>NW_006780198.1:3345431-3351534 GCF_000442215.2 Lipotes vexillifer | reverse complement strand
AAAAGTGTGTGCTTCAGGGGAAAGTCGCGCATTGTTTACAGCATACGTCCCGCTGGCACAGCACTCTGCCCTTGTACTACCTTTGAGCTTACAATTCTGCAAGTTGTAGGTAACTGATGCTGGAACTCACACAACTCAACATCAAAAAACCCCAAACAACCCAATTTTAAAATGGGCAGAGGATCCGAATAGACATTTTTCCAAAGACATACAGATGGCCAACAGGCACATGAAAAGATACTCAGTATTACTAATCATCAGGGAAATGCGATGAGATATCACCTCACACCTGTCAGAGCGGCTGTTATCAAAAAGACAAAAAATAAGTATTGATGAGGATGTGGGGAAAAGGGGACCCTCGCACTGCTGGTGGAAATGTAAACTGGCCCAGCCACTAAAGAAAACAGTATGGAGTTTCCTTTAAAAATTAAAAATAGCACTACCATATGACCCAGCAATTCCACTCCTGGGTATTTATCCAAAGAAAATGAAAACACTAATTTGAAAAGATATATGAACCCCTATGTTCACTGCAGCATTATTTACAATAGCCAAGATATGGAAGCAACCCGTGTCCATCGAAATGTGAATAAAGAGGTGGTGGGAATTCCCCGGCGGTCCAGTGGTTAAGACTCCACACTTTCACTGCCAAGGGTGGGAGTTCAATTCCTGGTCAGAGAACTATGATTCCGCAAGCTGGGAGACACAGCCAAAAAGAAGAGGTGGTACACACACACACACACACACACACACACACACACACACACACACGGAGTGGAATACTACTCAGCCATAAAAAAGAATGAAATCTTGCCAGTGGAACTAGAGAGTATTATGCTAAGTGAAACAGGTCAGACAGAGAAAAACAAATACTCTACGATTTCACTTATATGTGGAATCTAAAAGACAAAACAAATGAACAAACATAACAAAAGAGATTCAGAGTCATAGTTACAGAGAACAAACAGGCAGTTGCCAGAGGGGAGGGAGGTGGGAGGAGGAGAGAAATAGATGAGGGAGAGTAAGAGTACAAACTTCCAGTTACAAAATAAATGAGTCACAGGCATGAAATGTACAGTGCAGGGAATATAGTCAATAACTATGTAGTATCTTTGTATGGTGACCTATTTTATGTAACTAGACTTATCATGGTGATCACTTTGAAAAGGATAGAAATATAGAATAACTGTGCTGTGCACCATGAACTAACATAGTGCTGTAGGTCAATTATACTCCAAAAACAACAAACAAACTCATAGAGAAAGAGGTCAGATTAGTGGCTGCCAGAGGTAGGGGGAAGGGAATTGGAGGCAGGTGGTCCAAAGGTACAAACTTCCAGTTATAAGATAAATAAGTGTTAGGGATGTAAAGTACTGCATGATAAATATAATTAATATCGCTGTATGTTATATATCAGTGGTCCCCAACCTTTGTGGCACCAGGGACCGGTTTGGTGGAAGACAATTTTTCCACGGATGGGGCGGGGGGCAGGTGGGGATGGTTCAGGTGGTAATGCCAGCGACAGGGAGCGGCAGGTGAAGCTTCACTCTCTTGCCCGCCACTCACCTCCTGCTGTGCAGCCCGGTTCCTAACAGGCCTGGACTGGTACCAGTACTGGGGGTTGGGGAACCCTGTTATATATGAAAGTTAAGAGAGTAAATCCTAAGCATTCTTATCACAAGGAAAATATTTTTTTCTTTTTCTTTTATTTTGTATCTGTAGGAGATGATGGATGTTCACTAAATCATTTCGTGATGTACGAGAGTCAAACCATTATGCTGTACACCTTAAATTCAAACAGTGCTGTCAATTACATCTCAATAAAACTGGAAGGAAAAATGTCATAATTTTTACTTTTTTTCTTGAAAATTATCCTTTATCACTATTAATGTAAGGTCACTAACCCCAGAGTCAGAAAGACATGGGCAAAGTTGCATACTATTCTCAAGTATTCCAGCATTTATTCCCTTGCTTTTACTAAGGAGAAATTCACATAAAATTAACCTTTTTAAAGTGTACACTTTGGTGGCATTTAGTATCTTCACAATGTTATATGATCACCACTCTATCTAGTTCCAAAATATCTGCATCACCTGCAAAGGAAACCCCACACCCATTAAGTAGTCATTCCCCATTCCCCTCTCCCCCCAGCCCCTGGCAACCACCAATTTGCTTTCTGTCTCTATGGGTTTACCTTTTCTGGATTTCTCATATAAATAGAATCATACAATATGTGACCTTTTTGTGCCTGGCTTCTTTCACCTAGCATAATATTTTCGAGGTTCATGTAGCTTATGTCAGGACTTCATTTCTTTTTATAGCTACATAATCTGTTGTGTGTATATATCACAATTTGTTTATCCAATCATCCATTGGTGGACATGTGGGCTGTTTCCCCTTTTTGGCGAATAGCGTTGTTATGAATACGCATATACATATATTTCCTTGAGTGCCAGTTTCTTTTTTTATTCTTTTGGAATTAAAATATATCTAGGAGTAGAATTGCTGAGTCATATGGTAATTCTGTTTAACTTCTTAAGGAATCACCAAACTGCTTTCCACAGCAGTTGCACCATTTTACATTCCCACTGGCAACATACAATGGTTCCAGTTTCTCCACATCCTTGCTCATGACATGG
The DNA here is from genome assembly GCF_000442215.2 of Lipotes vexillifer. NCBI lineage: Eukaryota > Metazoa > Chordata > Mammalia > Artiodactyla > Lipotidae > Lipotes > Lipotes vexillifer. The sequence continues at coordinate 3,348,895 of NW_006780198.1, read as the reverse complement.
ATGAACCTTGATGACATTATGCTAAGTGAAATAAGACAGTCAAAAGGACAAATACTCTACGATCCCACTTATATGAAACAACTAAAGTAGTCAGGTTCATAGAAACGAAAAGTAAAACAGAGGTTGCCAGAGCTGGGGGGGAATTATTGTTTAATGGATATAGAGCCTTAGTTTAGCAAGATGAGAAAGTTCTGGAGACTGGTTTTACAACAGTGAGTATACTTAGCACTACTGAAATGTACACCTAAAAAAGCAAATTTTTGTTATAAGTTTTTTACCACAGTTTGAAAAAAAAAGAGTTGTCTACCCAAGGTAATGTGTAACCAACGAAGCAACTCGGGTCCCTGAGAAGCTTCGTGACCCCATGGCTTTCATGCATTCTGTCCATGATTCCCAAAGGTCACTCTTTAGTGCATGGGCACTCTGGTAGGTGAGGTCAAATTCTATTCTTGGAAAGAAAACTTAGGAACCTTGTATCTCTCTGAAGTTTACTCACCAGGTGTGTCGGCATGATCCACAGCCTTTCTGCCTTGGGGGCATCTGATAAAATCTTGGCCTGTGGAGCAAGAAGGTTTGGATCAGGCATGTTTTCTCCCTCTTCCTTCCACCCACGTTGCAGAGTTGGGCTCCGATGGCCAGAATCCAGGCAGGCCTGGGTGAGGTGTAGCTGGCCCCACTGGGCACTGGGCTTGGGAAATCTTGTGTCATCCTACCAGGCCCCCTGCAGCAGGAGCGCTGCCTGTGTAGATAGCTGGACGCATGCCGGGACCTGCTAATTACTTCTGCCTTATCTACACCTGGAATGGGGATGACCCAGAGCTGTTTCCTGCCTTCCCACCCCTCCCTCCAATCAAGCAATCCACACACACTCTGCACCTTGGTAGCAGCCTCGTTTTATGCCATCCGAGGCACGTGCAGGCACTTCTGCTCTAATGCGATGCACGTGTTCCTAAAGAACCCCACTTTCTATCATATGGCACATAAATAAATAACAGGATTTAAGGGGAAAATAGGGTTGGGGCAGACTACCACGCAATTTTAAAATCTGAACACAAACAAAAACAAATACAGTCCTAATGAAAACAGCAGCCTGGGTAAATCTCCACTGACATTTGCACCCAGCAGCTAAGGGGTTCTCACTTTCTCCTTTAAAATGAGTGTTCTTAGGCCATTCGCTTCCAGTTGAGAGCCATGTTATCACATTTTAAAACCTGATTTAGGCTGTAGTCAAAACAAACAAATACATACATATATATATATATAGAGAGAGAGAGAGAGAGAGACAGAGACAGAGACAGAGACAGAGAGAGACAGAGAGAGACAGAGAGACAGAGAGAGACAGACAGACAGAGAGAGACAGAGAGACAGAGAGACAGAGAGAGACAGAGACAGAGAGAGAGAGAGAGGGAGAGAGAGACATGTCTTCACAGCTTCTTCAAGGGTAAGAGTCCCTTCCCATTTTCCGTCCTAACAGACTTTCAGGCAAATGTTTGATGGTTACATCAGTAAGAAATGGGTTTGGCCGCAAGCGACAGAAAATGAAAAAGAGGAGTGTTTTTCTTTCATGGAAAGTCCAGGCAGTGGTCTGGGCAGGAGCAGCACTTCGAAGGGGAAGGGACCCAAGCTCCTTCCATCTCCTTGCTCTGTCCTGTGTGGCCTCAACCTTGTGGTCCAAGCTGGTGGCACCCATATTCCAGGCAGCAGGATGGCAAAAGGAACAAAGAAGAGAGAAAGGTTCTTACAAGCCAGTACGTGACACCTTCACATATGTTGCTTTAGAGAGAACTTGTCGTATGTCCCTGCCAACCGCAAGGGTGATGGGAAACCTAATCTTTCCTTTGGGCAGCCTCAGGTCCCGCCCCAAATTCTATCACTAGAAGGACTGAAACTTTAAACTTTAAAATTCCAGAACATTCCTAGTAGAGATGAGACCAAGAGTGACTTAAAGTCCTGGTATCATCTGGTCTCAGAATGATGCCGAAAACTCGGTATCTGTGCGCCAGTGCCAAATCTCGGAGAGTTTTGGAAGAAGCAGAAAAGAATGGCTTTATTGCTTTGCCAGGCAAAGGGGGACACAGTGGGCTCGTGCCCCTCACAAACTATATGTCCCAACCCGGGAGGATTTGGTGAGGAGTTTTATAGCTATAGTTCAAGGATGGGGTTGCTGATAAGATTAGGGTGTGTGCAGGGCCTGTACTCCTTTAATCTGGTCTCAGGTAATCTGATGAGCTTCTGTGGTTCCTTTAATCTGGCCTCCTGTGGTCTTCTTGAAAAGCTTCTCTGGAATGAAGAATGCTGACATCTTCCCTTTGTTGGGGGTTTTAGTTCCATAAAGAGCTTAAAGATATTGTCATGTGTATCCCTTGAGGCGAACCAGGACCTGCCCCAAGGCCGTACTATTGTTTCTTGACTGTTCCTCCCTTGTCTCTGCATCCCCTCCCCGTCCCTGATTGGCAACTGTTCAAACCTGCCCTTTGGAACTGTGGGACGGTCATGGAGGCTGGAGTCTGTTCCCTACAAACAAGAAAGGGGGGGCACAGAAAGTCTTCCGTGCCCAAGAGCACCACAGGGTCCTGCTCGGTTTCAAGAACAGCCCAGGGATTTGCTGACCTGCTTTGTGATGCTAATTCAGCAGCTTACATCAGCAGCTTTACTGGTTACATTTTCCTATACAAACCTTTTTTTTTAAAATTCTGAAAAGTTTCATTTTCAGATAGACCATTTTTATTTTTTGTTTTATTTTAAAAGTAATACAAAAGTCCTCTTAATTCCCCTTGGTGTCAATCACCTAGTTTTGACAATTTTACAACCTAAATATCTCTCGGATGCATTTGCTTCTCTAATCTCTGCCACCACGCAGGTCCAAGTCACTGGCATATTTCACTTGCTCTTCAGCAAAGAACACCTCCCTCTCCTCTTCCCCAAATCCATTGGTCTCTTGTCCCCTCATCAGTTCTCCTCTAGGCAGCCACAGTAAACTTTTCAAAACACAAATCTGGTCACCCTCCACCCTCTAATGCCTTCTTTCTGCTCCTAGGACAAAAACGAAGCTCCTTCACATGGTCTATAAGTGCTAAATATAGTCTGGCCCTGCCTACCTCCCCAGCCTCCTCCTCCATCCAGCCTTCCTTTCTCCTTTGTGCTCTTCAGCTACACTGATTGCAATTTCTCTTGTACCACAGGGCCTTGGCATATACTCTTCCCTATCTGGAAGGCTCTCTCCACCACCCCATCCCCACCCCACCCCCCTTTGCTTAGGTAAGCTCTATTCATCCTTCCTTCCCATCTCAGCTCAAGCTCACTTTTTTAGGAAAGCCTTCCCTGACCAGCCCCCCAACCCCCTTCTTTAGAGTTCTTTTATAGTTATAAATTCATCAGTGTATTTATCTGACTAAATTCTGCTTCCTTAACTGGAGTCTAAGCTGCTTGAGGACAAGGCTTTTTTTTTTTTTTTTTTTTTTTTT
>NW_006780198.1:3343980-3345416 GCF_000442215.2 Lipotes vexillifer | reverse complement strand
AAAGTTTTTTTTTTTTTTTTTTTTTTTTTTGCACCCTGTTGTATCCCCCCTCTAGGATAGTAGTAGACTCAGAACATATAAATGTAAATATATGCTAGGATTGAAATCATTCCTAATCTCACATCCCCGAATAACCACTGTTTTCAGATTCTGATAAGTCTTCTAAAATCCTGTGCTAACATATTTACATTTTATGTTAATAATAACGTTTAATAGTAATAATGTATGTTAATAATAATAATTTGGGAATTGAGATCTGGGACCCAAATCTTCAGGTCAGAATCCTTGACAAGCAAGGATTCTTAGCAAGCCCTTTCCCCATTGTGACGGGTTAGAGTGGACCTAACACACAGCCCTCTAAGAAAGAGGAAAACTAGCTTTGGGTCCTTTTCTCCCTCAACGATAAAATCCTAATATAATTTCCCTGTAATGAATCAAACTGTATGGAAGATGGGAAAGAGAAAGTCAGGAAGGCCCTGGCAGAACGCGGGTCTGGTCACTTTCCTTTTACTTTAAAAGTGATTCTTTGGCTCTCAACAGAGGTAGTTTCAAGCACAGGTCCGTTTCTTGGAAACATTAGAACGTGTTCCTGTGACACACCTTGGCCTGCTATGTGCAATTAGCCCAAATATCCTTGGGTTAATCAGTGTTGTTTATTATTGTCATTTTAAACCCCAAGGCAAAAATAGGTTTCAACTGGCAGGTCCCCTTCCTAGTGCAGGCAGGACAGAGACAAGGGCAGGGTGGGGAGGGCGAGGGCCAGAGATGGGACACTCTCTTCCTCCCCGCCCCCGTTTTCAGCTCCCGCGGGTAATAAATAAACGTGGAAAGTTCACAAAACCAAAAAGACACTTGCAGTGGGCGAGCCCGGCCCACACACCTCAGGTCGCCCTGACGCTAGGGTCCTGCAAGACCCCAGCAGGGACAGTCCCTGCCTCGGACCAGTGGGCCACTCCCTATTCTGAGCCCCCAGATCCCTGGGCGACCAAAGGACCCCCTTCCCCCAAGGGCCTAAAGGCGGCCTGAGACTCCGAGGCTGCTGTACCCGGGTCCCGGGGCCTGGGAGGACCGGGCAGGGGACACAGAGAACTTGGGCGGGGACAGTCCCCGAACTCTGGGCCCACTCCCGACCGTTCCCGGCCCTCCAGGGCCCCCAGGTGCCCTCCCTGGCCCCCAGGTGCCCTCCCTCGGTGTCTACTGGCCGCCGCGGGGCTCGAGGGTCCCGGGCTGAGGAGGCCGCGGGCAGGGCTGAGGCGAACCCGGGGCAGGGGCGAGGGTACAGCGACCCACGGCCCCAGCATCCCGGCGGCCTCCCTGCCGCGTTCTCTCCGCTTGCGCTGCGCTCCCGCCGCTGAGGCGTTGGTGACGCCGAGGCTGTACCTGAGCTGCCCCGGGGCCGCCGAGCCAGGTACTGCGGCTCCCCCCTCCCCCTCCCC
>NW_006780198.1:3340694-3343486 GCF_000442215.2 Lipotes vexillifer | reverse complement strand
TCCCCTCCCTGGGACAGGAGAGCCCCCTCCGGCCCAGGCGGGCCACCGGCTCCTTCCACCACCTCCACTCCAGGTGGGAGGTCGAGGCCAGGGGAGGGGAGGTCTGCATCGGCTGACACTGACCCCATCTCTCAGCTTTCAGCTCCCCAGGGAGCGAAGTGGAAGCTCTGGGCCTAGAAGTGGTTCTCTTGATTTCCTCTGGGCCTGGCAATGACCCGTGGTGGCAAACTTCTCACAGCTCTTTTTGCTTTCCCAACCTGTCCCCTTCCCTTCACCCCCCCCACCCCTCTCCCGCCCGCCGCCCCACAACTAAAGTGCATTTTCTTTGGAGAATTTTTCAAAACTCTTTGAAATAATTGGGAACCTCTGGTCTTGCCAAACCTCAGTGGGAAATCATGGTATTAGGGCTGTGACCCAGGAGAAAAAGGACAGGAAATGAAGTTAGAGAAAGGAAATGGTCAGTCCCGCCCCCCACTGCTCCCAACACCTCCCTATCCCCCCAAACCCCCCACGTGAATGGGGAAGCAGGGACCAACACACACACACACACACACACACACACACACACACACACGCTGTCACCTTCCTCTCAGCCTCCCACACAGAGGCACCTGATGACAATTCCCGAGTTTGCCACTGATGCCACGACCAGTGCCCAACACACAGTGGACCCCCAGTTAACTGTCATTTGAAGGTGAACAGGGGAAGATGTGACTACATTAACTGGATTTGTGCCACAGCAAATAAAACAGGGAACATGCCCTGTAAAGATGAAACCCCATCGGCTTTGAGAGCCTGCTCTGGAATTTGGCCACTTAACCTGGTGTGGTGGCTGCATGGCAACCGAACACGTGCTGAGCACAGGGGGCGGACAGGGGCCTGGCCATGCATGGAGGACCCAGACAAGTAGCTGTGACTCACTTTCCCTGCCCTGCAGATAAAGGGATTTGAAATATTCACTGCTTTTGCAATAGTGATGATTACACAGAAAATCTCATCTCTAGGCGACTCTGAGTTCCTTAAAAAGGAAAATAAGAAACTTTCTGAGAAAAGTGTTGTGTGGTAGTTTGGGCAAAAGCCGACTTCCTAGTGGAGAGATTTGGCTGCAGGCTTCCTGGCAGGGACCACTCCTGAGAAGCCTCTAATGACCCCATCTCCTGCCCCCATGTTACCTGGTGTGTTGTAGGGTCACTGGAACCTGCTGCTTTCCATGTGTTTGTGACAGAAATAACCCTTCCAGTCACTCACCACGAGCCTGACTTTCGCAGTAAGGAAATACCGCAGACTGTCCCAATCGGGAAGGCACTGCGCCTGCAGTCCCTGGGGGGTGCCCACTTGCTGAGCTAGACCCCAGACATCTCCCTTAAAAGAAGAAGCGAAAACAAGACAAACCCCTGGGTTCCCGAAAGGGTTATTCTGCCTTAGCCCGCCTATAAAAATGCTATTGGCTGTTACCTGGCTTGGCCAAAGTACAGCCAGAATGTCTTCTCTCGCCATTCAGTGCATTTGTCATTTTGGCTGAAAGGAAATAAGCAGAACTCTGCGCTTCCAGAGCAAAGATGGAGCAACAGGACGCAGTCAGGAGGGAAGGGGTAAGTTTGCTGTCGAGACAGCAAGCAGCAGCCCCATGGCAGGGCCTGTTCGGCGTTGCTGGGGATGCTCTTCGGAGCTCTGTGCACGGCAAGGACCACTGGGGCACCTGCCCCTCAGAGCTCACCCAGCAGCTGGACTTTTACAGGGACTAGAGAGAGGAGCCATTTAGACACATTGAGATTTAGAGGTTCTTTGGGCTGGAACCGAAATGATGAGACTCAAAGGATGTTTGTCACAACTTCCCTCACCGTCAGAACTTGAGGTGAAGGGCTTCGGAAACCAGCAACAAAATCCTTACACATGGCTTGTGAGAGTTTTTTGATTTGTTTTGATTTTCGCTTCAGGGCATTTTCACTAACCTTTTCAGCAGGTGAAGAGCTAAGCCAGCACGAAAAGAAGATAGAAAAGATGTTGCAGGATTTGAATTGAACTCAGATCTGTAGCAGAGGTTCCCTCCCTTTTAGATAATCAGAATCCTTTTCTTTTAGAGACGAAAGAATTTTCTGAACCTCTTCCCACCCACCCTTGGCCTCCATATAATTGCCGTTGTACTTTTAGAGTCTTTTTTTTTAATAAATTTTTTTATAAAATTTGGCTTTTTTTTTTTAGGGTTTTTTTTTTTAAAAAATTTTTTTTATTTTTTTTTTTTTTTTTTTTTTTTTTGCTGCACTGGGTCTTCATTGCTGCGCACGGGCTTTCTCTAGTTGCGGCCAGTGGGGTCTACTCTTCGTTGCGGTGCACGGGCTTCTCATTGTGGTGTCTTCTCTTGTTGCAGAGCACGGGCTCTAGGCGCGCGGGCTTCAGTAGTTGCAGCATGCAGGCTCAGTAGTTGTGGAGCACGGGCTTAGTTGCTCTGCGGCATGTGGGATCTTCCCAGACCAGGGTTCGAACCCGTGTCCCCTGCATTGGCAGGCGGATTCTTAACCACTGCGCCACCAGGGAAGTCCTAGAGTCTTTTGATTGAGGAAAATGCATAAGGACAGAAAGGTAACATAAATTTATTAACACTTTTAAGAAATTTGCATTTTATTCATCACAACAGCTGCTGCTTATATTGATGGGGGAGGTACTTATTTGTGCAAATTATTATTTATTCAGTCGTGGACAGGAGAGCCTTGCCATAGACAGGTTGGGTCCATGCTCTGTAGCTCACAGATTAAGGACAGGTCTGGGATTCATTCCTGCTCCATCCTATTCTA
>NW_006780198.1:3337247-3340684 GCF_000442215.2 Lipotes vexillifer | reverse complement strand
ATTCCTGCTCCATCCTATTCTAGCTGTGGGAACTTGGGCAAGTTATTTAACTGCTCTGTGCCTTGGTTTTCTCACCTATAAAATGGGAATAATAACCATACCACCTCAGAGGGATGCTGGAACATGTAAATGAGATCATGTGTGTAAATTACCTGGCACAGAGTGGATCCCCCATAAGTGTTATTATTTTGTGACCATCCTTTAGAGCAGAGCACTACTGACTTTTGGGGCCGAATAGTTCTTTGCCATGGGGGGCTGGCCTGGGTGTTGTAGAATGTTGAGCAGCATCCCTGGTGTCTACTCACTAGATGCCAGTAGCACTCTCACCCATGAGATTGCCTGCTTTAGATATTACTGCGTCACTCCACAGGGATTGTCTTGTGGACTTCATGACAACAAGAACGTGTTAGGTCAAATGTTATCGCCTCTATTTTATAGAAAACGAGCTGTGAGGTAATAAGAACTCAGGGATTTGGGGGTCAGGGGGGCCCTGGTCTGGTCTGTGCCATCTCTTCAAAAGAAGTGCACCGCCCAGCTATGCCCCCAGGTGGGGCTGCAAAAGAACAGAAACACTCTGCGTGGTGGTCCCTGAAAACGAATGATACATTCTGAAAGGAGATGACTAAACGGTCACATGCAAGAGATATGGGCTGATCACAGCCCCCTGCTCCTGCAGTCCCCCAAGGAAGGGGGCCTTCTCCAGGGATCCATCCAGGGGAATGCAGGCTGCCCCTTCCCAGGTGCCTGAGGGCAGACCTGGCCCTTTGGGTGAATATGCGCCAGGTGTCCCAGGAGACATCAAAACAGAACTATTCCAGTGGTGACTGTAAAAGAACCTTCAAATCACAAAGTGAAGCCAAGGAGGGATTTAGGAGCTGAGTGGAAGTGGGGGGGCCAGCTCAGGCCACAGAGGCTGGGCTGCCAGGGGCCGCTCAGGGCTGGTGGGGAGGGCCTGGCTGGCTGTCCCCTGGTGGCTGTGTGACCACGGCCACATTGGCCTTTGGGTTCCTCATATGTAAGGAGAAAAGACATGAATCTGGTGTGCATCAAGGACTTTCCGCCGGGAAAAAGGACTCTTGGCCTGAAAGAAACAAATAAGATGATTAGAAAAAAATACCAAAATGCTTTGGAAAGTGAAAACAGAATTTTTCGTGGAGTGTCTCCACCACCAACTAGTTGAGTGTCGTTGAACTACTAACTTCCCCTCTGGGTCCTCATTGTTAATAATTAATATTGATAGCAAACCGTGATATAATGTGTAATGCTTGGAGTGTGTACCACCATGAGCCAGCTGCGGGCCTGTTTCACATATATGAACTCACTTATTCCCCATATCAGTCCTGTGAGGAAGGCAGTATCATTGTCCCCACTGTACAGAAGAAGGAGCCAAGACACAGAGAGGTTTAGTAGCTGGCCCTAGGCCACACAGCCAGCAGCAGGAGAGGCAGGATTCAACCCCTTGCTCTTGGGCTGCAGTGGCCATGCTGTAAACCCCCCACAGTGACAACACCTGGCCCCTCCAGCTCTAAAATGTTATGATGTTTGTCTCTCCTCTCTCCCCTCGTCACTTGGACCTCAAGGAATGTTTGTGAAACTTTGGGTTCATTCCATAGTGTGATAGAGTGACTTACAGTGTTAATAATTCATAGGGACTCACTTTTCCAGGCATATTTGCATTCTAACTGGAGACGCCTGACAAAGAAAAGTCTGAGACTGAGAGTGTCTCTCTGGTGGTAGAAAGAGAAATTGGAGACAAATTCCTAAGAGAGAAATGGTTTGGGTGGGGCTTTCTTCCCTGAGAGCTTGAATCACACCCTGTCAGAGGGCTAGCCCTGAAGGTGGTTGTTTCACTGAAGTCTCAGAATGTTCTCAGCATTTTGGAAAACAGGAAGCCAGTTTACCATGGGCATGAGGTATTTGGTTCCTAGTTTTTCTCAAAAGCACAGTTCATAGTCCCGGCTTCCCCTGGCCTCTGAGGAGGGTCCCCTCTCGTGTCTTGAGGCCACTGAGCCATTTGTCATTTTCAATAAGATGGTCGGAGACCTGGACATCCTCCCTCATGCCCTAATCCTGCCCAGTACCAAATTCTTTTTTTTCCCCTCTTGGAAAGGAAAGAGAAGGAAAAGAAAAAGAAAAAGAAAGCTTAAGCCCTGAATTTCTCTTACATGCCTTTTTTATATAGTAACTTTATTGAGAATATAACTCCCAGACCATACAATTCACCCCTTTAAAGTATATAATTCAATATATATTCACAGAGTTGTGTATCCATCACCACAATCAACTTTAGAACATTTTCATCACCCCTAAAAGAAACCCCCTGCCCACTGACAGTCACTCCGCATTTCCCCCCATCTCCTTCTCTTCTCCCCCAACCCTGGGCAATCACTGATTTATCTCTGTCTCTGTGGATCTGCCTATTCTGGACATTTCACATAGATGGAACCAGGTGGTCTTCTGTGACTGGCTTCTTTCACGTAGCTTGTGTTCAAGGTTCATCCACTTTGTAGAGAGTATCAGTGCTTCATTCCTTTTCATGGCCAAATAATATTCCATTGCATGAATATCCCACATTTTGCTTATCAGTTCATCAGCTCATAAACATTTGGGTTGTTTCCGCTTTTTGGTTATGATGAAAATGCTGCTATGAATATTTGTGATCAAGTTTGCATGAATATGTGTTTTCATTCTCTTGGGTATATACCTAGGAGTGGAATTGACCCATCATATGTTTACTCTGTGTTTCACTTTTTGAGGAACTGCCAGACTGTTTTCCAAAGTGGCTGCACCATTTTACAATCCCATAAGCAATGTGAAAGGGTTCCAATTTTCTCAACATCCTCATAAACACATTTACCTGTCTTGTTGGTTTTAACCATCCTGATGGTTGGTTGAGTGAGAAGTGGTATCACGTTGTGGTTTTGATTTCCATTTTTCTCAAGGGCTACCAAATCCCTTGATTTTACTTCCTAAATAGTCCTCAAAGCGGTACCTCTTGCTCCCCTGCCTCAGCCACTCCCCTACCCGGGCCCCCATCCTCTCTCAGTCACTTTCCTGACTCCCCTCTTTAACCACTTCTGTGGATTTTCTTCATAAAACTTACTCCAGTTCTAGTTTCATTATTAAATTATTATGAAGTTTTTAAAAAATGTCTGTCTTTCCCATTGGACCACAGTCTTCTTGAGGGCAGCTGTTTTGCTCACTGGACTACAGCATGGTACACAGATCATAGACAGCTGTCAGTAAATATGCAATGCAACGTTTATTGCATCATCCATGAAAAAAATTAATCAACAGTCAATCTAAGAAAGAAATGAAATTTTTATTCGAGCCAACCTGAGGATTATAACCTGGCAGCCAGTCTTTCAGAAAGCTCTGAGGGGGCTTCCCTGGTGGTGCAGTGGTTGAGAGTCCCCCTGCCGATGCAGGGGACACGG
>NW_006780198.1:3324847-3337061 GCF_000442215.2 Lipotes vexillifer | reverse complement strand
GAAAAAAAAAAAAAAAAAAAAAAGAAAGCTCTGAGGACTGTTCTTCCTGTTAGAAGTCAGAGCACAGTTATATAATTTTTGAGACAAAGTGTTATATATCAAAGTAACATATTGACAGTTTACATAGTCTAACAAGGTGAGTAGTGAGTTATTGTGACCCCTTACAGGATTGGGAAAGGAATGTTATCTCCTAAGGATTTAGCTTGCTGGTGCCAGGAGGATATTGTTTGTTGTTGTTTTTTTTCTTTTCTTTTTTTTGTGAGTAGGCTTTCCTGTGTCTTCTAAGGGGATCTAGTTAACGTGTAATGCATATGCTTAATGCACACTAAAGGGGAGGGGATAGTGGCTCAAATGGCAGAGAAAATTTTATGTTAAATGTTTCTTTTCCTGCCTTAAAAATAATTTTGTTTCATAAGAATGAAGGCATTTGGACCAGCAAGGTCGGTGAGAACTTGAGAACTTACCCAGAATGTCTTTGCTGTTTCCACAAAGGGTGAGCCGTGATTCCTACGGGTCCTTAGAATGTGCCTATGGCTTGAATTCAAGGAGGAAGCCAAGGAATAGAAGTTGAATTATGTGCTCTAGGCTTAGACACTCTACAGCGTGAGGTCTCTGATAATTTTTGCCAGAATCCCATAAAAGCAGTCAGAGAGCTGGCTATCCACGTACCTGGCAGGATCCCCCCAGTCTGGGGCATGAGCCCCGGGACACCAGCCCGCTCCCCCACTGAGCTTGGCTAAGGACTTCAAACCTTGGGACCCATCAAAGCAGAATGTTGGAGTTGCACCTGCACTATGAATGAAACCTGGTGCATTTATAGTTTATCATTTACTGGGAAGGGAATTAGAAGAAGAGAAATTTTAATCAACATTTTTTTTCCTTCCTTGCCTCCTTCCCTCCCCTCCTTCCTTCCTCCCTTCCACCAAATCAAGCAATAGGACAGCTATAGGGCAGGGATCTTTGTTTTCTTCTCCACTATATCCCTAGTAGTTAGAACCTAGAACCATGGCTGGCTCACAGTAGGTGCTCAATGTGTGAATGAATGAATACCCAGAGCACTTCAGGAGGTGAAGTGTAACATGGTTGGCCCTATGCTACCTCCTGGGTGGGGTTTTGGGGGTGGGGTGGGTATGCCTACTTGCATACCCCCCTGCCTTTAGAAAACACGGTGTAGCAACAGCCCTGGGACCCGCCTCCCCTCCTGGGCACCATCCCCTGCTCCCCCCACTTCTGTCACCTGCTGCCCCCCTGGCCCGAGGGGGTGGTGGGGCCTGAGGAGAGACTGGAAACCAGAGCCCGCTGCTCCTTGATAGGCTGCCTTGTCTGTGGCTCTTATCATCGTTACCAGAAACTTCCTGTGAATTAAGCATTTGTTAATTATTTGGTGGAAGAGGAGACGCGGGCAAAGTTTCACTTGCGGTTCTGCTTTTGACCAGGACTCCTGCGGGTCCTGCACCTGCTCTGTAGGGTCGGGGAGGGGGTCACCAGCTCAGCGCCCCCTCCCCACCCCGGGCATGAGGTGAGGCCCAGGTGCCCACTGTTTCTCTGCCTGTCCTGCTCCTACTTGCCTCTCTCAAGAGCTTCCCCCTTAGATTCGGAGGGATGCTGCCCAGGGGAGGCATGAGGACCTCAGCTCGCCACCAGAGGGGCTGAGTCTCATGTGATGGGGACCTCGGTTGTAGTACAGGATGGAGGGCGTCAATGGCGGGTTCAGAGAGCCCAGGCCCACCCCAGTCAGTGGATTCACCTCCACAGCTAGACGCTTCCATAATGAATCCTTGCAGTAACTCCGAGAGGTGTTATTATCCTAACGCTAAAGATGAGGAAACTGAAGATCACAGAAATTAAGCCAGAAAGTGGCGGTGAAGCAAATTCAAAGTGAGATCCATAGATTCTAAGAGCAAAGCTCTTTCCGCTTTTTTCTCCCAATTTTCATTCTTTTACTAATGAATTCCCACATGTCATTAAAGATTGTCTTAAATGAGTGTTCAGTTACCCAGGTGTCAAAGGGGATATCGTCACAGGATGTGTGTGTTTAAGAGTCCCCAGAAATCTATATTTAACTATTTCTTTCACCGTGCCTTCTGTCTCTTAGAGCAACAGTCCAGAGGCTAAAGGAAGTTAATCAGTGGCCCTAAAAAATTAAAAAATTTCACATTTTCTCTCTGATTTTTTGGGGGGTTTGGGTTTGAGGCAGTGCCTGAGTGCATTTGCTGCAATCAGCAGAGGCAGTCCCATGCAGGAATGTCACAGGAGCAGCTCAGACATTAGGTGGCGTGTTGGAGGGGGTGACCCTTCGGTTTTGTTGAGACCCAGTGATTCTCAACCAGGGGCGATTCCCCACCTGCCCCCAGGGTCATTTAGCAATGTCTGGAGACATTTAGGTTGTCTCAGATGGGGTGAGGGGTGTCTCTACAGTGCACACAGACAGCCTCCCACAACAAAGGATTATCCAGGCTTAAGTGCTACGGTTAAAGAAACCTGCTCCACCCAAGGTGCATGGAGGGTAGGTTTCCAGACACGGAGTGGTTGAAAGACCACGGGCCTTCAGATCCCATTATATCCATCTTTCTGCAAGACTCTGAGTAAATCAGGAGCTCCCTGGAACTCCGGGTTGCTTCCTTACCTAAAGCCGTGATCTCTCCTCCTGCAGAGGCTGACACCAGTGCTTGCTTTGGCGACGCTGATAGCTGCCTTTGGGTCATCCTTCCAGTATGGGTACAACGTGGCTGCTATTAACTCCCCTGCCAAGGTAGGTCGCTATGGTGGGCGAGACGCAGCCCCCCGGGAACAGGGAGCTGGGTTTGGAGCAGCCGGTGCCCGGGTGGCCACTAGGGTGGGACTGTACGGACGCTGAGGGCACACAGTGGGACCTCAACTGAAGGGTGGGGGAAACCCATGAAATAAACAGTGCAAGCCCAAGGGACTTGCAGGCGCAGGGTCATGGGGACACACCAGGTTCTCGTGGAGAGCCAGGCCTGGCTGGACACGCGGTGGGCTGGCCTCCAGGGGTGGGGGGTAGGTTTGGGGGCACTCTGATCTTCCGCAGCCTTGTAATCCACAGCAGAGTCTGGAGGGGCCAGGCTCATCCAGCATTGATTCCGTGATTGGAAGCCTGGAGTCATTCCTTTCTGGGGTTAGAAACATCCTGGGCAGGGACTTCCCTGGCGGTCCAGTGGTTAAGACTCCAAGAGTCCACTGCAGGGGGCGCGGGTTCGATCCCTTGTCAGGAAACTAAGATCCCACACGCTGCGGGGCGTGGCCAAATAAATAATAAAGAGAACCAGCCAAATTCTTTAAAGAAAAAAAAAAAACAGCCCCGGCAGCTTGCCCATCAGAGGCCTCCCAGCCGCCCACCCCAGCGTGGGTGCCCCCTGCTAATCGCTGTTAATCTTCATTCCCCTCCTCCGCTTAATCGTGTTGATGTTCCAACGTGCCCAGCTCATCCCATCGGGTGGCCCAACAACTTACACTGTTCTTTCTGCAAAACCAGCTCAAATTATTTTTGTGTTCTGTTTTGCTTTGCTCTCCAGCTCATGAAAGCATTTTATAACGAGACCTACTATGACAGAATCAGTGAATACATAAGCGAATTTTCCTTGACCTTGCTGTGGTCGGTTTCTGTGTCCATGTTTCCCTTCGGAGGCTTCCTCGGCTCCCTCATGGTCGGCCCCTTGGTGAATAAATTAGGCAGGTAAGGGAAGGTGAATGTTCAACTCCCTGAAACTCATAGACCCCATCAGAGTTTAAAACTTGGGCCTAAAGCAGAAATCATTATCATAAAACCAGGTAATGATTGCTGTGATGATTTTTGTTTCCTGGGCTTCCCTGGTGGTTGTTTCCTAATGTGGTTAAGAAGACCAGACATCGACCGAGTGTTTGGGGACTTAGGCAATGAAGGTCTCAGGGCTGGAGTTGGGTGGGGGTGATGGGTCTCAGGGTCTGGGGTGGGCATGGAAAGAGCAGAGGGTGCTTCAGAGATCAGGACTCACTCCCGCTCTTACCCTCTCTTGCCTTGAAATCATCCTTTCCAGAACTTCCTTTTGGCCTTTAGAAGAGTCAAATGCCAGATGGCATGGCCAAGGCATCAGACCATAGACTGATGTTCCTGAACTCTGCTTCCTAAATGAACACAAGCTAACTGCTCTGTTCTTTTACCTTGGAATCCAGTTACATGCAAAATGTAGCCCAAATTAAATTCCTGTAAAACTCTGAAATGGCTGAGATTAATGTCAAGCCCTTCAGTGTGAGACCGTGTGGTCCCAGGGCGACCCTCACTGTGAGTGTCATCAATGGCAAGAGCAGAGCTTAAATCTTTGCCCCTAATTCTAGAAGCATCAGAGATTCTGTATTTGATTCCAAGAAAGGTCCTTAAGCCCTCCCACCCCCCTGGTAAATTCCATGGGCATGAGAGAGCAAGCAGCCTTGTTATGAACAGTATTTAAGAGTTCTTCCCCTCCAGCCCCCTCCCTTTGAGGATGGGCACACGGAGGCGGGTTGAGGTAAAGTGCCCGTTCTCAGCCACAGATCTAGTGAGCTCAAGGCCAGACCCCAGACCTTGGTTCCTTCTCCAGTCTTTTTCAAAAAGAATCTGAGAATAGAAACATACAAGCTGTGATTCAGGATCTAAGGTCCTGAAGTCTTGCTGGGAGGTTGGTGTTGAACGCACGGTTCTCCCTGTGGACCACCGGTGGGCAGAACATCAGTCAAGTCACAGATCTGCAGGATGCTTCTCCTGAGTGAAGGACTAGCCGTCTGGTCTGAAGATGG
Organism: Lipotes vexillifer; assembly: GCF_000442215.2. Lineage (NCBI taxonomy): Eukaryota > Metazoa > Chordata > Mammalia > Artiodactyla > Lipotidae > Lipotes > Lipotes vexillifer. The sequence goes on along the minus strand of NW_006780198.1, from coordinate 3,332,291 downwards.
AGCTGACAGTTGCTAGTCCAATTGAAAATGTGATAAACGCTATTCAGTTGTTTGTGGTTTTCTTAAAGATTTATCAGTGTTCTTTAAATATCAGTAGCAGCTAACAATTAATTGATGGGTTCCTACTTGCCGGCCTCTATCGGAAGTGCTTTTCGGGGATATTAATTGCACTAATCCTTACAAAAGCCCCATCCCCTTTTCACACATGGGAAAAGGAGGCACAGAGGGTGCTGGGAGGAAATTTCACTTCTGAGCACATCGTGCAAGTAACATCCACACTGTACTCTGTTGTATCCGGCACATGTCTTCTCAATCCGTTGCCTCATTTATTTATTTATTTATTATTTTAAATTTATTTCTTTAATTTATTTCTTTAATTTATTTCTTTGGCTTTTTGGGTCTTCATTGCTGCACGCGGGCTTTCTCTAGTTGCGGCGAATGGGGGCTACTCTTGTTGCGGTGCGCGGGTTTCTCATTGCTGTGGCTTCTCTTGTTGTGGAGCATGGGCTCTAGGCACACGAGCTCAGTAGTTGTGGCACGCGGGCTCGGTAGTTGTGGCCTGCAGGCTCTAGAGCACAGGCTCAGTAGTCGTGGCGCATGGGCTTAGTTGCTCCACGGCATGTGGGATCTTCCCGGACTAGGGATCGAACCCGTGTCCCCTGCATTGGCAGGCAGACTCCTAACCACTGTGCCACCAGGGAAGCCCTGTTGCTTTATTTTTAATTGTATATGTAGTATCTTTTTGATACAAAATCTTTAAATGTTCAAGTGGTCACATTTAACTCATCTATGATTTTTGCTTTCTGTGTCTTAAGACAGTCTCTTCCCTACCAGGCGTCATAAGGATAAATTATAATTTAAAAAATAATTTTACAATTTTGTCTTTCCCAGATAGATCTGGGATAATTTTATTTTGTATGTAGTAGGTGAATGGAGAGGGAAGGCCAATTTTATTTTAATTTTTTTCCATGTAAAAAATCACTTACTCCCAAATTTATCTTTGTTATTCATGTTCCTTTAGTCTTCTGTGTTAATTTTAAAATCAGCTTATCGAAATCCCTGAAAAAGGATTCTGCTTGGAATTGATTTGGATTTATCATTTAATTGGAGGAAAACTAAACATCCTTACACCATTGAATCTTCCCTTTCATGAGCAAGCCATGGCTGATTTATTTATCCCAGAACTCATGGCAGTTCCTTGTCTGAGGTTTCATGTCTTTGTCATCAGTTCTGGAAAGTTTTCAGCCATCATTTCTACAGATATTTTCTCTCCTCCATTTTCTATATTCTTCTGGAAGTTCCTCCGTGCCTTTGTCGTTGTTTTTGTTGTCTGTAGAAAGACTTCTTTAAAAAACTATTTTTCAAAAATTGTGGTGGGAATTCCCTGGCAGTCCAGTGGTTAGGACTCCATGCTTTCACTGCCAGGGCCCAGGTTTGATCCCTGGTCAGGCAACTAAGATCCCACAAGTGGCACGGTGCGGCAAAAAAAAAAAAAGTGTGGTAAATATACATAACATAAAATTTACCATTTTAACCAACTTTTAAGTGTACAGTTGGTTTTTTTTAATTTTTATTTATTTATTTGGCTGTATTGGGTCTTCGTTGCTGCGTGCAGGCTTTTCTCTAGTTGTGGTGAGCAGGGGCTACTCTTGGCTCTGGTGCATGGGCTTCTCATTGCAGTGGCTTCTCTTGCTGCGGAGCACAGGCTCTAGGCACATGGGCTTCAGTAGTTGTGGCATGCGGGCTCAGTAGTTGTGGCTCGTGGGCTCTAGAGTGCAGGCCCAGAAGTTGTGGCGCAGGGGCTTAGTTGCTCCGCGACATGTGGGATCTTCCCGGACCAGGGCTCGAAACCGGCTCCCCTGCATTGGCAGGTGGCTTCTTAACCACTGCGCCACCAGGGAAGTCCGGTGTACAGGTTTTTGGCATTAAGTACATTCACACTGTTCTGCAACCATCACCACCACCCATCTCTATAACTTTTCCTCTTACAAAAATGGACACCATGTACCCATTAAACAATAACTCCCCTTTCTTGTCTTCCTGTAAGTCACCAATCAACTTTCTGTCTGTGCATTTGACTACTCTAAGGACCTTATATGAATGAATCCTACACGATTTGTCCTTTTGTGACTGGGTTATCTCACTTAGCCTAATGCCCTGAAGGTGCATTCATATTGTAGCACGTGTCAGAATTTCTTTCCTTTTTAAGGCTGAATAATACTCTGTTGTATGAATATACTACATTTAGTTTATCCATTCATCTGTCGATGGACATCTGGGTTGCTTCCACCTTCTGGCTACTGTGACTAGTGATATTATAATCCTCCCTATCTTAATCTGTCATACTTCCCATCTTCTCTCTCTCTCTCTGTGCTGCTTTCTATGTAACTTCCTCAGGTCTGCCTTCCTATTCATTAATTCTTTCCTCAGCTGCAATTCACCTACTACGTTTTTATTTCAATGACTATATTTTTCATTTCTAAGTTTTATTCATTTGCTTTTATTTTTTTTTTTTATTCTTTTTTTTTTTTTCTTGCGTTATGCGGGCCTCTCACTCTTGTGGCCTCTCCCATTTGCGGAGCACAGGCTCCGGACGCGCAGGCTCAGTGGCCATGGCTCACGGGCCCAGCCGCTCCGCGGCATGTGGGATCTTCCCGAAACGGGGCACGAACCCGCGTCTCCTGCATCGGCAGGCGGACTCTCAAGCACTGCGCCACCAGGGAAGCCCTCATTTGCTTTTAAAATCTATCTTTTTTGCTATTGTTTTGGATAGCTCTGTTTTGTGTATGATCTTGTTCTTTCTATAGTACGCTTTTGATTCCTTATTTTATGACACTGCTCATTTAAAACATATTTTGTGGCTTCCATTTATTCCTGTTGTCTGAAGCTGTGCTGTTTGTATGTGCAGAGCCTCTTGCAGGTGGTGGATTGTCTTGTGTGTCCTGTAATGGTGATGCTTCATCTCAGGGGGTGGGGGTCCCTGGCTGGGGGAACTCCTGGGGAGCCCAATGGGAGGGGCTTCTCCAGAGAAGCTTTCCCTTTGCCTTTGTCTGGCTCTCCAGGGCCCAAGTCCAACTCCAGTCTTGACTTAAATTGGACTGCTTTGTAAGTTTTATTAAGTTTGATTTTTTTTATAGGTTTTCAGGAGATACCCTTTATCAGCTTACATAAATTCCCTCATTTTTATAGTTTGTTAAGGTTTTCTTTTAAATCATGAGAGATATCAAATTTTATTGACTTGTTTTGCTACTTAAATTGATAATCCTGTATTTTTCCCCAGTACAATCTTTAATATGGTGTTTTTAACCTTGAAAGATTCTTATATATGCTGTTGAATTCAATTGGCTAATATTTCATTTAGGAGTTTCACGTCTATGTTGATAGGTGAGATTGGCCTAAACCTTTCCTTTAATATCCTCATCCAGTCTGGGTTTCAAGATTACACTAAAATCATGTTAGTTTATGGTTGCAGAACCCTTACTGTATTGTAATATGCGAGCCTTTCCCTCTGTTCCCCACTACTGATGCCCTCTGCATTGGGGTCATTTACATCTGCTCCCACAGAGAATATTCCCACACCAGGCCATGCACTGGACCTGTATCCATCTTAGGTCAACAGCAAATCGAACAACACAACAGCAACTGCTGTAACTGAGTAGATGCTCGGCAAACATTTGTTAAAGGAGTGGCAAATCCTTAAACCAAACCGACTGGTATTTTGTCCTCTGCAGAAAAGGAACCTTGCTGTTCAACAACATCTTTTCCATCGTGCCTGCGATCTTAATGGGATGCAGTGAAGTTGCCAGGTCATTTGAGATGATAATTGTGGCCAGACTTTTGGTGGGAATATGTGCAGGTAAACCATTCTGTGATTTGGGATGGTCAGAGGGAGGGAGAACAGGCACCTGGGGTCTGAACCAATCTGGTGTCTCTGAAGCATATAGGTTCAAGCTGTTCCTACACCTCTGCTGTGGGTAGACGCTTAAGCCCCTGCGTTATAGGGATGTGTGTGGACTGCGGGCAGACCTTCACTGTGGAGTTTGCTGTGAAGAAAGCTGTTCTTTGAAAGACTGAGATACAGAATCTTAGGACAGGACCGGTCCTTCGAACCAGTCCTTTATCTCAATGTTTTCTAAACTGCAGGTCGGGACTGATACTGACCAGGGCTCTTGGCCTTCCCCAATCAACCGAAATTGGCTAGAGGCTAGACAAGAAATACAGGCAAAAGGCTTTGTTGGGGCCCCTGCAGCCGCAGGAGGGAGCAAAAACAAGTAACAGGTTCCCTTGCTCACTCCCCGAGGGGGGGCGGCGAGCTCGTTCCTTATATGGGGTGAGGGAAGAGGTGTGTCCAGGCATCAGGCCAGAGGGGTGGCTTAGGTGTTTTGCCCACCCCTTTGTGCTGTTGAGTGCAGGGGGCATGTGCAGTACACTGCTTTCGCTCAAGGCATCCAGTGTTTTCTCCTGGCTCTTCAGAGGTGACAGTTGGGTTTTCTTTGGTCTTTTTGTATCTTTTTGTCCATAATTTGCCCCAACTACACATGCACACGGTTATTTTTAGTCTCTTATAGTTTCTCTGCAGCTTGTTGCTCAAGGAGATGTTTATCCAGGTGCAAACACTGCAGCAAAGTGTTCCAGATCTCAGCCTGTCTCAGGATCAGTTGGTGGGTGGTGACATCTGTTTAGCAAACAGTATTTTCTTTTTTGCTTTTAACTAGGGTAGACTGTGTCACATGTAGTAAAGATAAGGATTGTCTTTTTTTGTGTGTGGCACGTGGGCCTCTCAGTGTTGTGGCTCCACCCCCCCACCCACTGCGGAGCACAGGCTCCGGAAGCGGGCCCAGCCGCTCCGCAGCAGCATGTGGGATCTTCCCGGACCAGGGCACAAACCCACACCCTCCTGCATCGGCAGGCGGACTCCCAACCACTGTGCCACCGGGGAAGCCCAAGGATTGTCTTTTGAAACGTTGTTTCAGTTCTTTATCTTTATACATATGTGAGAACCAAGTTGGATTTAAAATGTATTTCTGTATTTTGCACCGTGAGTTGTGGTCAAAAAAGCTTGAGAAATTATCAAATGCATGAATCCCTCTACCAGAAAAGAGTTAATGGTAGTAACCTCTCCAAAGCCATTCTGCCCAGGCCGGGTTTCCCTGGTTATAGAAAATTCCCCCATGATGGCTTCAGACTGAAGAGACATGGTTCAGCCATGCCGTAGCCTTCCTCCAGGTTGGCTTCCTCTGTAGGCAGAAGGGCCAGGGCCGTCGAGGCAAGCGAGGTGCCCACTCTCCGGGCCGTGCACTGCAGGGTGGGCCCCCAAGGGTAAGCATCCCTGGAAATGCTGCACCCTGGGCGCTTCACTCGCCCCCCACCAGGCTGTGGCATTGTCAAGTGACTCGTTCTCCTTCCAAACACAGGGATGGGGATGAAGAAGGGATGATTTGGCCGGATGTCAGCAAACCCCTTCCCTGGAGTTTACTGACAATAGAGGAGACAGCAAGGAACCTGGTATTGGGGGAAGTGGTGAGGGATTGCAGGGCTGGGGAGATGAAGAGGAAAACAAGATTCCCGAAGACAGAAGAGGTCACCTCAAGGAGGGACTGATGGGCCCCCTGGCAAACTTCATTCATTCTAGCTTTCCCTGAGAACACCCGGACATTCATCTACCGTCTGGCCAGGAATCCCGAGGTGCCTGGCCCTGCTCCTGCAGTTTTTCCCTGCAGCCGGGCTCAGCTTTATGAAAAATGGACGATTCCTGGAAGTTGTCAGCAGTGGGCAGGCGCTGTCACGTTTCTATTGACAGCCAACAATTCAGAGTTGGTTCCAAAAAAGAAATGTTAGGCTCCAATAGAAAAATCACAGATCCCAACCTATTTAGCCCAACCCCCCTTTTTTTTTTTTTTTTTTTTTTTTTTTTTTTTTTTGGTCATGCCACACAGCTTTCCGGACCTTAATTCCCCAACCAGGGATTGAACCCAGGCCCTCGGCAGTGAAAGCACGGAGTCCTAACCACTGGACCGCCAGGGAATTCCATGCTTTTAAATAAGCATGACTTCTGGTCAACAGTTCTCAAACTTTTTGGCCTCAGGACCCCTTTACACTCTTAAAATTATTGAGGGTTCTAAGGAGCTCGTATGTGTTATACTGATCAATATTTACCATGTTAGAAATTGCAACCAAGAAATGTATTAATTCATTTTAAGATAGCAATAATAAGCCCATTACAATTCTTTATGAAAATAATTCTATTTTCTAAAACAAAAAAATTTAGTGGTATTGCTTTACATTTTTGCAAATCTCTTGAATGTCTGGCTTAACAGAAGACAGCCAGACTCTCAAACCTGCTTCTGTGTTCTGTTGGTGTGATGTCAGAGGGCATGTGATCTCTGGAAAAATGGTCAGGGAACGAGAATGAAAAGGACAAGTAACATCTCAGGACGGTTCTGAAAACAGTTTTGATCTCACAGACCCCCTGAAAGGTGTCAGGAACCCCCTGTGTCTTCAGGTCATACTTGAAGAACTCCAGCAGAAGCCTAATCTATTTGCTGTTCATTCCTTCACGTATTTCCTGAAAAGTCAGGAAAGGGTTTCATCAAGCCCCGTGGTACTTAGACACCCTAAAAACGAAGTAAACGGCCACTCTGACCAAGGGGGTTCAGGGTCAATGCAGCTTGGACCCCCAGATGCTCCGTTTGCTGGTTTGCTGTTAGTCAACGTCTTTGGTAAGAACACTTCAGACTTTCACTAGCGGAATTTAAACTTTAAAAGCTGCTTCTCTGACTTTGATGTCAGAACAGGCTGGCCGGGGGTTGCCCCGTGGAGTTGTTTTTAAGACAGAATGAGACTGTTCTCCACCGACATGAAGGGAATCCCATCTCTTCACAGACCTCCTGGTGTTTGTCTCTCCAGTGTTGCTATTAACTAAGTTCAGAAGCACTTGGACTTGAGAAGCGGCCACCAGGGCCTGAATGGTGACCGGGCAACACGAGGGCCTCGCTTTCTCTATAGCCCTTTGGGCACTGGGCCTGCAGGGTTCCCCCCGTCCACCACACAAGACACCTAAGAGCTGCTCTAAAGACTGTCCGTCTTTGTCTAAAAATTAGAAAGAATTGGTATTAATTAATGAACTGTGATACCCCTTTTAAAATATTAAGCAGAATCCCACTACTGGGCATATACCCTGAGAAAACCATAATTCAAAAAGAGTCAGGTACCACAATGTTCATTGCAGCTCTACTTACAATAGCCAGGACACGGAAGCAACCTAAGTGTCCATCGACAGATGAATGGATAAAGATGTGGCACATATATACTATGGAATATTACTCAGCCATAAAAAGAAACGAAATTGAGTTATTTGTAGTGAGGTGGATGGACCTAGATAGAGTCTGTCACACAGAGTGAAATAAGTCAGAAAGAGAAAAACAAATACCGTATGCTAACACAT
>NW_006780198.1:3319794-3324837 GCF_000442215.2 Lipotes vexillifer | reverse complement strand
AAAAAAAAAAAAAAAAAAAAAAAAAAAAAAAAAAAAAAAGGGTTCTGAAGAACCTAGGGGCAGAACAGGAATAAAGACGCAGACATACAGAATGGACTTGAGGACATGGGGAGGGGGAAGGGTAAGCTGGGACGAAGTGAGAAAGTGGCACGGACATATATACACTACCAAGTGTAAAATGGCTAGTGGGAAGCAGCCGCAGAGCACAGGGAGATCAGCTCGGAGCTTTGTGACCATCTAGAGGGGTGGGATAGGGAGGGTGGGAGGGAGACGCAAGAGGGAGGGGATATGGGGATATATGTATACGTATAGCTGATTCACTTTGTTATACAGCAGAAACTAACACACCATTGTAAAGCAATCATACTCCAATAAAGATGTTAAAAAAAAGCCAAAAATAATAATAATAAAATACTAAGCAGAGATGTCCTTGGGCAGAATTGCAGAGCTGAAAACTTGGCTGTCAGTTTCCTCTTATCTCAGTGCTATAAAATACCCTCCCATCACCAGCAGCTCCAGCCTCCCCTCACCCCACACTGTCTCCCTTGGTCTGCCCTTGGCCACAGCCTCCCTCTCAGACCCCACGTCTTTCTGAGCATCAGCTTGCCTCTGGCTCCATGTGCGATACTTGGACCAGTAACAACCCATCTGACCTTCCTCCCAGACCCCCAACCTTTCATTGGACTTTGAGGAGAACTAAATGGGATAATATCTATGAAAATACTTTAGAGCCTATAAAACTGTTTCACCTATTCATAAGGGGGTCAGATATCAGTAAGACAGGAAAACCAACAAGTTCAAATATTGAGGATTCAGAAGTAATTCAGTCATTACACAAATCCCAGAATGCAGTTAGTCTACAAAATATATTTAATTTTTCACTGCTTACTGACAAATAAAGCTTATGCTTCAATGTCTATGCATCAGCTTATTATGTAATATACAGTCTCAGAAGGTAAAGCTGGTGGGCAGGGGTCCTTGGCCTTTTATTAACAGGTTCGCCCCACCAAGGAGCAAGAGAGGAGACAGAGTCTAACCACACCTGGGCTTTTCCTCTCCGAGACCAAGCCAATCAGGAGGGAAGACCTGAGGTCCGGGTGGCCTGTGTCCCCAGGTGACACCAGTCTGGAAGCAAACGCTCTGTCCATGAACTTCTTTGGTCAGACTGTTTTCTCTTAAAGTTAAAAGGCCTACGAATTGCAAGGGGGGTGGTTTGCTTAGTCCTGCAGTTTTGAGACAGTTTCAGCCCAACTAATGCGATTGCTGAGGAAGAATAAATGTGTTTGAAGACAGAGCTCATCCCTGCCAGATTAATGTTTCCTGATGGTGTCTTTATTTCACCCTCCCTCCCAGGTCTGTCTTCCAATGTCGTCCCTATGTACTTAGGGGAGCTGGCCCCTAAGAACCTGCGGGGGGCCCTGGGGGTGGTGCCCCAGCTCTTCATCACCGTCGGCATCCTTGCGGCCCAGATCTTGGGTCTTCGGAGTCTCCTCGCAAACGAAAAAGGTGAGCTCAGGACACCTCAGACCCCCAGCCCGTTCCTATGAGCTGGTCTTTTCTCTCTAAATGACGGCGCCCCCACACAGCCCTGACCCCACGGTGCTGAGCTGGAGGTTGCCCAGAGCGGGTCTGAACAAGTTGGTGGGGACAGACAGACTGATGTTCTCTAGTCCCTCTTGGGACACGGATGAGGGAGTTGTGAGGGCGCAGGAGGTGATGCTATCTTTCTCTTGGTTGCTTGGTGGCTGTCACACAGGGACCCGGGGCGTGGTAATGACGGCCACCAGGGTGCCAGCCTCTGTGCTTAAGGCCTCCGGCACCATTGCACTGGAGCCTCCCAGCGATGCAGCTGCCCAGGGGCCCGTGATCATCCCATCACAGACAGCAAAGAGGGTCACAAGACCCAGCCTCCGTGGGTGAGGTGGTGAGTCTCAGGGCTGGTATCCACACCAGACCCAGACTTCGGAGCTGCACACACCCCCACCCCAAGAGCCTGGGGCCTGGCACATAGTAGGTGTACAGCAACTCATAACTGTCATTGTTCTTGCATGACCTCCCTTTTTTTTGTCTTGGGTCTCGAACCTCTGAAAGGGAAGTCACCACTAACAAAGCACCAGTCAAAACGTATGGGCCAGACACGAAGTCTTTTATATAATCCATTTAATTCTCCAAACAACCTATGAAGCATGTACTATTACTATACCCATTTTACAGGTGCAGAACCTGAGGCATAGAGAAGTTGGATCACGTGTCCAATGTCTCCTTAGGACACAAATGCAGGCAGTGCAGGCCTGAGTCTGAGTGTAACTACCAGCTCTCCCACCTTTCAATCGCCCTTGTAAAGAGCTGGGACCAGGAGTGCAGGAGCTAGGTTCCTGTCCCCCGCTGATGGCACGTAACCAACGAGCTGCTGCACCCAGAAACAGCCACGGATCCCTGGCACCCGCGAAGTGCTCTGTGGTGTGTGGCAGGGAGTCATGGTTCCACCCAGGGAGGGGGTCTCAGAGAGGGCCTGGGCTTGGGGGCACGGGTAGGACCAGCATTCCAGATGTGGGCAGAGGGGATGGAAGCATAAAGTTCTTTGTGTATGCAGGGAGCTGCAGGTGTGGTGGTGGACTCCACTTTGTCCCTCCATCCTTTCTGGTGACTATTCAGCCCTCGGTACCCTCCTCTAGACAAGAGTGTGGAGGGCGGGGCCTGGCCTTCCTCATCTTTGAATCTCCGGCGCAGCTCATGGCACATACTAGGTGCTCAGTGAAGAAAGAAGGAAGGCCAGAGAGAATAGTGTCAGAGTTCTTGGAAGTGAGTGGGCAGTCACAGCACAAAGGCTGCATAGAAGTCACGGGGGTCAAGATTGGAACACGGTGTCTGGGTTTGGCAGTTAGGGGTCACCGAGATCTCACGAGAAGAGCTTCAGTGTAGGGGGTGGCGTGGGGGCCAGAGGGCAGATGGCAACGGCCAGAATGGCAGGCACGTCCATACTCGCTGTAGTCTGTGCAAGGGTGACAGAAGCAGGACCCGATCAGCTAGGCCCTGGATTCAGAGCCAAGAGGTGGGAGAAGGTTTGGAGGATGGGGATTCAGGGTTCAATGTGCTTGAGTTCGAATCTCAGCTTTGCTCCTAAATAACTGATCTCGGGCAAGGGAGCTACATGCCCTCCGTGCCTCGGTGTTTGCAGGTGTAACATGGGGTTGATCCTGGTACCTGCCTCCAGACACTGCTATGATGGGGAAGTGGGCTACATGTGAAAAGCCATTAGACTCTAGTCCCTGGCGCGCAGATGTCTCCAGTTATCACCTCCTGCATGGGAGAAAAGGGGGTGAGTCGGGCATTCACAGCTCCTAGATGGAGCCTGAACCACTCATTCACTTATTTAACCGTTTTTATTGAGTGATGTAACATATATAAGGGTCCAGAACTAGAACCACGCCGGCCCCCTGTGCGCCCCTCAATCACAGCCTTCCTGCCCCCAAAGGGAGCCACTGTGCCAACATTTATGATCATCGCCTCCTTACTCTTCCCTAGAAGAGTTTCACCACTCTTCTAGAAGATAGAGTTAATTTTCCCTGTTCCCGGACTCAATACAATGGAACCACATTGTGTGGAACCACACTGCACCCAACATCGCATTGGTGGGATTGGCTTCTGTCCTGACTTGCTTCATTTTCACCAAAGTATAAAATTCCATCTTATGAATGAACCATGACTTATGCATCCATTCTACAGTGTGGACATTCACCTTGTTTCTGGGTTTTGTTTCTATAATCAGTGCTGCTCTGCCCTTGTCCTTCCGGTGTCCTGGTGGCCCAGGCATGCGTTCCTGAGTGGGACTACTGGGTTAGAGCACGTGGGTGTCCAGCATCACTAGCTCCTGCCAGCCTGTCCCCTAAAGATGCCACGTGTCCACACAGCGGTGTGGACACTTCCCATCTGCCCACATTCTCGTCAGTGCTTGGTGTTGTCAGAGTTTTCACTTTGTTCATCTGATAGGTGGGTAGTGGCTATTCATCAGCATCCATTGTCTAAGTATTTAGAGTGTCCGCTCTTGGTTAGGCACCAACCTAGGTGCTGGGGACGGAAGAGAAGAAAGAAGCTCCAGCTCCAAAGAAAACCAATCGGGATAACGGGCCAGAGTGGGGTTGGGGGCGGAGAGAAGCAGGAGAGGAGGCTGGGGCGCCAGCTCTCACGTAGGACTGGTTTCCTTGCAGGCTGGCCCATCCTCCTTGGGGTGACCGGGATCCCCGCGGCACTGCAGCTCCTTCTGTTGCCCTTTTTCCCCGAGAGCCCCAGGTACCTGCTCATTCAGAAGAAAGATGAAGCGGCTGCCAAAAACGGTAAGGCTTTCCCAGGAGACCAGGAGAAACGACGCAGGTTGCGGCGTCTTTGCTGGGGGGCGGGGGGTTGCGTGATTCAGCCCCCAGCGCCCCGTCTGCTCCCTCCCCCAGCGCTGAGGGAACTGCGCGGCTGGGACGACGTGGACGCCGAGACACAGGAGATCTGGGAGGAGGACAGGGCCGAGAAGGCCGCCGGCTTCATCTCCGTGCTGAAGCTGCTCAGTATGAGGTCCCTGCGGTGGCAGGTCATCTCCATCGTCGTCCTCATGGGCGGCCAGCAGCTGTCGGGAGTGAACGCGGTACCAGGGCAGCCGGGGCCGGGTCAGCGGGCAGGCACGGGGGCGGGGGCGGGAAGGGATCCGCCGAGGGGTCCAGGCTGCCTGGCCGGCCTCACCAGCCTCCGGGGTGGCCTTCCAGATCTACTACTATGCAGACCAGATCTACCTGAGCGCTGGGGTGAGGGCACAGGATGTCCAGTACGTGACGGCAGGCACAGGCGCTGTCAACGTGCTGATGACCGTCTGCGCCGTGAGTGTCCCCGGGAGCCGAGTCCCTGCCTGCCACCAAGGATGGGGGGCACCTTGAGAGTGGGGAGTCTTGGCCCAGGAAGGAGCCCGGAGCTCAGTGGCGACGTGCCCCTCGGTCCCTCCTCTCTAGCCTCTGGGCTGTCCTCAGATGCCAGCCTGTCTCTTGGGGGGGGGGGGGGGGG
>NW_006780198.1:3297032-3319571 GCF_000442215.2 Lipotes vexillifer | reverse complement strand
GGGGCGGTAGCCTGTGGCCCCAAAGATGGAGACCCGTCCCCACCGTCCACTCCGGAAGCTACTGCCATGAGAGGTGGCTCTTCTCTAACGTCTCACACTGGGGACCACTGCCTGTGCCAGGGCCACCGCGTGACAAATGAGGCCCCTGGACTGCGCAGTGCGGAGGCCCGCTGGCCATTCAGGGACACACGCGGGCGGGCGCACAGGGGAGGTGGGCCTGCTGAGCCTCCCGTGCTTCCTCGCCCTTTCCCTCCAGGTTTCCGTGGTGGATCTCCTGGGGAGGAGAGCCCTGCTCCTCCTGGGCTTCTCCACCTGCGGCACCGCCTGCTGCGCGCTGACGGCCGCCCTGGCTCTGCAGGTGAGGAAGGGGGCGCCTGGGGGCCTTGCGCCCTCGTGCGCATGCGCGAGCCCGCTCCTTGGGGCTCCCGTGCAGCCCCGATCCCCGCCCCAGCAGCGCACTGCCCGCTCCCAGCCGGTATTCCAGGGGCATCCAGGTGGCGCTGCTTGTAGAAGGAGGTGCCTGGCGCCCGCCTTCCCAACCCAGGCAGAGCTACTGGCCCTCCGGGAACCGAGAGCCCTGACGCTCCTGTCCCAGGTTGTCTCCGCTTTGCCAGGTGTGATCCAACTCTGTTTTCTCCCCACAGGACACAATATCCTGGATGCCCTACGTCAGCATCGCCTGCGTCATCTCCTATGTCATAGGACATGCCCTTGGGCCCAGTATGTACCCCAGAGCTGGTTCTGTGGTTTCACTGCCCCCTCCTGTACCACCAGCCCTAGAAACTGTTGGCCTGAGCTCCTTAGAGAGGCTCCAGGGAGGGGCGAATTCGGCCCAAATGGCTTCTCTGCCTGTGTTCTTGCGGCAGAGGGCTTTGAGCGAGGACAGTAAAGCAGCCTGTGTAGGCTGGAGCACGGTGCCCGTGTGGTCGGCACAGAGAGCCTTACAGGTGGTCATGGGCCCCCTTTAGGGACATCACAGGATGTCGCCTGTTGTGCCCGACTCTTGCTAGGTGGCTTCTCACAGCGCTTCTCCACGAGACCAGGAGTCCTGGAGACACACTACTCTGCCTTGGGCCGGATGCCTCTGGAGCCTTGCACGGGCAGGGGCTCCAGGACCCTCCGTGGGCTTTGCTCGGCCGGCAGGGAAGACAGCTCTTCCTCTTCTTTCCCAGGTCCTATCCCCTCACTGCTCGTCACCGAGATCTTCCTGCAGTCCTCCCGGCCGGCCGCCTACATGGTGGGGGGCAGTGTCCACTGGCTCTCCAACTTCACTGTGGGCCTGATTTTCCCATTCATTCAAGTAAGTGTGACCCAGGGGCCCCAGAGGCCCAAAGTAAGCAGTAAATCGATAACCTTTTCAAGAACGTGAACCCTCTCCCCTCCCACAGGTGGGCCTCGGAGCTTACAGCTTTATCATTTTTGCCGTGATATGTGTTCTCACCACCATCTACACCTTCCTGGTTGTCCCCGAGACCAAGTCCAAGACCTTCATAGAAATCAATCAGATCTTCACCAAGATGAACAAAGTGTCAGAGGTGCACCCAGAAAAGGAGGAGCTAAAGGACTTCCCACCCTCTACTGCGGGGCAGTAACTCGAGAGGAGGAGCCTGTTAATCAGGTCTGCGTGGAGCTTCCCTCCTGGGCTATGAATCCAGAACTAGGATAAGTCCGGTGTGGAAAGCAGGCCCTGATGGGACTGTCGTAAGGGCTTCTGTGCAGTTCTTAAAGCCAGGCTGTCTCTTTCCAGGTTGACCCATCACCAACCCCAAGGCATGCCGGGCAGCTGTCCCTCAACCATGCTGAGTCAGCCATCGTGTGGCTCCTGGCAACACCGGCTCTTATAATGAAAGCCATTACCGTGGTGTTGAGACGGAAGGAATCAAACGTGGCCAAAGAAACCCGTAGTCTTCCGGGGGCCACGGGCCCACGTTCAGGGTGGAATCCATCCTTTTGTCAGATCCATCTCCAGAAACACTAGTTTTGAAAAGTATGATGTCACGAGTAATGATGTCTAGGAATCTGGGAAGCAGGTCCCTATGGAGACTTTAACCAAGTCAGAGATTATTGTTCCCAAATTATATTATTAGAGGACAATAGAATTGCCTCTGTATATTCAATAAAACAAATATGATCGCTTTTCACCAAGATGTGCTGCTTTTCTGTGAGCCGGTGGAAGGTGGGGGGCATTCCCTACTCCTTCAAACAGCTTGGCTGCACTGGAGTGTCAGCCCCATAAGGGCAGGGGTTTGGCCGGTTTTGTTTATCCCCGAATCCCCACTGCCTGAAAGAACCTGGCGTGGAGGAGGCCGCTCAGACGATATTTGCTGAAAGAAAGAAGGGGAGGAGTGAGAGATGAGGTGGTCTCAAAGTTGAGATTTTTAAGATTTAAGGTTGGGGAAGCCTCTGCATGTGTTCAGGTGCATAGCAAACACCGAGGGTCCCTGAAGGTGGACAGGAAAGGGTGTCGGGAGAAAGAGGCAGTGCCCCCTACACACACACAGCAGAGCTAGAGGCTTTCGTAGAGGGGTGTGTGTGTGAAGAGGGTGTGTACAAAAAGGTGGAGAAAACTGAGGCGTAGGAAGGGAAGTGGAGGGACCACCTGCTGAAAGGCTTCTGACAGGATGTGAAATCTTCTCCTGGGAGTTAGGGAGGCAGAGGCCAGGGGCCGGGTGGGACAGAGGTGGGGTTGGGAGCAGCTTTCTTGGGGGTGGAATGGGGATTCCCCAGGTGGTGAATTCCATGACTTACAAATATAGTGAAGGCCTAGACAATCCTGTGATTGAACCATCCTTACCTTCTGCCACAGGGACCTACAGTGTGAGGGGGCACAGAAAACAACCATAGACGGCAGCTCGCAGTGCTGAGAAACAGTAAGGCCAGAATGTCAGAATTAAGGGACTGTGGCATTATTAATTCAGCTCACGTTACCTGCAGCGCCTCTAACCCAGGGGAGGCTCTGGAGTTCATGATTCTGTGGGTCTATTCTCTGGGGTCAACCATAGTTCTGCCACTTAGTAATTGAGCGACTTGGGCAACTTATTTGGTTTTTCTGTACCTCAGTTCCCTTTTTGGTTGAGCTAATAGTAAATGCCTCACATGGTTGGTTATGAGAATTAACTTCTATGCTTGTAGCTTTTAGATCAGTGCCCGGTGTGTATTAAGCACTTAGTTATTTTTAAGCGCTTGGGAGTGAATGTTGATCTTGTAGACAAGCACACAGGTAAAATACAGTGAGAGACCTCACTATACATGAATACTGGGATTAAACAAGTAAGTGGATGGCAGATGCTGGGAACCATCTCACTGTTGCAGTGGGAAATTACAGATAAGCCAAGAGAGAGAGTCTAGAATGATCCATGTGGTAATAGACTAGAGTTGGAGATATTGTTCAGCTGAATATAGACACGGGTGGCTACACATAGAAATATTTATAGATATGTGAATTTACATGGGTTGGTAAAATACAACAGGAGGATAAAAAGGTGGACCTGGTGCTATGGTTGCACAGAAGGAAGATGGGGAATTAGGAAAGACAAAAAGGATTTCTCCAGGAGAAAATGCAGTAGGAAAGAGAAGAACGGTCATTCCAGGTGACGAACAGCACAGAGAGATGAGAGGGTTTGAGGGGAACGCCAGGTAGCTTTGTGTGAATGTGAAGCCAGAAAGCCCGAACTAGATTCTGTAGGTCTCTGTGAGCCACACTGAGCCTGAACCTTGTCCTCAAGATAAAGGTGGCGGGACTTCCCTGGTGGCGCAGTGGTTAAGAATCCGCCTGCCAATGCAGGTGACACAGGTTCGATCCCAGGTCCGGGAAGATCCCACATGGTGGAGCAACTAAGCCCGTGCACCACAACTACTGAGCCCACGTGCCACAACTACTGAAGCCCGCCTGCCTAGAGCCCGTGCTCCGCAACAAGAGAAGCCACCGCAATGAGAAGCCCACGCACCATAACGAGGAGTAGCCCCTGCTCGCTCGCCGCAACTAGAGAAAGCCCGTGCGCAGCAACAAAGACCCAACACAGCCAAAAAAGAAAAGATAAACCTGGTGGTACGTGACCGTTGAGTTTCAGAGAGTGCGGTTGCAGTAAGAAGACCAGGCAGGACTTGGGGAGGGAGACCTATTGGTGAGAAATAATAAGGGCCCTGCAAAGCCAGCAGTGGTGAGGCCGAGAAGTGAGGGAGAATTCAGAGAGACTTGGTGGGATTTAGGGGCCCTCGGCCACTGTAGGTGAGGCATCTGGCATACCTGCCCAGTTTCTAACAGGGGCCAATGGCGAATGGTTTGGGGAGCTGAGTGGCAGGTTTTGGGAGAAGACTAACAGTTTTGGACCTGTTGAGATGGGGAAGCTCACGGAACACACAGCAGACATCTAGAAGGAAGTTGACTGTATGGCTCTGAAGCCAGAAGAGCAAGGATGTAGATTTGGGGGAAACACACATACTTATCAAGCATCTACTGTGTTCCAGGCACTGGGGCTGCAACAGTGAAGAAAACCATGTCACTGAGTGAGAGGTGCGGTAAAGAAAGATCGTGTAGCGTGAGGGTGACAGGTGGAGAACGGCTGTTTTCCAGGGAGGGGGAGGAAGGCCTCCCTGAGGGAGGGAGGGGGCAGCCACAACAGAATCTGCACAAGCACCGGCCTGGTGCAAACGTCCTGAAGTGAGAGAGGGCTGGCCGCAGCTCGGGAGTGAGGAGAGGTCGGTGGACCGGCTGCAGCAGAAAGGGAAAGGAAGGAGGTAGCTGGCAGAGACTCAGCAGGCCACCGGGAGGATTGGGGATTTTATTCTGAACGTGAGGGGAAGTCACTGGCTGACTTGGGTCAGACAATTCTGATCTGATCTGCAATTTAAAGAGCCACTCCATTAGAAAATGTCAGGAAATGGGAGGTCCATGGATGCTGATCAAGGTCAGTCAAGGTCAGGGCAGTTAGCAAGTGAGAGAGATGGCGGTGAGGGGCTACAGACCCTGTTTGTTCGCTGCTATTGTATCCACAGTGCCAAGAGCACACAGCAGGGCTCACTGGGTGCTGTTTTGAATCGATGAGTCTTGGCCGGGAGGATTTTAAGAGAGAGAGCAGAGCAGCGTGAGGCTGAGCTGATATAGGGAGAGCATAATTGGAGGAGTTGCCAGCCCCAAGGCAACACGTTCATAATCCCACGAGGCAGGTAGCTTTCACCAGTGGTTTCCACACTTCTGGATTTCACAGACCAAAACTGGGTGAACTAGCGTTGGGCTGCCTACTTTTTATTTTGTAAGTAAAAACCTAAAATAGGGAATTCCCTGGTGGTCCAGAGGTTAGGACTCCATGCCGTCACTACTGAGGGTGTGGGTTCAATCCCTGGTCAGGGAACTAAGATCCCACACTGCGTGGTGCGGCCAAAAGAAAAAAAAAAAAAACCTAAAATAATAATAATAACTCTCAACTACTATCATAATGAGAAGTAGATGATTTAAAAGAAAGGGCATTTTACTATATAGGGAGGATGTGACCACAGAGTAAATTTCAGTCCTTTAAATTGAATAGATTTTTCTTCGTGGAAACCTCACTACATTGCCCTCTGTCCTGATGTCACTTAACCAGCAGCAGACAGACTTCAGGAATGGGAGGGCAGCAACACTGGCGATGTTTGTTATGGAAGAGCTTGGAGGGCAGAGTCTGAAGTCCCACTTTGGAATGAAAGTGACACAGAGTCTTGCCATCTTCAATCAGCTTCCTCGAGGGCTGGTTCCTCAGTTCCCAGAGGAAGAAATGGTGGCTGCCATTCTGACCCTCACTTGCATGGGTTTCATCGTAAAAGTGCGTGGTGATTTGGTTCTCTTACCCATGGATGGTTCCTCTTCCTCCCCTCCCCTGTTATTCCTTAACCAGCTGATCAAGTGCTGCTGAGGGCTCTCCGGTCACCCAACATCCAGCTCAGCACTGGGACACGGCAGAGTTGCCTATATTGCATCTGCTGTCTTCAAGGAATTTACAATCTAGGCAGGAAGATGCAAACCACATGCAAGTGGGAATTATGGGGCAATAAGAATTGATAGAAGACTGCTGTATCTAGTTTTGAGTCTGCTCTGAACATTGTCTTAACCATCCGAGCAGCTCCAATGCCTGACTAGGAGCTTGACACTTGTTGGCACTTAGTAAACGTTGACTGAATGGACGTGACCTGGAGTGATCTTCAAGGAAAATGTGGTGAGCTGAGCCTCTAAGAATGGGTGACATTTGTATAGCAAGGGAGGATAAGGTGTTTGGAGGGTAGTGGAGGAGGGAGCATCATGAATCAAGGACACTCATTCATTCAACAAATATTTGTTGAGCACCTACTCTGTGCCAGCCAGTGGATGTAATGGATCCAATGGTCAAGAATACAAGTAAGCAAATACTGGAGGTCATTTCAGATAGTGCTCGGGGGAAAGTGGTAGAGAGTGCCGGGTGAGGGATGTGGGTTACTTTCAAAAGGGCGGTGCTAGTGAGGACCTCCCCAAGGAGGTGACATTTGACCTGAGACCTGGGGGGGCGGGGAATGTTTCAAGCAGAAGGAACAGCAGGAAGGAGCTTGGTTTTGCCATCAGCTTGACTTGGTTGCCGCGACTGACTCAGAGAAAGGAGGGGAGGCATACAGTGTTGAATCAATGTTATTAGACTGTAAGCATTGTGACTAGGTATTGTGATTTCTGCCAAAAGGATACAGAATTCAGCTGATAAAGTGGAAAGATGGAGTGGGCTAGCATTCGAGAGTCTTTAGGAACAAACAGAGATAACTGTGGTCTGCTAACCCTGAGATGGGAGACTGCTGTGGATTATTCAAGTGGGACTAGTGTAATCGCAGGGGGCAGGAAGAACCAGAAAGACGGCAGCATGGGAAGACTCAGCCTGATATTGTTGGCCTTGAAGATGGAGGAAGGCTTCTAGAAGCTGGAAAAGGCAGAGAAATGGCCTTTCCTTACAGCCTCCAGAAAGGCGACCCCTTGATTTAAGCCCACCGAGACCCTTGTCAGACTTAGGACCTCCAGAACTGTCAGGTAATACATTTGTGTGGCTTTAATCCACTAAATGTGTAGTAATTTGTTACAGTGGTCACAGGAAACTCATACAGATCTTGGTGCTGAGAAGCAGGGGAAGCTGTAACAAATACCTAAAAATATGGAAGTGGCTTTGGCATGGGGCAATGGGAAGAGGCTGGAAGAACTTTCAGGGACATGATAGAAAAAGCCTAGATGGCCTTGGACAGACGTGGTAGAAATAGAAATGTTAACATTTCACTGCTCACTGGGGACCAGGCTGTGCAGCCAAGGTTAAAAGGCAGGGAGGTGCCCCCCAGGAGAGAGATGAGTGCATGATTCAAGGTTGCTGAGGACAGACCACTCACACACCATGCTCAAGTGGTACAGCGTCTAGTTACTGCAAAAGAGGAGAGAGAGCGCGTGCCAGATCCAGCTCCCGGCAAAGCATCCGCCACCCCACAGCCAGTGGATGCGCACAGCCCTGGAGGCTGCACACGCCCCACTTTGTGCTGCGTGGGAGGACCCCACCTTCCCCCCCGCCACCCCGTGAGGGCTGAAATACAGAAGCTGGGGGCCTGCCTTTGGCCACTGCTGAATGTGCTTTAAGCAGAACCCTGGAGCGCACACTGAGCCTGAGACGGAAAGATAGTCCCTCCCAGGGTGAAAAGCCCAGCACAGGCCGTGAGGGCTCTTCATGTCTTGGTAGGGAAGTGTCCCGGGCCCAGGCCTTTCCCAAGAGTTAACACACTGCTAGCAAGGCCTCAGAAGGGATGAGGGGCACAGCAGACAAAACATGTAGCACTTTCGAGAATACCTAAATTGTCATGAGCAGCCCATTAGGAGAAATAAGGCCCCCGCGTTCTCTTATCCCGGTGGCCGTCATGGCTGGTGTCCATGTGCCAACACGTTTTTACCCAGGCACACAAGTGCATTTTGCTTTAGTCACCTAACATGACGTTCATAACATGTCTCCATGTCCCTACGTAATTTTCATAATTATCCCTTGAAATGGCAGCCTGGCATTCCAGTTGATTTGTCATAATTTATCCAGTTATTCCCTACTTTTTTGTTTTGCTAATATAGATAATTCCTTTTTTTATTTACTTTATTTTAACTTTTTATTCTATATTGGAGTACAGCCGATTAACAATGTTGTGATAGTTTCAGGTGCATAGCAGAGGGACTCAGCCACACATGGACGTGTATCCATTTCCCCCCAAACTCCCCTCCCATCCAGTCTGCCACGTATCATTGAGCAGAGTTCCCTGTGCTATACAGTAGGTCCTTGTTGGTTATCCATTTTATTTTATTTTTATTTTTATTATTGGAGTATAATTGCTTTACAATGTTGTGTTTGTTTCTGCCATACAGTGAAGTGAATCAGCCATATGCATACACACATCCCCTCCTTCTTGGACCTCCCTCCCCCCCATCCCACCCATCTAGGTCATCAGAGAGCACCGAGCTGAGCTCCCTGTGCTATATACAGCAGGCCCCACCGTCCCATCCAACTAGGCCATCACAGAGCACCGAGCTGAGCTCCCTGTGCTATACTGCAGGTTCCCACTAGCTAACTGTTTTCCACATGGTAGTGGATTTATGTCAAACCTAATCTCCCAATTCATCCCACCCTCCCCCTCCCCCATGTCCACACGTCTGTTCTCTACGTCTGCCTTTCCATTCCTGCCCTGCAAATAACTTCATCTGCACCATTTTTCTAGATTCCACATATATGTGTTAATATACGAAATTTGTTTTTCTCTTTCTGACTTACTTCACTCTGTATGACAGACTCTAGGTCCATCCACATCTCTACAAATGACCAATTTCATTTTTTTATGGCTGAGTAATATTCCATTATATACATATACCACATCTTCTTTATCCATTCATCTGTCCCTGACTTCAGACTATACTACAAAGCTACAGTAATCAAGGCAGTATGGTACTGGCACAAAGATAGAAATATAGATCAGTAGTTATCCATTTTAAATATAATAGTGTGTACATGTCAATCCCAAACTCCCTAACTATCCCTTTCCCCCACCCTTCCCCCCTGGTAGCCATAAGTTCATTCTCTAAGTCTCTGAGTCTGTTTCTGTTTTGTAAATAACTTCATTTGTATCATTTCTTTTTGGATTCCACATATAAGTGATATCATATGATATTTCTCTTCCTAATAGTGATAATTCTGAAATAAGCACTTTTTTTGTTCAATATTTTATTGACTTTTTTTTTTTTTTTTTTTTGCGGTATGCGGGCCTCACTGCTGTGGCCTCTCCCTCTGTGGAGCACAGGCTCCGGACGCGCAGGCTCAGTGGCCATGGCTCACGGGCCCAGCTGCTCCGCGGCACTCGGGATCCTCCCAGACCGGGGCACGAACCCATGTCGCCTGCATCGGCAGGCGAACTCTCAACCACTGCGCCACCAGGGAAGCCCTATTGACTTATTTAATACTAATAAGTGTAAGTAGAAATAACTAAGTTGTATCTCTTTAAAAGCGTTTAGTTTGCTCTTTCCCCCAAATGGACAATTAGTCCAAATTCGTAAGAGGAAGCACAGATGGAGAGATAACACAGGAGACGCATAAAGGATCCCGGAAATCAGGCCCGACTTGGTTTCCAAGACACCTCATTTTTAGGGACCCAGGGCAGGTGGCGTTTTTCTTCTCCTTTGTGCAACCAGAGAGTTTCTGGTTTGAGACTTGTTGGAGACAAAGACAAAATTCACGCTGAGTGTGAATCTTTATCTTACCAACTGCGTCCAAGGAAAATATTCTCCTGGGGAAAGTCAGCAGGGTCCAGAGACCAAAAGGGTAGTAAAGTCTCACAGGCCCCAGGCTGTCAACACAGAGCAGGACCCAGGTGTCACTTGGGAGGCAGAGCACACCTGTTTCTCCGCTGAACAAGGACGGAGAAAAAAAGGGGCAGGGACTCCTCCACCCACCCCACCCCAGGGAAGGGCTAAGTGCCAAGTCTAGGAAACTGTCACTGCCACTGTCCCTTTGCCACCAGGTGAGGGCACTGTGGAGGGAGGGGAAGACCCCTGAAATGCTTCTAGCAAGGAGAGAACAACACTGCCCCTGACTTTCCTGGGGAGCCACCAGCCCTGGGAGAGCAGTGGGGGGAAGCAGCTTCCCCAAACATCCCAGCTCAGACACAAGAGAGGAGGGATTAAGTCCAGCTCTAGGGAAGTGTGGGAGACCCCTGTCCCCGTCCTATTCCCCCAGCCTCTGAAGTTGCCCAAATCCTGCTTTTGTCTGCCGGGCTGGTTTGCTGGCTGCACAGGGCTGAGGGCTGTCGGCAGTCAGGCAGATAGTGGGGGTGGGGTGGGGGTCAGAGGTACAGGTAACAGGCAAGCAGAAGGGTGGGGGGATGGTCTGGGGCCATGGCTCTGTACCAGCTGGCTTCTTGGAGCCCTGGTTGGCACCGACTCAGGCAGCCACAGACCCAGCCCCAGTTCTGCTGGCCCCTCCTCAGACTTTGGCCCGGGGGCTAGTTCACGGGAACTACCCCAGGTGCTGCGGTAGCCATGGAAACGTGATTGCCTTGGTTTTCCCCAGGGCCTGTCCAGGAGTGAAAGGCAAGCCATGCCTCTGTTTGCTGCTTCCTCTGTCTGAAAACTCCTCCCCCAGCAGCTCACAGGCCCACCTCATCCTTTCAGGTTTCAGCTTAAAGGCACCTGCTCAGAGAGCCCCCTCCTCTGTCCCCCATTGGCTTCTATCCCATTACCTGTTTTATTGTCCTCATAACATTATCGTTATTTGGAGGTCTCGTACTTGTCTGTTTTTGTTTTGTTTTGTTGGCCTCCCCTCACTAGAATGTAAGCTCCTCAGGGTCACAGTGCGCTGGACCTTTTTCCTGAAGCTTCCTCTGCTTCATCCAGGGCCAGGCCCAGAGGAGACACATAGATGTATCTTTAAGGAGGGGGATGCGTTCAAGGAACAGGAAATGATGCCATCCACTCCCCCCAGGCTCCGGCACCTTCCCCACTCCCCTGGGCATGGCCTGGGGTCCTCCACCCCCACTTCCAGCCCAGCCTCGGCCCCACTTCCAGAAGTTCCCAGGACTAACCTCCCAGTCCCTGACCATAAACCTCCTCTCCCGCAGCGCCTCCAATCCACGCTGGTGCTGGCGACGCTGAGCACAGCCTTTGGCGAGGCCTTCTAATACGGCTGCAACATCGCTGTGGTTAACACACCGCGCAAGGTGGGTGGGCAAGAGGTGGGCGGGAGAAGGCGGCCATCTTGCTCTGTGGAGGCCGCCATCTTTCTTCCGGAAGCCACCAGCTTTTTTCAGGAAGGAGCTGCCTTCCTCTAGTAGCCCTGGGAGGAGGCCTCTGCAGACCAGGGAATGACTAGAGTTGTGGGCTATTCCCCTCCACCCCCACCCCCCGCCCCGCAGTGTCATCCTTTCCAGGCACATTGGGAAGGGGGTGGGAGGAGATGGGCTTGGATTCCCTGCCCAGTCGCTTTGGGCCTTAGTCTCACTGCCTTTCCCCTGGGAAGATCACTTGCGGATGACAAAGAGGATGGAGTCAAGGACTAAACCCTTAGGGGTTGGGATTGGGGTGAGGGGAAGCAAAGGGAAAAAGAGTCTCCCAAAGGCCTAGTAAAGCATGTGAGTCAGGAGAGAGGGACAGGCCCTGATGACGAGTAAAGATGAAGTGTGAGAGTTGACCACTGGCTTTGACCTCATGGAGGGCATGCATGACCTTGACAAGAGCAGCTGAGTTGAGACAAAAGCTTGACTGGAGTGGGTTTGGGGAGAATGGGCAGAGTGGAGGAGAGACAGCTTTTTAAGGAGTTTTGCTGTACAGGGGAACATAAAATGAAGCTTAGTGAAGGGAGAAGGGGGGTTGTGTTAGGGTTTTATAGGGCAAGAGTCATGTTTGTATTGTGATGAGAAGGATGCAATAAAGAAAGGTGTATTGGGAATTCTCTGGTGGTCCAGTGGCTAGGACTTGGTGCTTTCACTGTGAAGGGCCCAGGTCAGGGATTGAACCTGGGTCCACAAGCTTCAATCCCAAAAGCCATGCCACGTGGCCAAAAAAAAAAAAAAAAAAAAAAATGAACAAGTGATGCAGGACAGACAGGGAACAGTTACAGGAAGAAGGTCCCTGAAAGGGCAAGGACAGGACCCAGTGTCTGTTCCCATTCATTGGGTGTATGAGTCCTGCTCTACTTTTAAAAATCACTGTCGTTACTTTATAGCTACACTTAATTCTGCTTTATAGGAGGTACTGCAGTAGTTGCTCATGGCTTATATTAATATACTTATCATTATTACCATTGAAGGAACATTTTTTTCTCAGGCAAGCAATGTACCATCACTATATCACAGTGAAGCTCTTAAATTCTCTATTGGATATATATTATTTCTATAACCAAGGAGGAAACTAAGACTTAAAGAGGTAGAACTTGCCCAAAGTCATACAATTAGTAACAGTATTTCTTTTTTTTTTTTTTAGCATCTTTATTGGAGTATAATTGCTTTACAATGGTGTGTTAGTTTCTGCTGTATAACAAAGTGAATCAGCTGTACATATACATATATCCCCATATCTCCTCCCTCTTGCTTCTCCCTCCCACCCTCCCTATCCCACCCCTCTAGATGGTCACAGAGCCCCGAGCTGATCTCCCTGTGCTATGCAGCTGCTTCCCACTAGCTATCTGTTTTACACTTGGTAGTTGTATATATGTCAGTGCCACTCTCTCACTTTGTCCCAGCTTACCCTTCCCCCTCCCCATGTCCTCAAGTCCATTCTCTACATCTGCGTCTTTATTCCTGTCCTGCCCCAAGGTTCTTCAGAACCTTTTTTTTTTTAGATTCCATATATATGTGTTAGCATACAGTATTTGTTTTTCTCTTTCTGACTTACTTCACTCTGTATGACAGACCCCAGGTCCATCCACCTCACTAAAAATAACTCAATTTTGTTTTTTTTTTTATAGCTGAGTAATATTCCATTGTATATATGTGTCATATCTTTTTTATCCATTCATCTGTCAATGGACATTTAGGTTGATTCCATGTCCTGGCTATTGTAAATAGAACTGCAATGAACATTGTGGTACATGACTCTTTTTGAATTATGGTTTTCTCAGGGTATATGCCCAGTAGTGGGATTGCTGGGTCGTATGGTTGTTCTGTTTTTAGTTTTTTGGGGGGTTTTTTGCGGTACGCGGGCCTCTCACCGCTGTGGCCTCTCCCGCTGCGGAGCACAGGCTCCAGACGCGCAGGCCCAGCGGCCATGGCTCACGGGCCCAGCCGCTCCGCGGCATGTGGGATCCTCCCAGACCGGGGCACGAACCCGTGTCCCCTGCATCGGCAGGTGGACTCCCAACCACTGTGCCACCAGGGAAGCCCTGTTTTTGGTTTTTTTAAGGAACCTCCATACTGTTCTCCATAGTGGCTGTATCAATTTACATTCCCACCAACAGTGTAAGTGGGCTCCCTTTTCTCCGTACCCTCTCCAGCATTTATTGTTTGTAGACTTTTTGATGATGGCCATTATGACCGGTGTGAGGGATACCTCATTGTAGTTTTGATTTGCATTTCTCTAATGATTAGTGATGTTGAGCATCCTTTCATGGGTTTCCTGGCAATCTGTATATCTTCTTTGGTGAAATGTCTGTTTAGGTCTTCTGCCCATTTTTGGATTGTGTTGTTTGTTTTTTTGATATTGAGCTGCAAGAGGGGCTTGTATATTTTGGAGATTAATCCTTTGTCAGTTGCTTCGTTTGCAAATATTTTCTCCCACTCTGAGGGTTGTCTTTTCATCTTGTTTATGGTTTCCTTTGCTGTGCAAAAGCCTTTAAGTTTCATTAGCTCCCACTTGTTTATTTTTGTTTTTATTTCCATTTCTCTAGGAGGTGGGTCAGAAAGGATCTTGCTGTGATTTATGTCATAGAGTGTTCTGCCTATGTTTTCCTCTAAAAGTTGTTTAGTGTCTGGCCTTACATTTAGGTCTTTAATCCACTTTGAGTTTATTTTTGTGTATGGTGTTAGGGAGTGTTCTAATTTCATTCTTTTACATGTAGCTGTCCAGTTTTCCCAGCACCACTTACTTAAGAGGATGTCTTTTCTCCATTGTATATTCTTGCCTCCTTTCTCAAAGATAAGGTGACCATATGTGCGTGGGATTAGCTCTGGGCTTTCTCTCCTGTTCCACTGATCTATGTTTCTGTCTTTGTGCCGGTACCAGACTGTCTTGAAGTAACAATGTTTCTTATGTTGCCTCTTGCACAGGTTGCAATTTTTTTTTTTTTTTTTTTTTTTTTTTTTTTTTTTTGCCATGTCACTCGGCATGTGGGTTCTTAGCTCCCCAACCAGGGATCAAACCTACACCCACTGGAGTAGAAGCTTGGAGTCCTAACTGCTGGACCACCAGGGAATTCCCAACAGTGAATTTTTAACATTTTGAGCAGTCTGGTTCCTCATCTCACCCCATCATATTGTAGGCTTTTTTGTTTTTATCTCCAGGTAACAACAGAGAATCAATTGTGTCCTGAGGGTATTGATAGACACATCCTTCAGGACAATGACCAGGGGCAAATGAGAACATTATCTCTTGATCTGTCATGAGTTGCCTGATTGTCTGTGGATGGGGCAATGTCTTCCAGGTCTTGAAGTCCTTTTATAATGAAACCTACTTTGAGCGACATGGAGCCTTCATGGACGAGAAAGTCATGCTGCTGCTGTGGTCCTGCACCATGTTCATGTCTCCTCTGGGCGTCTCGGTGGAGTTCTTGCTTATTGGCCTGCTGGTTGACAAATGTGGCAAGTAAAGAAGAAGGGTGCTGCTGTCACTCAAAATTGATATTAGTAAAGCATGTTGTGTCTTGGCATTTGTGCACGTGGTGGGGAGTTGCGCAACTTTGAAATTCAGGAGGCCTGAAGTCCAGCCCCCACTTTGCCATAGACATCCTGACCTTAAAGCAAGTCCTTGAATTCCTTGGGATTTCTTCCCCTTGTCAGCTGCACGGGAACAGCAGCCCCTCTGTTGTCCACCCCATGGAGGTGGATCAACCTTTGAGAGCAAAGTCTTGACCATACTCAGCACTTCTAGCAGGTGTTCAATAAATGCTTGTTGACTGGGTTTAATTCGAGGTCAGGTGACCCATGGCTCCAAGTTGTAACAGCTGCAGCCTCTCCCCGTGCAGCCTCATCCGTGTTGTTCTGAGCTTTGGGGTTCAGACCGAGTCAGTCCACGTGCCCCTGACTTGTGTCTTGTTTGAGAATGAAGAATAGTTCTTATACTTTGCTTGGTTCACACAGACTCACTAATCTTTACACGGAAGCCCAGTTGCTGCCAAGACGTGACTCTGCAGATAAGGAGGGATGTCCAGATCAAGGTTCCCAGGAAGGAAGGGAGTGAGCCAAGTTTTCAGGGTGAGGCCCCACGGAATCCCATATGGCCAGATCTCACTCTTTGGAATTCACAGTTACACTTGGACTTGATGTGCATGGTTGGCAGTTTGTAGGGAGGAGTGGGAAGTCCTCTAAAGAAAACTAGCTCTTAAAGAACCATAGCAGTTCAGTTTTCATGCATAAAAGAAAATACTGGGGAATTCCCTGGTGGTCCAGTGGTTAGGACCCCGAGCTCTCATTGCCGAGAGCTGGGGTTCAATCCCCGGTCAGGGAGCTAAGGTCCCACAAATGGCAAGGCTCAGCCAAACAAACAAACAAACAAAAACAAACAAAAACACAAAGAAAATATTGGCAATTGAAAATTAATTATGTATTAAAGCAGGACTCACAGGACCTCTTCTTATAGATACTTGATTAACAATTAATTTGCCATTCGTTGTATACTTGAATGAAGGAAACATTACTATATTGCAACTATATGTTGCAACAACATTACTGTATTGCAACTATATATTATAACTGTTGCAAACTATATTGCAATTATGCCATAATCCAGGCTTTTTTATAATTCAGATTGTGCTGTTCTCAGCTACACCAAGAGTGATTGGACTGTTCTAGAAGCTTGGCCCCCACCTCCTTGTCTGAACCCAGAGTCACAGAACTTGGGACCTCAGAGATGGTTTCATCATTGCCCTCATTTTGCAGATGAGGACCCTGAGACCAGCTGGTGCGGTGGAGCTGGCCTTGCCCTAGTGGGGTCAGGACCAGCCCTGAGCTAAGCTAAGGCTTCCTGGTCATCAGGAAGGGGTTCGTGTGGGCTGTTTTTTCTCTCCGGACCTGCAGCCTCTGGGCTGGCTGATCCTCTGCTCTGAGTTTGGGCTTTGGTGGCAGTTCTCTCAGAGGTATGGCCACCCCAGGAAGAGAAAAGTGGCCTGAGAAAACCAGTCTGTGTATCTGATGAGTCCTCAGTGTTGCCTAGCAGGGGACTTTTGTAGAACTCTTAGAACTATCCCCCCCAGGAGGGGTGTCTGGGTTTCTGTTCAGAGATACCCCCTCCTCCACTCCTGGCCTCAGAGATGATGCACCCGTGTCGGTTAGGGCCCTGATGGTCCTCGAATGTGGGCAGCGTGTGGAGAGATCACCAAGGGTGGTGCAGCCAGCAGCCACCCTATATCTGGGCCACCATCTTCCTTCCTGATCCACTGCTGTTTTCTCCTTTGGCAAAATCCAAGCCACATGTGGGGATGAGGGGGCAAGGGAGCCACCGATGCCAGTCAGCATGGGGCACAGAACACAGTCTGGAAGGTAGCTATGGATCCTGGGAGACAGGCAGGGGCATCCAGCGTAGTTCTATTTTTCAGACACTCCCTCCCCCCATTCATAGACTCATGGTTTTTCAGCCTTGGGAGGAATCTTAGCGATCATTCAATCCAGCTCTGTCTCCCACCTGTTGTGGGGTTCCCCTGTTCACCATTCTTGACAGTCTTCATCCAGCCTACTCTCTGCTTGAATACCACCAGTGACAGGAAGCTCCCTCCTTGCAGAGGCAGGCCCATTCCTTCCTCCTTCCCCACTGTCTTCAGTCAGCTCCAATGGTTAGCATGCTCCCACTGCCCCCGCCACCCCTGCTGAGCCCAAACCTCCCTTCCTGGGGCCTCTGCCCACTGGTCCTTGCTTTCTGCGCTTCCCAGCCATCAGCCTTTCTCAGGCATGTTCCCGGCATTTCTGTAACGGCTGCCCTGGAGAATAGGAGTTGGTGTCAGGAGAGCTTCTGCTGCCTCAGCCCCCATGCCCACTGGGCTCTGCTGTCCTTGCAGAAAGGGAACACTGCTGATCAACAACGTCTTCGCCATCCCTGCCATCCCGAAGGGAGTCAGCAAAGTGACCAAAGCTTCCGAGCTGATCATCTTTTCTCGAGTGGCACTGGGATTCTGTGCAGGTACCTACAGTGATGGCTGAAGCCCCAAGCCCGTGCTCAGGGTCAGCGGGGAGAAGGGTCTGAGTCAGACACACCCAGCACCACTGGCCAAGGCTGGAAGCAGGGGCAGCAAGGGTCTTCCTGGTTCTGAATGGCTCTTTTCCCTTTGGGGGCATCCTCTTGTCTCCATCCCCGGACTCTCGAAAACCTCATGTTCTCTCTCCCCTTCCCCTTATTTAACAAAATCTATCAGGGGAAGATCTTTAAAAACACACGTTTATGTTGAGGTACAAACTGATAAGGCTTTACAGGGTATCTTCCAAGGAATATGTATAGTTCACACTGAGGATGAGAAGCTTCAAGCAAAAGCGTACAGAATTTGGGGACTCTGTCAGCAGGGGACTGAGGTTTCTTAACTATGGTGGTTTCTTCTATTAAAAAAAAACAAAAGTGATACAAGTAACCTGTGCTTCAGAAAAATCCGAAAATAATCCCAAACCAAAGACCTGTCTTTCAGTCCCACATCCCAGGAACACAGTCCTCGCCTGTAACAAGTGGCCCCAGCTCCGCAGCTAGGAAGGAGAGGATATCCTGCCGTGTCCCCTGCGAGTCTGAGGATTCTGGAAAGGTTTCCCTCTTAGTGCGAACTAAACAGTCCACGTGGCCAATTTCCATCTCCGTGGAGGGGAGGTGGGGGGTGTACAGGCTGCCTGTCAGTGGTGCTGACGCCACAGAGAAACTCAGGGACTATGAGATTAATTAAATCTCAGGTTTCCGGGGCCCGGGGAGGCTGGGACTGTTTCTTTTTTCCTCCCCTGGTGTTTGTTTTGCTAGATCCAGGCACCTCCTACAATGCCCTTCCCATGTACCCGGGAGAGTTAGCTCCCAAGAACCTTAGGGGTGCTCTGGGAACAATGACGGGGGTGTTTGTCAGCGTGGGAATCTTCCTAGCACAGATCTTCGGCCTGCAAGCCAACCTGGGCAACCCTCCAGGTACCTGTGTCTCACCAAGGTCCGGGGGTGGGGGTGAGAGGGAGCGTGGGAGCTATGTGGGGGCCGAGGGGGCGGGGTCTGGACACATGGGGCTCGGCTGTGCCCATGTGTCTGGCGGATCAAGTGAGGTGAGGCCAAGAGGTGCCCTTTGGGTTGGGCAATGTGTGGCTTGTTTGGAGACGGGTGACCTTGACGAGAGCAGTCTGGGTGAGCGATGGGGACAAGTTGTGCACGGGGCTGGGAGGAGATTGGAGACAAGGGGCGCACACGACTCTTGGGAGTTTTGCTGTCAAGGAAGGAGAGAAGTTGGGGGGTAGCTGGAAGGGGAAGCAGGCTGGAGAGAAGGGTGTTTTGTCTTGCTTTGTTTTTTCAGCTGGGACGCTGTGCGAATGGTCGTGCAGCGAGGGCAATTGATGCAGGAGGGGCAGGCACACAGCCACGGTCACTGCCACGTGGGTGGATGTGGCTCCTCTAGACGTTTTCTTCTGGTTGCTTCTACTCTCCAAGTGAAAGGTGGCCAGGCCATTGCCTGAGAGGGCAGGTTGGGGAAGCGGGAGGGAAGCTTTAGGACAGAGGAGAAAGGGGGAGATGGTCTTCTGGGGGAGTGGGCAAGAGAATGGCCCCGAGAGTGCGGCTTGAATGCATGCCAACATTAAAGGCCCACAAGAACACAGTGGGGTTTCATCCTTTATTTTTTTTTTCCTGTAAACATTTTCAAATTACCTAAATTCCACAGGAATTCCTTAACGGGTGGATTTATGACTTTGTATTCCCCAGAGTACCTTGAAGAGACTCAGGACCCAGTCGTGCTCAGTGAAAGGTCATTAGTTTTAACGATTCCCAAACTACCCCAGTGCAGCTGAAGGGGAAGCCAGGCTGGGCCCGTTGCTGCCAACAGCTGCCTTGTACTGATGCCCAGTGTGCGACGCCTGTCACCCCTCCCCACTCCTCAGGGGACACTTTATCACCACCACCATCATCATCATCATCATCTTTATTTTACTGATGAGAAAACTGAGGCTTAGAGAAGTAAAATACCTCTTCCAGTTCCCATCATAGCTAGTAAGACTTAGATGAATCTCAATGCTGCCTCCTTAACCTCACACAGCCACAGTGCTGGTTCCAGCACCCTCCTCGACCCCAGCCTCCAGCAAGGCAGAGATTATGCCACTTCCGGCCATAAAGTTAGGAACAAGACATGGGTTCACTTTTTCCAAGGCTCACACTTTTAAATCATATGCTGTTCCTAAGAAATGCAACACTTTTCCTGCAGAATGAGTTAACAGCAGATCTTTTGAAAACTGTAATTATTTTCTCCATTTTAAAATGTGGAACCCCACTGTGGGTGGGTTCTGGGCAGCCACATCTTGGCAAGGACTAGGTCCCTGCTGTCCTTGGCTCTCACCAGGACCTAGGAGGGCTGGAACAATGTGGGTGAGTGCGTTTGTAAGAGGAGAGAGTCAGGACAGAGTCAGGACATGCGGAAGGTCAGCTGAAGGGCAGGGATTCCCCAGTGTTAGGTGTTCAGGCTGTTCTCAGTGTTGGGTCCTTCCAGGCTGGCCTGTGCTCTTGGCACTCACAGGGGTCCCCGCACTGCTTTGGCTCCCCTCTCTGCCCTTCTTCCCTGAGAGCCCAAGGTCCACCCTGATTCAGAAAAGAGATGAAGGGCTTCCCTGGTGGCGCGGTGGTTGAGAGTCCTGCAGGGGACGCGGGTTCGTGCCCCGGTCCGGGAGGATCCCACATGCCGCGGAGCGGCTGGGCCCGTGAGCCATGGCCGCTAAGCCTGCGCGTCCGGAGCCTGTGCTCCGCAACGGGAGAGGCCACGACAGTGAGAGGCCCGCGAACCGCAAAGAAAGAAAAGAAAAGACATGAGGAAGTTAGACAAGGTACTGGAGATACAGGCTCTGCTCCGTCAAGACCCTCCCACCACGCTCACTTCCCAGCCGCCTCCCCGTGCCGACCAAACATCCCCCCCTAGTGCCCGAAGCAGAGAACAGGCAGGGGGCAGGGTGGGGAAATGCATTCCACGACGCAGGCGCCAGTGGGACGGGACAGAGGTGCCGTTGGCACTGGGGAGGCCAGGGCAGCTCTGGGGCGTGGTCCAGTGGAGAACATGGCCAGAGCCGGCATCATGGCTGGTGGGCCTTGACTTCTGCAAGCTTGCCCAGGTGGGGGTGTGGTTGTGACTGGGGACACGGTCACGGTGGTGGGGACCCAGCTGGGGTCCAATGAGCATCCTGCCCTGGGAAGACGGGGAGCCTGTGGCCACGGCTGGGCCGAGCTCCTGGGGAGCTGTCCCCCTGTGTTTCCCTAAGCCTTGGGTCAGCTGCTGTCAGCGGCAGGAGGGGACCGCTCTGCTCCCCGCAGCTCTGCGGAAGCTGAGAGGCTGGGCAGTTGTGGAGGACGAGATGGAAGGAATGCGCGCGGAGGACCAGGCCGAGAGGGCCGAGGGCCGCCCGTCTGTGCTCAGCCTCCTCACGTTTCCGCCTGTCCGCTGGCAGCTGGTCTCCACCGTCTTGCCCATGGCTGGCCAGCAGCTCTCCAGGGTCAACGCGGTATGCGCAGTTCTTTTGCTATAATTGTATCTATTGATGGTGTAGGCGAAGGGTGAAGATCTGCAAAAACAGGGCTGGGAGGCTGCTTCCAGAAACGTCGGAGACTGGATGCGTAACCCATATGGTGCTTAAGGAAAGTGTCAGGAAGTGGTGGCATCAGGCCCTCGGGGACTCACGGTTGCTCAGCGGGAGACGTCGAGTGGTACACAGCCCAGGCAGGAGCCAGGGCACGTGGTGGCTTTCGGAAGTGCTGCATTGCCCACATCCTTGGGGCTGGGCCAGGAGAGAAGCTGAGTTTGGGGCTGCCTAGGATCTGGAATGAGAGGCGAGGGGTCATTCTGTGGGGCCTGAGATCATAGACTAACAAAGCGACAGAGGGAAAAATCTCGGGGTCCCATTTTACAGATGCAGAACTCAAGGCCCCGAGAGGGGAAGAGCTATAACCCGGGCTCCGGCAGAGCCAGCCTCCATCCCAGGTCTCAAGTCTTCAGATCACGGCTCTTTTCTCCCACCTACTGCCTCCTTCCTGTCCAAGGGGTCCCCTAGGCTTTCAGGACTGTGTGTTATAGAGTCAGGAAGGTTGTCAACGGCCTGAGCCTTCAGGTCTCTCCTCACAGCCCTTGGGCTTTTGTGTTAGGTCAGCTACTACGCGGACATGATCTACGCCTCCCTCGGCTGGCATGGAGGTGGCTCATTCCCCGTAAGTAACAGTGGGTGCCAGCGTGGTCAACACAGTGATGACCTTCATCTCGGTGAGCCGCCCACAAGTGTCCCTCCCATTGGGCATCTCTGAGTCGGTGCCCCGCAGACAGACAAGAGCCCCCCAGGGTCCACTGCTGGTGGCACTGGTCCTGGGGTGACTGGAGGGACACAGACTTTCAGACGTGCCCGTATTACCACTGTGTGACCTTAACCAGGCCACTTAAACACCTTCAAGTTTCTTCCTTTGTACAACGGTTACGGTCATTGTAATACCCAGTATGCTGATGCACATGTTGTTACTGTTGGCATAAAATTATTATTTCAGAGTTTTAGATTAAAAATCTGAACCACTTATGCCTGTGTTAAAAAAGTGAACAGACAGGGGCTTCCCTGGTGGCGCAGTGGTTGAGAGTCCGCCTGCCGATGCAGGGGACACGGGTTTGTGCCCCGGTCCGGGAAGATCCCACACGCCGCGGACTGGCTGGGCCCGTGAGCCATGGTCGCTGAGCCTGCGCGTCCGCAGCCTGTGCTCCGCAACGGGAGAGGCCACAACAGTGAGAGGCCCGCGTACCGCAAAAAAAAAAAAAAAAAAAAAAAATGAATAGATAGAGGTGTGCTCATTTACAAGGTCAAGTGACCATGATGGTCCTTTCTCTAGAACTTTTCCAAGTTATCTCACTATTATTTTGGTTCCTGTTTCTTGAGTTACCTTGGAGGTTAAAGGTGTTTTAGAAAATTATTTATTACTTATCTGTATTTTCCCCAGAGCCAGTTTAAGCCCCAATCAAACTTCAGAGGATTCAGCATGGTGGGGAGGGCCGAGTGAAGGAAAAGAGCTGGAAATGGGAGGAGCTGGGAGGCCCCCAGGCCCAATTCTCCACCCTCCCGGGAGTCTGTGCACCCCTTCCTCCAGCGGATTCCCAAAGCCCCTCACCTTCCTCTAGGGCAGGGTCCACCCTCTGTCCTCAGAGCCCTCCTCCTCTAGGGTACATCGTCATA
>NW_006780198.1:3259467-3297022 GCF_000442215.2 Lipotes vexillifer | reverse complement strand
CGCTCTTCCCCATCATCCTACCTGGAGAAACCCAAGCCAGAAAGACAGGGGTGCCTCCCTCTCTCTCCCTGAGGAGCGGTGTCTGGGTACTAAGCACAGAAGGAGATGTTGGTCTTACCTCTACCTTGTTTATACAATCCTGGGATTGCCGTTTTGCTCCTGTTGGGCCCTCACTGAATGGCAGTGATAATCCCCGTCTGTAGGGTTGTTGGGAGGATGGAGGGGACGTGTAAAGTGACCGTACAGGGCCTGGTATGGAGTGACGGTGATGCCTTGCTGATGACACTGTTGTGGATGCTGCAGGTGAGGATGGAGTAGAATGAAAAAGGCATTAGAACAAGAAGGAAGGCAGGCATGCTGGTCGGACGAAGCATTGTCCAAGCTTGGAATATTCGAGAAGGTACAGGCTGATCAGGAGGTGTGTGTCCTGGCAGTGGAAAAGAAAGTACCTGGGGATGAGAGGGACCCTCATGATGTGAGGCCAGATTCTGGGCGGCCTCGATGTGAATTGAAGCAGCAGGTAATGGGAGGGGGCTATGTGAAAATGTAGGTATTATTATTATCTCGGGGGTGTGAGATGATTGCCACTGAAAAGACAGCGTTGCTCACGGTTCCCAAGGGAGAGAGGTGCACACAAGCCCACACGGAGAAGCATCTGGTGGGGGGGGGGCGGACAGCAGTACGTGGGCAAGAGCCTTTCTTGTGGTTTCCGTGGGAAGGAACAGGCAAGGCAGGGTAAGCAGGTTTAGGACTGCCTAGTTTGAAAGATTTCAGGCGGTTCCAGGGCACCGATGCCGGGCTGTTCCTGGTTGTCTGGTACCTGCCCTGGGCGATAAGGCAGGGGGACGCTGGCTAGGGGCGGCGGGGGCAGGTGAGAGCCTGATGGAGCAGGGGATGGGGTGGGGGCGGCTCCGGGCGGGTTCCATGTGAAAGGCGCACGAACAGCTGAGCTGTCTGCTATCTCTAGAAACCTGCTAACGGTGTGTGGGGGGCAGTCCCTCCAGCGTCAGGAAGGCCGCCAGATGTCAAAGCATCAGACGCAGAAACTAGAAAACGTAGTTATTACAGTGCGGGGGGCGGGGGGGCGGGAGGGGAGGTGGTCAAGGAGCCTAGACCCGGGGTCTGTAGATGCCTGAGACAGGGAAGAGTAGTGGTGCAGAGTCTGCGGCACGAACGTCAAGTTCCCGTCGGGATAAGGGCCTAAGTTCCACGGAGCAGGCAGCAGGGGCGAGCGGGCACTTAAGGAGGAGCTGAGGAGGCAGTGGGGGGCCCAGGCCCAAGAATTCCGGGCGCCCCCCGCCTGGTGCCGTCGAGGCTCCTCACCGCCCGCCCTTCCCCTCCAGGCAGGCGCCGTCGAGCGGCTGGGTAGGTGGCGCCTCCTGCTGGTCGGCTACGGCATCCGCGTCTTGGCGCTGCGCTTCCAGGTCGGACCTCGCTCTCCTGCCCGGAAGGGACGGGGCTGGGGCACGCAGAGGGGTGGGGCGGAGGGCGGGGCACGCAGGGGAGGTTGAGCACGGGGGTGAGAGGTCCCTGTATCAGAACCCACACCGCTAGGGCCAGTGATCTCAAACTCCGCGTGTCAAACTCCACGCCCCCTTCGTGTGCCATGTAGAGTTCGTGGGTGACTTCAGTTACCTACCCATGTACGTGCAAGTAAATAACTAAATCGAATGGCCTAACCAGGAAGTAAAGGAGAAACAAGGAGTTCCATAAAGCCTGTATTTCAATATGCAAATGCTTAAGCGCACACTGGAAGAAGATGTCCACCAATAATGATCTAGAGTAGAATAAAGAGACGGAAGAGCGGACGTCATTCCATTCAACAAGCAGAAGAAAATGAGAACAGAGGTCGGCGTGGACGGCAGACTACACTAGTGTGAGGATAAGTGATGACCAGGGACCAAACGTATTCGTACGTAGCAAGACAAAGAGAAAGATACCTTAACTGAAGTAGGAACTCCGCTCACAGGCCAGTCGGAAGGTTAGGATGGAGGACGAGAAGGAAGGTGAGGCGCTGGCAGATGAGCTTGCTCTGATTGATGTGTGCCCCAAGTACAAAACGGGGTAGAGCTCTCATCTTGAAATCCTAACACGTGTCAACAAGCATGTCGGTCACTACTATTAAAAATATCTTGGAGCCCAGATCAGAAAGAAGCAATGAGAGGCTATGGAGTAACCGGGAATAGTATCAGAGTAAGATTAAAACATAAAAGGCCGCCCAAACAAGAAATACATCCCTTTAATTTGTCATTTTCTTAGCATATTTTGGTTATACGTGTTATACAAAAATTTTGAAAATACTTAGGATGGCCATAGTATGAAATATTCTGAAAGCAGACAGCATTTTGTATATCCTCAGCTGTTTCTGCCCTGTTGTTGCTTTTGCAGTAACTGTGCCTTTACAATTAAAACTATACACAGGGGCTTCCCTGGTGGCGCAGTGGTTGAGAGTCCGCCTGCCGATGCAAGGGACACGGGTTCGTGGCCCGGTCCGGGAAGATCCCACATGCCGCGGAGTGGCTGGGCCCGTGAGCCATGGCCGCTGAGCCTGTGCGTCCGGAGCCTGTGCTCCGCAACGGGAGAAGCCACAACAGTGAGAAGCCCGCGTACCGCAAAAAAACAAACAAACAAACAAAAAACTATATGCAGGTGGGACTTCCCTGGCTGTCCAGTGGTTAGGACTCTGTTCTTCCACTGCAGGAGGCCCAGGTTCGATCCCTGGTCAGGAAACTAAGATCCCACATGCCGCATGGCACGGCCAAAAAAAAAAACTATGCACAGATAGAGAGTTAGTTTTCCTGGGTCTCTGCCTTATATTCGTGTTATTAAACTTTGATTTTCTCCTGTTTTAAAAAAAAAAAAAAAACTATATACAGATCTTCCTTGACTTACAATGGGGTTACATCCCCAATAAACCCATCATAAGTTGGAATATTGTAAATCAAAAATGCATTTAAGGGCTTCCCTGGTGGTGCAGTGGTTGGGAGTCCGCCTGCCAATGCAGGGGACACGGGTTTGTGCCCCGGTCCGGGAAGATCCCACATGCCGCGGACTGGCTGGGCCCGTGAGCCATGGTCGCTGAACCTGCGCATCCGGAGCCTGTGCTCCGCAACAGCAGAGGCCACAGCAGTGAGAGGCCTGCGTACCGGAAAAAAAAATGCATTTAATACACCTAACCTACTAAACATCATCGCTTAGCCCAGCCTACCTTTAATGTGGTTAGAAAACGTGCATTAGTCTATAATTGGGCAAAATCATTTAACACAAAGCCTATTTTATAATGAAGTGTTGAATGTCTCATGTAAGTTATTGAATACTGTACAGAAAGTGAAAAACAGCGTGATTGTCACTGACCTTCATGATCATGTGGCTGATGGGGAGCTGCCTGGCATCACAAGAGAGGATCGTACTGCCTATTGATAGCCCGGGGAAAAGATCAAAATTCAAAGTACAGTTTCTTATTTTTTTTATAAACTTATTTGTTTTTGGCTGCATTGGGTCTTTGTTGCTATGCTCAGGTACGGGTTCTAGGCACGCGGGCTCAGTAGTTGTGGCGATTAGTGGCATGTGGGATCTTCCTGGACCAGGGATCAAATCTGCATCCCCTACGTTAGCAGGCAGATTCTTAACGACTGCGCCACCAGGAAAGTCCCTGAAATATAGTTTCCAGTGGCTGTGTATCACTTTCCCACCATGGTAAAGTTGAAAATTTTGGACCTTCTTAAGTCAGGGGACCGTCTGTAGTTGAAAACGCAATCGTATGTGAGGATGAGAATGTGCGAAGGGATTATTCTTGTAATTCAGAGACAATGTCTTCATTCTTTGCCGTTTTTGCCAAGCTGTCCTCTCCATCATGACTTCCTTTTTAATTCCTGGGTGAGCGCAAGGACCTTCAGGGGGACGAAGCTGGCTGTGTTCAGGGAACAGCAGGGCAGGGGAGCCCGTGGAGGAACAGGCGAGGTGGAGGGTGATGATGCAGCTGTCGAGGAAAATGCTAGTTACAGGGACTTCCCTGGTGGTCCAGTGGTAAAGAATCTGCCTTACAGTGCAGGGGATGCAGGTTCGATCCCTGGTCAGGGAACTAAGATCCCACATGCTGCGGGGCTACTGAGCCCGCACACCTCAACTAGAGTCAGCGTGCCACAAACTACAGAGCCCACACACTCTGGAACCCGCGTGCCACAGATAGAGGGAAGCTCGTGCACCACAACGAATATCCCGTGTGCTACAACTAAGACCCGACGGAGTCAAAAATAAATTAAATAAATAGATAAATAATAAATAAATCTTTACCAAAAAAAAAAGGAAGTGATTTTTTTTTAAAAAAAGCTAGTTACAGTCCTGTTTTGGTTTAATCAAAGTTTCCTTTTTAAAGACCTTATTTTCTCATTTGAAAATAATCTAAGTTCTTAGAACATTTAGGGACTTAGATGAAAAGAAGTAAATAAAACTGGACATTATCTATAGAGATAGTTGCCAGTTGCCTTTTGGAGACCTTGGTGGCATCCCCGGCAACTTTTTTTCTCTCACTCTCTCCTTCCAGCCCATTGGCCAGTCCTATTGGCTCTGCCTGAAAATGTAACCAGCAGCTGCCCAGGTGGCACCAGACCCAGGATATCCCTTCCAGCTGCAGCCAACTCCTCTTTTGCTTCAAATATTGAAATGGACCCCGCCCTGCCTGCCTGCGTGAATCAGAGCTTGTCACACCTCTGCTCAGCAGCCTGGCTGGCTCTTCATCCCCAAGTCATCCATTCTAGGAGGCTGCCCCTCCCCCAGCTCATCTCTCACCTTGCCCCTTGGAGACAATTTCATTGAAGGAGTCGTTCCTGGTTCACCTCCACCGCCAGCCCTGCACAAACCCCACCTTCGTAGCGTTTTTCATAACTGTAGTGAAATAGTTACCTGCATACTTAGTTTGGTTGAGGTCTGTTCACCCTGAGTATGTGTCATCTGTTGCCCTGGTAGTGGGGAGCAGAGATAGGGGTCTGCCAGCTCTCCTGGTCTGATGCCCTTCTAGAAGGATTCTAGCAGAGAGTGCAGAATCCGGGTCCCAGCTCCATCCACTGCTGATCATTTGACTTGGGCCATTGCTTGACCCCTGAGGGACCCAGTGTCCTCTTTGTCTGTGTTCAGGCTCTCTGTGCTCTGATTCCACATTTGTAGGATTGAAACAATAATATCCTCCCTCAGAGGGGTGTCAAGGAGATTCAGTGGGTTAGCATCTGTGAAGGGCAGAAAATAAATAAGTGGTCGGCATTCCTCCTGTTATGTTTTTCTCAATCAGGTACAGCTACCGGAGGCCCCCGTTGACTGGAATGCTAGGTTCACTCCTGGTCTCATCTTCCCTCTCTTGCCCTCAGAGCCCTAGGGGCCCACGCAGGTGCTCAGAAATCCAGGTGTGGCTCCTTCCTGTGGCAGGAAGGTGAGGCCCGCATGTGGGCTTGTCTGCATGTGGGGCTCTTGGCCTCAGGCTCTTAGAGGTCCCAGGCCTGGGCCTCTCAGGCGCGGAGAGCCCTGCCTTTCCCCACAGAGCACGGTGCCTGAGCTGTCTTACCTTGGCATCATCCTACATCACAGGACATTCCATCGGGCCCAGTGAGTACCTGTATGCCCCACTGCCTTCCAGGGCCTATAGCACATAGGAGGTGCCCGGTATTTGTTGAATGAATGGATGCCCTTGATTGGTAATTCTCATGATGTTCTCTCCACC
Organism: Lipotes vexillifer; assembly: GCF_000442215.2. NCBI lineage: Eukaryota > Metazoa > Chordata > Mammalia > Artiodactyla > Lipotidae > Lipotes > Lipotes vexillifer. Next base: position 3,291,312 of record NW_006780198.1, on the reverse strand, counting down.
TTTTCCCCTGTTCCTACACAAGCCCCACCCACACTGGAATTCTCAGTTCAGTTTACCTCTTTCTTGAAAGGCCATTCCAGCTCACATTCATTCATTCATTCATTCATTCAACAAACATTTACTAAGTGCCAACCGGTGCCACGGCCAGGCTGGGGCCCCCCAATCTCCTGTGGCTCCCAGAGTTGCCCAGCTTCAGTTCCAGTGCCCGAGAAGGAGACGAGCCTCTGCAAAGAGGGAGCTCTTGCCAGCCAGACCCCACTGGGGGCCCCTCAGTTCACATCCAAACCCTCTGCATGCTCAATTTAGCCTCCAAGCCCACAGCCCCCCCGAGGCTCAATTGTCTTTGGTCCCCTGGCCTCCAGCTACAGTCCTGTGTTGCTTTATCCCCGTGTCCATGTGCTGGCAGCCTTGGGCCTTCACTTCCACCTTCCTTGGCGGCAGCCTCCAGACTCCAGGCTTCCCCTCCCCTGTGTGTCCTCCTGAGAATCTAACGCAGTTCCCACTGCTTGCGGAAAGACCCCTCTGACTCCTAAGACTAGAATATTCCCTGCAGAATCTTGGTTTTGAAAGAGCTGTCCATAAGCCAAAATAAAGGTATTGATCCATTGAACACACGCTGATGGAACACCTGCTGTGCCAGGCACTGGGGATGCAGCTGTGAATCAGACCGACACGGTCGTGTTGAAGGATATCTAAGTGGGATTTTCGACAGGAAGCCTTCCCGGCACACCTCCAGTATGGAGGCAGGAGGGCCTGGTGGGAGCAGTGCTGGTGTTTGTGTCAGGAGACCTGGGTTCTGGGCCATTCCGCCCCTTACTACCTGTGCGCTCCCCAAAGCAAGCCACTGTGCTTCTCTGGGCCTTGGGCTCCTCCTGGAAGACCAGGAATAATCAGCCGTGCCGGCAGATGCAGGATCAGATGGTGGACTGATTTGACATGTGAGGCCCGGCCCCAGGGGGCAGGAGGCAGGAGGCCAGGGAGGGCAGCGTGGATAACTTCCCTCACTGCTACCCCTTTGGGGCACAAAGCCCTGAGGAAGGGGCCCCCTCCTCGCCAGTTGTAGGACTTTCCCATTTGACGTCCCAGGGGCAGCTCATTCCGGGGCTCTGAATTCCTCTCCATCTTCAAGGGTCGGAAATTAACTGAGGGGAGAGAGACAGAATCTTATTTTTGTAATAAAGAATATAGATAATACGTTAATAAATAAAGAATATATAAAGTCATAGATAGACCTACTGTATATAAACGGATATACAGTATATCTGTTGTATTATAATTTCATGAGGGATGGTGATTAAGGGGGGAAAATGGCCTTAGACATTTTAGACAAGACTCCTGAATGAAAAAAGGTTGAGAAACTGCCCCAAGGCAAGGTGCCTGCCATTCCCCAGATCTACCACAGAGGGCAGCACTTCCCAGGCTCAAGCACTCATTCAGCTCTGCTCCCCCTCCCCTTGTCTGCGAATTTCAAAATGACACCACCACAGGGTGGAGCGGCCTTGATGTGACCTTGAGGCCCTCAGAGGCTCAGCTCGAAGCTCAGCTATGGGCGCACCCAGGAGGAGAGATGGGAGCTTCCTCCCTCGGCCACCCGGAACAGACTGTGCCCCTAAAGGGCCCTCCGCGCCCCTCTCCGCTCCCCTGGTCCTGAGCTCTCTGCCCCCAGGTCCCGTGCTCTCCGTGGTGAGGACCGAGATATTCCTGCAGCCCTCGCGGCCGCCTTCGCAGTGGACGGGGCCGTGTTCGGGCTCCCCACCGTCATCGTGGGCTTCGTGTTCCCGTCCATCCAGGTGAGTGGGGACATGCAGTGGGGAGCACGGGGGGGGCGGCCCCCTGCCCCCAGTTCCTGCTCCACCTTGCCTCCCCCGCCCCGCCCCAGGCAGAAGGGGCTCCGGGAAATAGGCAGGGGTGCCTCGTCTGCTAAGAACATCTGCGAATTCGACAAGGGGGGGGCGACTCTCCAAGGTCCATAAAACACACATGGCGACACTTCAGCCAAACTGTAACTACACCAGTTTCCCACCACTGAAGGGAGGCCCCACACTCAGGCGGTGACGCGTTCATTATGTAGGGGCTCTGGTCGGCCAAGTGCAAAGCGAGCTAGAGCCAGGGTGAGGGAACGATTCCCCCACGTCCACCTCCTTCCTCTGTTTCTGAAGGTGTGCAGTCAAGTCTAGAGGACATTCTGTCCCTGTTTTTAAAAGGCCGAGTCCTTTTTGATGTGAGGGCAGGACCCAGTTGTCTAGCTCTTCCACTCCTCTGGGTGTAAAGTAAAACTCGCCACTGAGAAACTCCTGTGTGACTCACAAAGGCCTCACCCAGAGCTGTCCCTGGCGTTCCTTTCTTCCTCCGTCCTCTCCTGTTTTCTTGTCTCTTGGCCTAGGAGGTCAGTGGTGCCTACAGCTTCATTACCTTTGCCAGAATCTGCCTCCTCACTGCTGTTTACATCTACATGGTCATTCCTGAGACCAAGGGCCGAACATTTTGGAGATAAAGCGAATTTTTGCCCAGAGAAACAGAATGGAGTTTCTGGAGAAGAAAGAAAAAAAATCACAGATGCTGGGCCTCACATACCATCTCTGCCTGCCAGGGAGACTTCCTTTTAGTGGCTCAACACATCCCCCAGGTGGCACATTTAAGGCTTCCTTCTCTAAGGAAGGGTCTCCCTGCCCCAGTTCTCGAGGGAGGGTGACCGCTGTGAGATTTCCGTGGCCCCAGTGACAAATGGAAGACTTTGGTCCCTGATTTAGTTAAGGAGCAGTTAGCTTCCAACGCTAACCCTGGGAGGAATGACCTAGGAGGACGGGCAGGTACGTGAGTATTGATTGGCAAGAACAGATTATCCAATTCTACATCAGCATCAAAACTCAAATGGTGGATGCACACACTTTTTTAAAGTAAAAATTTTCAAGTTCAGCATTTGATATGGAGGCTGAATCCTGATCAAAGTGTCAGAGAATCGAAGAACTAGAAACCAAGGCTCTGGATTCCATCGCCTTCCTGGGGTGGCTTCCTCTCTCTCTGTGGCTGTAGGTTGCAGGGCTAATCCTGGTCAGCGTTTACAGGTTGCAGGAGTTGTTCACTCGCATTTCTGATGGTTGATGCTGGCTGAAACTGACGCATGATCTGGGCTTTCTCATACCTTGGTAGCTGGATTCCTGCGTGTGGGGGAAGGAGAGAGGGAAACAAAATGGTATACACACTCACACCCCTAGCTTTGAACATCACATAGATAGCATCAGTTCTGCCACATTCTGTTCTTTAGAAACTAGTCACTAATTCCAGCCCACACTGAGGGTGGGTGGAATCAGACTGCAACTTTTGAACAGAGGCATGTCAAAAAATTTACAGAAATTGTTTAAAACCATCTTAAGATCTTTTTTGGGGCCCCAACATTTTTGCCTATTCTGGTCCTTCGTCAAGTAAGTTAATCTTGTTTAGCTTCAGTTTCTGCATCCCTGAGTTAAGGCTGATCATTCTTGCCTCATACAAACCAGGTGGAAACGCTTGGTAAGTTAAGCATTTTACAAATGTCAGGGGTTATTTTTATGATTACTATTATAACCTATCTGATAGCTGAGCCCCCCGGCACACTCATCCCAGAACGCAACCCCCCGCAGGCCTCGTTCTCTTTACAAGGATGTGTCCAGTGCCCTGTGGCAGTGACTGAATCTTCAGGAGGTTCAAGATGTGGCCCCAGCGGGTCCTGTGGCTCATCCAGCCTGGGGATTTCATACAGGAATTCCAGGAGCTCACCAGAGTTCTCCCCCAGAATGATGATTCCTCCCTCCTAGATCACATACCTCATCTAGAGGTCTTCTGCACCAGCCTTTCCCATGAGCCACAGATAAGCCTGTCCTGAAGCGGAAGCCCAGGTCTCATGGTGCTGGGCCCAGTTGGTGGTGCAAGAGCAAAACAATAAAGGAGACACACCCACCACAATGTTGGCCAAGTGAGCCCAGGGTCATCCAAACACATTAGCTGCCTCTGGAGTAAAACAGAAGATGGTCTGGTGCATTTGTCATTGGTGGGAGTGGACGTACAGTCTGAGCCTGGATAAACGTGACTCGCTTCTACCCAATAGAATACAGCAAGGTGATGGGATAAGAAGAGAATATTATGAACAGTTTTATGCCAGTAATTTGGCAACTCAGATGAAATAGACAAGCTCCTCAAAAGAAACTAAGTGCCAAAGGCCACACAATAAGAAATAGATAACCTGTATAGTCCTCCATCAACTAAAGAAATTGAACTCGTAGTTAAAAACCTCCCCACAAAGGAAACTCCAGGCCCAGATGGACTTACTGGTGAATTCTACCAAACATTTAAGGAAGAAATAATACCAATGTGACACAAACTCTTCCAGAAAATTAAGAGGAAGGACTACTTCTTAAATCACTTTAGAAACTATCATTACTCTGATACCAAAACCAAACTAGAGACAGAAAACTACAGACCAACACCCTCATAAGCATAGATAGGAAAATTATTAACCAACTTTAAATAGAATACAATAAAGTGTTATAAGGACAATAATATATCCTGTCCAGGTGGGATTTATTTTAAGAATGCAAGGTTGGCTTAATCCTCCCCAAGCTGATCTATAGATTCAACACAGTTCCAATCAAAATCCCAGCAGGACATCTTGGGGGCATAGAAATTGACAATTTGATTCTATGGTTTATGTGGAAATGCAAAGAAGCTAGAATTACCAAAACAACTTTGAGAAAGAGGAAGTTGGAGGACTAATATTACCCGATGTCAAAATTATTATAAAGCTACAGTAATCAAAACGGATTTAGATATAGACAACTGATTTTTGACCAAAGCAATTGAATGGTGACAGGATAGTATTTCTAACAAATGTTCTGGTGCAACTACATCCACATGCAAAAAATAAAAAAGCAGAAGAAGGACTTTTATCCATACTTCACATCATATATAAAAATTTACCCCAAATGGATGATAGGCCTAAATTAAACTAAATTAAACTTCTAGAATAGAACATAAGAGATAAATATTTGTGAGCTTGAGTTGCACAAAACAACACCCAAAGCACAATCCATACAAGAAAATGTTGATAAATTGGACTTGGACAAAATTAAGAATTTCTGCTATTTGTAAGGCACTGTTATGAAAATGAAGAGACAAGCCACGACTGGCACAAAGTATTTGCAAATCATATCTCTGAGAAAGACTTGTATCTAGAAGTATAATGTATAAAGAACTCTCAAAACTCAATAATAAGAAAACAACTCCATTTTTTAAATGGGCAGAAGATTTGAATAAACATTTCCCCAAAGAAGGCATGTATGGTAAGTGAGCACATGAAAAGATGCTTAAATTATTAGTAATTAGGGAAATGCAAATTAAAACCACAATGAGATACCTCTACCTACCTCTTAGAATGCCGAAAATTAAAAAGACCAGCGACATCAAGTATTGACAGGGATGTGGAGAAACTCTTGCTGGTACACTGCTGTTAGGAATGCAAATGGTAGAGCTACCTTCAAAGACAGTTTGCCAGTCTCTTCCAAAGTTAAACATACATCTACCATATGATCCAGCATTCCCTCCTAGGTATTTACCCAAAGAAATTAAAGCATATGTCCATATGTCCATACAAAGGCTTGTACACAAATGTGCATAGCAGGTTTATTTGTAATGGCCCCAAACTGGACACAGTATCAAAGTGCATCCCTAGGTGAATGGATAAACAAACTGTGGTATATCCACACAATCGAATACTATGCAGCAATAAAAAGATATGACTGTTGACACAAGCTACAGTATGCATGAATCTCAAAGTAATTCTGCTGAATGAAAGAAGCCAGACAAAAAAGTATATACTATATTATTTCAATTATGTAAAATTGTAGGAAATGCAAACTAATCTATAGTGTGACAGAAAACAGATCAGTGGTTGCTTGGGAGAAATTTTGGAATGATGGAAATGTTCACTATCTTCACTGTGGGGATAATATCATGGATGTGTACAGATGTCAAAACATCAAATTGTGCATTTTAAATAAGAAATAAAATGGCTAATAAAAACATTTTCAAAATTCACATTAGTAAACCATGCTGTCTCTTGGAGATTGTGCATGTGATGGGGAGTTGTGTAACCTTGAAAATCAGGAGGTCTAAAGTCCACTTTGCCATAGACATCCTGACCCTAAAGCAAGTCCTTGAATTCCTTGGGATTTCTTCCCCTTGTCAGCTGCACGGGAACAGCAACCCCTCTGTTGTCTACCCCATGGAGATGGATCAGCCTTTGAGAGCAAAGTCTTGACCATACTCAGCACTTCTAGCAGGTGTTCAATAAATGCTTGTTGACTGGGTTTAATTCGAGGTCAGGTGACCCATGGCTCCAAGTTGTAACAGCTGCAGCCTCTCCCCGTGCAGCCTCATCCGTGTTGTTCTGAGCTTTGGGGTTCAGACCGAGTCAGTCCACGTGCCCCTGACTTGTGTCTTGTTTGAGAATGAAGAATAGTTCTTATACTTTGCTTGGTTCACACAGACTCACTAATCTTTACACGGAAGCCCAGTTGCTGCCAAGACGTGACTCTGCAGATAAGGAGGGATGTCCAGATCAAGGTTCCCAGGAAGGAAGGGAGTGAGCCAAGTTTTCAGGGTGAGGCCCCACGGAATCCCATATGGCCAGATCTCACTCTTTGGAATTCACAGTTACACTTGGACTTGATGTGCATGGTTGGCAGTTTGTAGGGAGGAGTGGGAAGTCCTCTAAAGAAAACTAGCTCTTAAAGAACCATAGCAGTTCAGTTTTCATGCATAAAAGAAAATACTGGGGAATTCCCTGGTGGTCCAGTGGTTAGGACCCTGAGCTCTCATTGCCGAGAGCCGGGGTTCAATCCCCGGTCAGGGAACTAAGATCCCACAAATGGCAAGGCTCAGCCAAACAAACAAACAAAAACAAACAAAAACACAAAGAAAATATTGGCAATTGAAAATTAATTATGTATTAAAGCAGGACTCATAGGACCTCTTCTCATAGATACTTGATTAACAATTAATTTGCCATTCGTTGTATACTTGAATGAAGGAAACATTCACTGTATTGCAATTCTGCCATAATCCAGGCTTTTTTGTAATTCACACTGTGCTGTTCTCAGCTATACCAAGAGTGCCTGGACTGTTCTAGAAGCTTGGCCTCCACTTCCTTGTCTGAACCCAGAATCACAGAACTTCAGTGGTAGAGGAACCAGAGATGGGTCCCATCACCTCCATCATTTTGCAGATGAGGACCCTGAGCCCAGGAGGTGTGGGGTGGAGCCATCCTTGTGCTAGTGGGATCGGAGTTTGCCTGAGGCGAACACGGCTCCTGGTCATCAGAAAGAGCTGGCTGTTTGCACGGCTAGCAAGGTTTGGGCTCTAGCAGTCCCCCAAGGTTCTCCTCAAGATGTGGAGCCAGGTGGCCACTAGAAAACCCACTCAGCAGAGATTTCTTCTAGACCCCCACTCACCCACCCCCATCTTCTGGCATCAGAGCCTCCTAGGTTGTCTGTCTGGACCAGATTTTCAGGTACTCCCCCTGCCTCTTGATAAGATCTTGGATTTCAACACTGAAAGGGGCCTTAGCTGTCTCTTGGTCCCTGTCCCCAGTAGGAATCCCTCGTTCAACATCCCTACAGTTGTTATCGGGCCTCTTCTTGAATGCCTCCATTGACAGGCAGTTCACCACCTCCAAAGACAGCCCATTCCAGCATGGACTCTGGAGGCAGACTTCCGGGCTCTGCACTTGGGTAAGTTACTTAACTTCTCTATTTCATTTTCCCATCAGAAGAATCGGTATAATAATAGTATTCGCACCTGCCTTGTAGGATTGTTGAGAGGATTATATGTGTCAACGTGTGGGGGGCAGATACCCTCCGCATGCTCTGGCTGACACTGTATGTCCGCGTCTGCCTTCCTTCTCTTCACCTGAAGGCATTTTTCTGAGCCCAGGTGAGCCCGAAGAGCTGGGTGGTGGGTGCCCTGCACCGCTGGCTGATGGAGGTAGTGTGTAGATGCTCCGGTTTCCACAACCCCCGCCAGGTCAATCTGAGTGCGTTCTACATGTTTCCTCATGTACCTTCTGGGATTAAAGCAATAGATGCCTGTTGGTAGCTGGCCCCATAACACACACTTCATGGGCTCCTTGCTCTTTCCAGGATCATTTCTCCGCTCCCTTGCCGTGTTTTCTTCCACCTTCCAAATGAACTACTTGCCCTTGACTCAGGCTCTGCTTCTGGGGAACCCGAACTAAGCCAATGTTGAAAGCACTTTGCATAGCGGCCGGCATGAAGTGCGTGCATATTCATGTTAGCAACTGATGTCAGCAGCTTTATGCCATAAAACGCTCCTCCTACATGGATCCCAAACCTTCCTCCTTGAAGGTGGGCCCCATGGTCCTCACTCTTGTGTTGATCCCATCCATTGTCCTGTCATAGACACCTTCCCGGCATCTCCGTAAGGATGCTCACCCATTACATTCCCCCTTGTCATTCAGTTTGTTGCGTTTTTGTGTCAAAGTTAAATACCACCGTCTCTGGGACTTCCCTGGTGGTCCAGTGGGTAAGACTCCACACTTAACAATGCAGGGGGCCCAGGTTCGATCCCTGGTCGGGGACTAGATCTCGCATGCACGCCTCAACTAAGAGTCTGCATGCTGCAACTAAGACCCTGTGCAGCCATTAAATAAATAAATAAATTATATATATTTATAAAAAAGAGAGATACCCCGTCTCAACCACCTTCTGTCCCCAGAGTCTGACCCTAGGTCATGCCCTTGCTCCAGAAAGGGAGCCCCGCTGATCAAGAACGTTTTCACCATCATTCCCGTCATCCCGATGGGAGCTTCAGAGTGGCCCAGGCCTTTGAGCTGAAAGACTTTTCTTGCTGGCAGTCTGTACGTGCACAGACTGGTGGGTGCTGGTGCCCTGGCCCTGTGCTTAGGTCACCAGCTGGGGGAGGATCTGTGTGCTTTGGTTTCTGAGAGGGACGGGTCAACACCATTGGCCAAGGTTGGAAACAGGAGTGGGCAGGGGTCAGGGCTCCTGCTGATTTTCCTGCCTTGGCAATTAGAGTCTTTGCTTCCCTGTGAGGGCACAGAATGTCAGCAACTAAGAGAGTCCCAGACTCCAGTCCTTATTCCCCGCTCTGCCTGTCACCATCCCTTAGTCCTCATTCTCAGGTCTTGAAAGGCTCCAATCTCCTCAAACTCCTAGATACGCCCCAGGAATGATTTTTTTTAGAAAACACTTGTAAATTTACCATATTTTCTCTCCTCCTTCTTTGTGGATATATTTTAAAGTAAATTACAGACATCGTGAATCTCATCCCTAAATACCTCATTATGGATCTTTTAAAAATAAAGTCATATTTTTATTAAATACTTTTATTTCACATAAACAATTTTTAAATATCAGTAAGCCCTTCATATCATTTAATATTTCTGCCATGTTCAAATATCTGCACTTGTCCCCAAAACATTTCTCTGTGTGCTCCTGTCAGGCACCAGGAGGGGCCATTGAAGTCTCTAGCTGTTGTTGTTTTTTTTTTGGTTTAGCTGCGTGTATGTGTTTTTCTATTGTTTTTATTCTTGAGTCCTTTTAACAAACAGGTAATATAAATTTGAATCCTAAAGCCAGGGAAGGGCCAGCTGGTGCTTATGAATATTTGCTCAAGGCCTACCTTCTCACCCTCCGCCTAGATGTGAGACCTGGACGCTGTCTCCCTTTATTGGGTGGACTTCTGTCCCGCTCTCCCTTTTGCTGAAGGTTTTCTCCCCAGGGTCCCACTTTAGATAGGGGTCCCTATTCCAGTTCTCCGTCTTGGGAACTTCTCCATCTTGGTTGCTGAGCCCAGAGGGCAGAATCCTGGAGCTTCTGGTGCCCACTGTGAGGGACCACTTTCATGAGAACAAGGCCAGAGGGAGGAGGGCAGGGCTGAGGGAGGATGAACTTAGTTCTGACGACATGGTGTGAGCTGGGATCCCACTGAGCCTGAATTTATTTTGGGCTTCACCTGAATTTTTCAGTTCAGTGAACCAATAGATTTCCTTTGTTGCTGAAACCTGCTTGATTTGGGTTTTCTCTCTCTGAAAACAAAAGTCCTGAATGAAATAGCTTCTTAAGGAACAAAGCAAGTCAGAGAAATTCTTCACGGGTCACTGGAGATTTAGACCCACACCCCAATGCAGACTTCTGGTAAACTAGGTGAGCGACACTAGCAATTCTCAAGTGCTACAGCAGCATGACCTGGGAGCCTGTTACAAACACAGATTCTACCCCCCACCCCCAGACCCCCTGAATCAGAAACTCTGGAGTGGAGCCCAGGAATCTGTGTTTTAACAAGCCTTCCCGATGATCCTAACCTAACACAAGGCCCTCACTCAAGTCTCCCCCTTGGACCCTGTCAGAGTTCCATGTTAGAAAGGTTGTTTTGACAGCAACTGGATTGGAGTTGGGCAACCAAGTGTGGAAATAAGGAGACTAATGAGGAGGCTACTTTAGTAGCCCAGGGAAAGGATGATGGACTTGAAAGGGGTCAATGGAAAATAGAGGTAACCAGAGAGAGTTAAGAGATATTTAGGAGATAAGATCAATGGGACTTAGGAGTGGATTGGATGGTGGGTGAGGAAGAGGGAGATGTTTAAAAGGTTTGCTGTTTTGTTTTGGTTTTGTTTTACATCGTTCATTGGATGGATTGTGCTACCATTTAGACTTTGGGGTCACAAGAAGAATACTGGGTTTTGTGGAGGAAAACCCTGAGTTTAGTTTTGTGCATGTTGTGGTTGAGTTCCCCCGAATTCTGGGATTGGCTTTGATTGGGCCACTTGGAACCCTGTATCCCTGAAAACAATCCTTGTGGCCAAAAAGGATGGAGCACGCTGACTGACCACCCCACCCAAAGCACATGGACTGAGTGTTGGGGAGGAAGAAGAGAATTAGCTGCTCCTCACAGAGACCTCTAAGGAAGGGGGCTCTGGGTCAGGATTGGGTATTCCTGGCACCCTCAGCCAGTGCTATTGAAACACCAACTTGATCACACCACAACATCTCAAATATACACTATAGCTACTCTTTCAACTTAAATTTCATACTTTTTAATCTTGAATTCTACATTCAAGCAACCAAGACTTGCTTTCTGTTTGCATTTTCCTGGTATGTAAGCGCTCACCCCTGTATTTTTAACCTCTTTGTGTCTTATGTTTTAGACATGCTCTAGATTTTTTTGTTCTTTGATCTAATCTGAGAGTCTTTGCCCTTGAATATCAGAGTTTAATCCATTTATATTTGTTATAATCAACGTTTTGCTCTTTGGCATCTTATTTTATGTTTTGCTTCTTATATGTTCTTGCTGTTTTCTTTTTTCAATTTCCATTCTTTTGCTATATTGATTAACTTTGCTTATTTTTATATACACATTTGGAAGACTTACATCCTAATTTTATTTTACTAACAATGCCCACAGACCCCCTGAGGCCCATATAGGTGCTCAAAATCCCAGGTGTGGTTCCTTCTTCCTGTAATGGAGGGTGGGATCCACAGGTTTATCCATGCACTCAGGGCTCTCAGAGGTCCCAGGTCATGCCCCCTCAGCCACAGACAGTCTTGCCTCTGCCCACAGAGCTTGGCCCCTGAGCTGTCTGACCTTGGCTGTGTCTTCATATCCATTTCACTTTGTACCTCCCCTACCACCACCATCCGTCCAGGAACAGCCCCACTGATGCCCTAGCAAACCTTCTTCTGTGGCCCCAGAGGTTCCTAGATTCAGATCCAGAGCCCAGTAAGGAGATGAGGCTCAGTACGGTGGCCTCACAGCCCACCAGGATCAGGTGGAGGTTCCTTTGGCTCAGTTCTGAAGCCCTTTAAACCCTTGGCTTGGCCGATAGACCACTGGTCACCACAGAGAAAATAGTTTCCAGCGCCTTCTCACCTTCCAGACCCTCTTTCATCACTGTATCCATGAACCCTCAAGCTAACAACCTCAGGCCCTCACGCAATCAATCCTAGCCCTCCAGCAGCCTGTGACACTCCAAATTACTCCCACCTCTTCATCCTCATCAAAACCACCATTCTGGGACTTCCCTGGTGGCACAGTGGTTGAGAGTCAGCCTGCCAATGCAGGGGACACGGGTTCGAGCCCTGGTCTGGGAGGATCCCACATGCCGCGGAGCAACTGGGCCCGTGAGCCACAATTACTGAGCCTGCGCGTCTGGAGCCTGTGCTCCGCCACAACAGAGGCCGCGATAGTGAGAGGCCCGCGCACCGCGATGAAGAGTGGCCCCCGCTTGCCACAACTAGAGAAAGCCCTCGCACATAAACGAAGACCCAACACAGCCATAAGTAAATAAATTAATTAATTTTTTAAAAATGCATTCTATGAACCTCTTTAAAAGAAAAAAAGAAAATAACACCATTCTGGGGCTTCCCTGGTGGCGCAGTGGTTGAGAGTCCGCATGCCAATGCAGGGGACACGGGTTCGTGCCCCGGTCCAGGAAGATCCCACATGCCGCGGAGCGGCTGGGCCCGTGAGCCATGGCCGCTGAGCCTGCACGTCCGGAGCCTGTGCTCCGCAACAAGAGAGGACACAGCAGTGAGAGACCTGTGTACCGCAAAAAAAAAAACAAAAAAAAAAACACCATTCTAAACCCAAAGGAAAAGTATCACAGTCCTTCACCTTGCAAATATTTACTGGCCTTGAGCTGTGCCATTTAACTCACACTAAGATTTAAATAACTGGTAACAGCCTAATCTATGAACTCCCCGTAGTGTTTTCATTTTCAAAGAGAAGCTTGTGGGGTTTTTTTGTAGTCTTAATGATATTCTAGGTTTAATCCAACATATCTAAAACATTATTTCAACATGTAACCAACATAAAAATAATTATTAGTGAGATATTTTGACATTTTTTATGCTAAGTCAGTGAAATCCCAGGACATCTCAATTTGCACTAGCCACATTTCAAGTGCTCAGTAGCACATTTGGGGATTCAAAGAGAAGCATGTTGACGTTAAAGGATTTTTAATCTCTGATGGTATAAACTTCTGACAGGAGCCCTGTGGTTCTTCTCAAGTGGGAAATGAGTAGAAAGATAACTAACCTAAGAAACAGGAGACCTGGCTCTAGATCTTGCTCTGCCATTTGGTACCCGAGGCACCTGGAGCAAATTGCTTAACCTCCTCACCTTTGTTCCTTGCTCTTAAACGTGCATGATATGGGTGCCCTATCTCGTGGGTACGAATACTGCATCCTGAAGGGTGAAGTGGAGCTCACCAGGTGGAGAGGGGGTGACGGAGTGAGAAGCACATATGCCACCCTCCTTGTTGTACATGAGGAGGGGGCACTGCCTCAGGGGACCCTTCCATGGATGGTGAGTCCTTTCATTCTTGACAAAGGCTAGTGGTCCCATCTGGTATTTTTGATCCAGGGACTAATGATGGCTCTGTTTGCCCATGTGTGTCTGCCTCTAAGAAAGATGTGATCAGCAGGTTTTTCCCACGTCCCCCCTGAAAGAAGGGTCAGTGCTTGAGCAGCCCACCCTGGAGCGGTGGGGGGCCTCTCTCTCTCTCTCAGCTTCCACCCCCAGGAGCCTGTTATGCTATCAGCAGTGGGGTGGGGAACTCTGGAGCAGGGGCCAACAGGACATTTACCATGTTTCTGGGAGATGCTGGGGTCCTGACACCCTAAAACTCAGCCTAGGGGTCTTCCTTGGTGGAGCTGAGGCTGCTGAGCTGCACCCCAGAAAATGAACACCATGCCTCTTCCTGATTTGTTCCCTCAGTCAGTTCCAGCAGTCGAACGGGTCAACGAGAAAGTGGTTGCAGCCCAGGACTTCGAGTTCGCGCTTCCCTACTAAGATGCTCTGTGTCAGAGCACACTCTCTTGCCCCAGTTTCTTCAACTGGAGATAATCAAACCAGGCCCTCCAGCATCCCTGGTTGCTTCAGAGGCTCCAACAAAATAAGACATGTTGTGTCTTAGTTGGGGATTGTGTGTTTGTGGAGAGCAAAAATGCAATCATACTTGCTCAGTCAAGACCGGCGGGGGGGGATACCTGCAAAATAATACTGCATCTTAATTAACACTTCTCTGATTAATGAGCTTGAAATCTGTATGTTTGTTAGGTTCCTATTTGTGTGACCTGAACAAGGTAGATTTTTTCAGTTTGCCATTGGGGGGGGGGGGGGGGGGGGGCGGGATTTCCAAGGGCAAAAGTACAGCCCATACCAGTGGTCACCAGCAGGTCATCATCACCCCCCACCTCAGCCACGCTGACCCCCCCCTCTCTGAGGCCTGGAGGTCCTTCTCTGCTGCTCTCCAGCACCTGCCTCCTCTCTGGACACAGCTGTCCCTGGGAGGGCAGGGTGTCTGCTCCTCCAGCAACCACTTATGTGAGGTGCGGGGTTACCAGGTGCCAGTCCTGGGCCCCTCTGCACGGCCTCATGTCAGCTGGGCCTCAAGTTACTAACTCAGGCCTGAGAGGGGACATCTGAGTGGCCAGCCTTGTCCATTCAGCGGGGGCAGGGGAGATGGCCCCCCAGGTGACAAGAGGGTAGATGGGAACGGTTGGGTATCTATCATCCAGGGTGACAGTGCTTTGAAATTCTAAAAGCAGGACATAGAGGCAAGAGGGACCAAAGCCCAGAGCAATCCCACGTCTTATTGTGTGAGAAAGGATGGCAGTCCAGGAACATGCATTGTGTTGTTTATCCCTGACATGCCTGTAACTTACAGCAGACCTTTAGGGGTCCTGTGTATCCCAGTTTACCAATAAGAAAGAGGGGAGGGGTGGACGGGATAGCCAAGGTCCCCTGGGCACGGACCTCGCCATCCTCAGAGTGGCCACTGGAGGGCAGCAGCTTCCCTGCAAACGCAGCCCGTCCACTCAGCCCTCTAATCCGTCCTCCACAAACACCTTTGCTTTAGTTAGTTTTTCACAAAATGGCACCAACACAGAAGGCCTTGGGGGAAATTTCTGGCACTGGTGAGAGAGGAACATCAGCTGAGAACACCGTGGAACAGCTAAGGGGCCGTTTCTAAGGGATATTTTGTTTCTCAAAACTTTTCTCGAGAACCACGAACTCACAGAATCCAGTTTGGGAATTCTGAAATGCCAGGGCCCGCTAAGGGGGGTGGTCTTCCCAGCTTCTGCTTCCGGGGGACCCAGTCTTGCCCTTGATGGGGGCAGTCGGCCAGGTGACTTTCTTCCCACTGACAACCAGCAGCTGTTTTTAAGGCTGTTTAAAGAGCAGATTCTTTATGCTTTCACCGGGAGAGGATGTGTTCTCCATCCTCAGCGGCTCCCGGCTCCCAGGAGAAAACTTATGGAAAACAAAGTTGACAGCAATTTAGTTTAAAAAGTGTTCACAATGACAATCTAGAGAAATAACATTAGCCCCAGATTAACACCACCTGAAGCCATTTTATTTTTTTCCTTGGGTGTTTGGTGTTTTGGGGAGTTTTGTTGTTGTTTTTGTTGTTTTAGTTGTTTTTTTTTAGTTTTTAAACTAAATTCAGCCAGATTCCTACTCTGTGTCGTTTGTAATAATGAAAAGTTAGCATCATAAATTAAAAGTAAGTAATAATACAATTAAACAGTAGTATTTACAATTTCTATAAAAGTTATAAAAATATCAATTGATGATTAGAAACTTTCATTTTCAGCCTTTCTATAAGGTCTGTGGGAACTTTTGGTAACTTTTGAAGCACAACATAAATGTGAGTGAGTTTTAATTTTATGTAATTAAAATGTCCCTAGAAGCTGGGTCAGTGCTGAGTCCGATTCCTGCCTAGCTCATCCCAAAGCCTCCACCAGCCTCACACCTTCTACTTGGAGTTGTGTGTCTCCCCAGAGCAATGTCTGAATCTGCTGGTGGCCCAGGGAGGCTGCAGAGAGCATGTGGCTCATCCAGCCCAGGGATTCATTGGAGAGGACCCTGGAGACCACCACGATTCTACCCGCAATGACAGTACCCCCCCCTTCTACATGACACATCTTGTCCAGAGTCATTTTACAACCTCTTCCCCCATCCACAGATGCGCCTGCCCTAAATGACCACACAGCAGTGGGCCCAACGCTGGGATCATAGTTCAGGGCAGGAGGGTAAAGAAACAGCCCACTGCAATGCTTCATAAGAGAGCCAGGGTCATCTCAAGCTCATTGTCAATCTCTAGGGTAAAACAGAAGCTGGTCTGGTGGCTTTTGTGGAGATGTGAGTAGAGAAGCATAGCAAGAAAGAGTAGGAGCCTATGCCCTACATTCAATGCAGGGAGAATAGCATATGCAAAGGCCCTGAGGCCGGAACATATTTGTTCCATTTGGTATGGCCAGAGCTCAGTGAGCAAAAGGGAAAGTGGTAACAGAAGATGTCCAGGAAGTAGCCAGGAGCCAAATGATGTAGACAAAAATTAGGGCTTTGGAATTGATTCAAAGTGTAATGGGAAACCATTAGAGGGTTTTGAGTAGGAAAGTGATTCCATATTTTAAAAGGAATAAATAGTAATTAACTAAGAGTAATGACCAGCCATGTATCCACCACGCATTTTAAGCAATGTCATTACAGACACAACTGAGGGCTCTTTTTTCCCACCCCTCCCTCCCCATGCTAGATGCAACCACTACTCTTGTAATAGGGAAGAACAAATCTGACTCCACATTAGATCTGTTTCTTTTACTTTAACCTTTGTATTCTAGTACTTTTGCTTCCATTTAAGAATGTTGCCTGTAGCCTGAAGTATACAGGAGAGCCTATTCTCAAGGCTCTGACCTTTAAGGGTATAACACTTTTCCATTCATACACAGATAAAAAGTTGCAGAACAGAGAATAACATTTTTCTTGTTGGAGGTTTACAGGAACGTCATGACCTGACCTACGTGGGCAGCTGCAAGAACAAAGGATTCCAACACCAAGAAGTCTGCAATGACCAACAATGCCCCTTCCTCACCTTGCCTTTTAAAATGTTTTGCTAAAACCCTTTGGGGAGTTCAGGGTCTTGGGGGCACGAGCCTCCCATTCTCCTTGCATGGCCCTGCAACAAATCTTTCTCTGCTCCAAACTCTGACATTTTGGTTTGTTTGGCTTCACTGTGCATTCAGTAACATTCTGAATTTGGAGTTTTTCTTATGAATCACCTTTACTGTATATTATTAAATACACTTTAAAATTATGTAGGTGTATAATTCCCTTGTTATTGTTCAGCTTTTATAAATAATACAACACTATATTTTTTCCTGCTACTTATTTTGTTGCTTGTGACTTTCTACCATGTTGGTAGGTGTAGTTCTGGTTCATTCATTCTTTACTGCTGCCCAGTATGTTATTTTACGTGATCCTGTTAACAAATATTTCCCCTATTTTTCAATTACAAGTAATGCTGCTGCAAACACTTTTGTTTCTCATGCATATACGTAGGTTTCTCTAAGGTAAACCCCTAGGAGTGGGATTTCTGGGTCATAGGATATGCACATTTTGCAAGTATCATCCAAGTGCTTTCAGAGCTGTTGGAGCAGCTCACACCCCCACCAGCAGGAGGAAGTTTGCTCCACAACCTCAGCAGCATGTGGTATTGTCAGATCCCAATCTGGGGGTGTGAAATTGTATCGCATTAAGGTTTTCATTTTTATTACCTTAATTACTAGTGAGATTGAGTCTCTTCACGTATTTATGGATCCTTCCCATTTTCTCTCTCTGTAAATTGTCAGTTCATCCCCTTTTCTGATTTGCTCTGGGGTTGCTGGTCCTTTTTTTTATTGATTTTTAGGATTTGTTTATACAGTCTGGATTCATTCATTCAGCACCATTTCATTGAGCACCTTTATGCACCAGATACTCCTCTGAGGTCCTTGGACTTCATTGTCACAGAGCTTATATCTTCTTGGTGAATACACGTTCTTCTATCCTCTGAATTTCCTGAAAACTGCTTGTTATAGTTAAAGCCTTAATCACATCCAGGTTCAAAAAAAAAAATTCTCTTTGCCACTGGTCCTCATGGGCAGTGCTGGGTACTCCCAGAAGCCCAGAATGCCAGCTTGTTCCACGTCAAGTGGCATTAACCCTGCTAAGTGTCCTTAAATCCATGGTATGAAGACCCCGTCAACCTTCCATCTGCTGGTGTTAGGGACCAGTGATGATCAGCTCTTGGGCCCATTTGTTCATTCAGTTGCAAGACGATTCTTTCTGAACTTACTAGCTGGAACTGCTCCAGGAAGAGCTTCCTTTCACCGCGTGCAGTGGGTTGGATGGCGGCCCCCCAAAAAGATACGTCCATCTAGAAACCGTAGACGTGAACTTATTGGAAAAAAGGATCTTCACGGATATAATTAAGTGAAGGGTTTTGAGATGAGATTGTCCTGGATTATTGGGATGGGCCCTAAATCCAATGACAAGTGTAATAGGAGAAAGACAGAGGGACACAGACACAGAGACGAGGAGGAGGTGAGGTGAAGATGGAGGCAGAGACTGGAGGGATGCAGCCACAAGTCAAGGGACACCTGAAGCCACCAGGAGCTAGAAGAGGCAGGAAGGATTCTCTCCTGGAGGCTTTGGGGGGAGCGTGGCCCTGTCCACACCTTGATTTCAGATTTATAGCTTCCAGAACTATGAAAAAATACATTTCTGTTCTTTAAAGCCATGCAGTTTGTGGTCATTTGCCGATTTACAGAATAATAAGTGGTTTCCCTGGCAACCTCCAAAGTTGGCAAATGAGTTTTACTTTTTTATTATTTTTTTTTTTAATTTATTTTTGGCTGTGTTGGGTCTTCATTGCTGCACGTGGGTTTTCTCTAGTTGTGGCGAGCAGGAGTAGTTGTGCTACTCTTTGTTGCGGTGCACAGGCTTCTCACTGCGGCGGCTTCTCTTGTTGCAGAGCACAGACTCTAGGCGCGTGGGCTTCAGTAATTGCAGCACGTGGGCTCTAGAGTGCAGGCTCAGTAGTTGTGGTGCACGGGCTTAGTTGCTCCGCGGCATGTGGGATCTTCCCAGACCAGAGATCGAACCTGTGCCCCCTGCATTGGCAGGCAGATTCTTAACCATTCTTAACCACTGTGCCACCAGGGAAGTCCTGGCCAATGAGTTTTCCTTCATTTTTTTTTAGCACCATTATGAGTTCATGTCTTTCTATATATTTGCTGTGTTTCAATCCATTGCAGTTATTCTTCTTTTACTGATATTATTCTTTTTGATGCTTAAGTTGTCCCAGGAGCCGCTTCAAGATGATCCCTGTTCAATATACGCAAATCAATCAATGTGAGACACCATATTAAAAAATTGAAGAATAAAAACCATATGATCATCTCAGTAGATGCAGAAAAAGCTTTTGACAAAATTCAACACTCATTTATGATAAAAACTCTCCAGAAAGTGGGCATAGAGGGAACCTACCTCAACATAATAAAGGTCATATACGACAAACCCACAGCAAACATCATTCTCAATGGTGAAAAACTGAAAGCATTTCCTCTAAGATCAGGAAGAAGACAAGGATGTCCACTCTCACCACTCTTATTCAACATAGTTTTGGAAGTCCTAGCCACGGCAGTCAGAGAAGAAAAAGAAATAAAAGGAATACACATTGGAAAAGAAGAAGTAAAACTGTCACTGTTTGCGGATGACATGAGACTTTACATAGAGAATCCTAAAGATGCCACCAGAAAACTACTAGAGCTAATCAATGAATTTGGTAAAGTTGTAGGATACAAAATTAATGCACAGAAATCTCTTGCATTCCTATACACTAATGATGAAAAATCTGAAAAAGAAATTAAGGAAACACCCCCATTTACCATTGCAACAAAAAGAATAAAATACCTAGGAATAAACCTACCTAGGGAGAAAAAAGACCTGTATGCAAAAAACTATAAGACACTGATGAAAGAAATTAAAGATGATACCAACGGATGAAGAGATATACCATGTTCTTGGATTGGAAGAATCAATATTGTGAAAATGACTATACTACCCAAAGCAATCTATAGGTTCAATGCAATCCCTATCAAATTACCATTTTGGCATTTTTTATGGAACTAGAACAAAAAATCTCAAAATTTGTATGAAGACACAAAAGACCGCAGATAGCCAAAGCAGTCTTGAGGGAAAAAAACGGAGCTGGAGGAATCAGACTCCCTGACTTCAGACTATACTACAAAGCTACAGTAAACAAGACAATATGGTACTGGCACAAAAACAGAAACATAGATCAATGGGACAAGATAGAAAGCCCAGAGATAAACCCACGCACCTATGGTAAACTAATCTATGAGAAAGGAGGCAAGGATATACAATGGAGAAAAGACAGTCTCTTCAATAAGTGGTACTGGGAAAACTGGACAGCTACATATAAAAGAATGAAATTAGAACACTCCCTAACACCATACACAAAAATAAACTCAAAATGGATTCAAGACCTAAATATAAGACCAGACACTATAAAACTCTTAGAGGAAAACATAGGAAGAACACTCTTTGACATAAATCACAGCAAGGTCTTTTTTGATCCACCTCCTAGAGTAATGGAAATAAAAATAAAAATAAACAAATGGGACCTAATGAAACTTAAAAGCTTTTGCACAGCAAAGGAAACCATAAACAAGACAACCCTCAGAATGGGAGAAAATATTTGCAAACGAATCAACTGACAAAGGATTAATCTCCAAAATATATAAACAGCTCATGCAGCTCAATATTAAAGAAACAAACAACCCAATCCAAAAATGGGCAGAAGACCTAAATAGACATTTCTCCAAAGAAGACATACAGATGGCCAAGGAGCACATGAAAAGCTGCTCAACATCACTAATTATTAGAGAAATGCAAATCAAAACTACAATGAGGTATCACCTCACACCAGTTAGAATGGGCATCATCAGAAAAGTATATACTTGCCCCAGATCTGGAATCAGCCATTTCTCCAAGGAGCCCTGGTTCCTGATAGTGGGAAATAACATTGAGAGGCCACTGTCTGGATATAAGGGTGTTCATTGCTATGAGGTTATTGTTGTTTCTACACCTGAGTGCACAAAGCGAGGAAATACCTGCTTTTTTTTTTTGGCCACACAACACAGCGTGCAGGATCCTAGTTCCTTGATCAGGGATGGAACGCCTACCCCCTGCAATGGAAGCATGGAGTCTCAACCACTGGACAACCAGGGAAGTCCCAATATGTGCTTTTAGAAAGAGAAAAATATTTTATAAATTATACTGATATTTCCAATTCAAATCTACAAATAAAGGGTTTTTACTTAGCTTTTGTTTTTTTGAATTTTTCAAGTTTATTTTATTTATTTTTTTATACAGCACGTTCTTATTTTGACTTAGCCTTTTAAATTTTATATTTGGATCTCTGTGTTCCTATGCTGAAAATCATGCTCCTAAAGACATAAACATAATTATTTATGTATATATAGTAACATTATAGTAATTACACACACACACATCCGTTCTTCTTGTCCTTAGGATTAAACCCCGCTAGGTATGATAGTAAAAATACTGTGTTTAAGGAAAAACTCAATGTATGATTGTTCAATCATTTTACTGTGTTTTTACATTTTAAGTTAACTAAAGTTTTAGGGATTTTAAAAATCCTTTAAATTTAATTTAATTTTATAACTATGTAAAACCCAAGATTCCAAAGTTAAAACTACCAAACAGGGTGCATCCAGAAAAGTCCATTTTCCAGCCCATCCTACACCCTTTCCCGTGCCCACCAACCCCCTGCTTAGGTAACCATTGTAATTAATTTTGGTTCCTTTTTCCCTTTTTTTCAACCTTTATCCAAAAATGTAAAAAATGTTTAAAATGTGTAGTCCTGAGCTTCAGATGCTGAACTACAACCTCATAGGCAAGTGGGGAGAGAGGGTCAGGACGGAAGTTCAGAGTTCCTCCCAACCCTGTACCACACTCCCGGTGTGGTACAGGATTAGAACACCAGGGCCCTATGGAGAATGGGACCCCCTCTCTCCTAGCACCAGACCAAGACCCCACCCACCCCACCACTACCCTTCCTCTTCAATGGAGAAGACACAAAATTCTTGAAACTTGTACAGGAACCTGGAGCATGGTGCACGTGGCAGGCAGCTAGCTAACCAGGGAGGGTCAGCGCTGCCCCCCTGCTTCCTGGCAGGCAGGATGGGGCACTACTCAGCTTCTTCCTGCTCACCTTTTCTTCGCTCTCTTCCTCAGAAAGGTCACTGCTTATAGTAACAATCTGGTGCCGCCCAGGGGTCCGCACAGGGCCAGAACCTGACTTCAGGCGGAAGGTTACAGGTGGTTGGAACTGGAAGTCATCCAAACTGAGCATGGGTTGGCAGGACAACTTGAGGTTGGCCACAGGGACTGTGATCTCCTGGTGGTGGTGGTGGTTCCAGGCCACGACTTCTACCACCTTACACTCATGTTTGGACCCCTCGGTGAGGCAGAGCATGGTCAAAGCCAGCACGTGGCCGCATCACCCTCTTCCTCTATCTTGAAGGTGAAAGAGCGGGTGTGGCCGCAGAGATCGCAGCCAGCGATTCACGCGCCCACTTCTCAGAAACTCCTTTTCCCCTTTTCAAGCACAAACAGGCTTGTGTAATCCTGTTTTTCTGTGTATTCATGGACTTGTTTATAGTATCTCTCAACCCTCAGGAACGTAAGTCAGTCCTTGGCTATCTTGTTCACTGCTTCATCTCCAATGCACCACAGACTCATTTCTGGTTGAACGGATGACTGTTATCATGTCATCATGTCATCCCCTGCAGAAAACCCTGCAACGGCTGCCCATCACCCGCAGGGTAAAATCCAAAACCTTTAGTGGCACAGGAAGCATTAGTGATGGATGGCTGACCTCGCGCAGCCACATCCCCACTTTCCCTGCCAGCTCCCTCGCACCTGGTCCTCTGGCCACACTAGACTACTCTCACCATCCGTACGTGCTACCCCACTGGCTGCGGTTCCCCGCTTGACTCACCAGATGAACGCCTCAGCCTTACAAACCCCCACCAAGCCCCAGCCCCTCCGTGGAGTTTTTAAACAGTTGTTCTCCCCATGAGAGGGTGATTGGTTATGCAAACGTCTGTCCTGCTCACGGACCAGAGCTCTGAGTGTAGGAACCATCCTTCCCCCTCTCTACACCCCAGTACTTAGCCCGATGTCTGCAGGTGCTTGACAGAGCTTGTTGAATAAATGAAAGGGACAACTTCTGTAGTTAAAGGAACTTGGATACAAAAGACTTGGGCAAATCCCGACTTTATCGTCTACCACCTGGGCGATCTTGGGTTAGTCACCTGGCCTTTCTGCAACTTGGTTTCTTTTTCCATAAACTGGGGATAATGCAACTTCGTTGAGGATTGCCTGGAGGGGTCAATGAAGTCAGATATGAAAGTGCTTTGGATACGATGAATAACGACATGGAAGAACAAAGGTAATAATGAGAGCAGATAAAGGGATTCAGAAGAATGAGGGTGAGCTCAGTCGGAGATGACGAGGAAGCTGGAGATGGACGAGGAAGGTCCTCCGAGAAGAGGATGGTAACTGGCCAGTAAAGGTTAGCAGCCACTCTGCGGGCTGCTCCCCAGGCTTGTCTTACTTACTCAAAACCACAGCCCTAAAAGACAGGTAATTTTATTATCCCATGTGACTAGTAATGGCAGAACTAGCACTTGAACCCAGGACTAGTGACAGCAGACACCATTGGGCCAACAAGGACACGACCTCAGGGAAGCCCTTACCCCTCCCCCCAGCCCCCACCCCCACCTCCTCTCCCCGGAGCCCGCCTCCTCCCTCTTCTGTCTCTCTCTGACTCACTGGGCACGATCATTGCTCCAAACGTCTCCACCCACAGAGGAAAGCACCAAGTCCTAACCACTGGACAGCCAGGGAGTTCCCAGGTCTCTTTCCTTTTTCTTAATCTTCGTCCTGGAAATCCCTCCCACCTTGATTTCTACCCCATCACCTGGGTCCCTCAGGATAGAGCAAAGAAGGGATATTTGAAGTGGTCCAAAGGCACAGAAAAGAGAAAACTTTAAGTAACAAATTTCCAAAGTTACTCTATTTCATCTAAATGCTATAGGGATGTTTGGGCTGATTTGTAATTTAGACACATCAATGTGTGATTCGAGAGGAGGATAGTTAGGTCTCCATCTCCTTTAAATTTCTATTCCAATCAATTCCCATTGATGTTGTCTAACTCAAATCCCTTCTCATATATTTAAGCCATCTCACTTCCTTTCATGGATGATGGTTTCTCCTGTTTTAATCATAAATTAAACAGGTGCCTCAGTGGGAATGGTGTGATCCAGACATACAGGGCTTCTTGGAGACAAGGCAGGGCTCACTCTTCAAGGTCATTACCCTTGTCTTTTTCTCTTTGCTTTCTTCTGTTCAATAAACCTTCTCAAGTACTCAAGGTTACTGTCAATATTGTTTAGATAAAACTGGAGCTCAGAGCCTATAAAAAGAAGAGTTAATAGGAAAAGTTCAGAGCTTTGGAGGTCCTCATGCCTACTTCCAGCACCCTGGTGTCTGCAGCTTGATCCCCAAGAAAAGGTAGTAGACAACTGTGGTCTAGTTAACCCCACCTTGAGGGAATTTATAGGAGGAGCTGCGGATGGGTTTGTAATAGAGACCAAGAGAGAGGAGTGAAATCTCTGAGTTGGATTTGATAAGATTAACTAGAGCAGGAACTCTTAAGGGAGTATCTGGATGTTGCTTGATATCGTGCTTCTCCTACTGTCTCTGGCCAAGACTAGGTGGGTAATAAATCATGTAGCTTCTCATACTCATCGTCCCCTCTGCTCTACTCACTGGTACCACTGCCTGGACTGGGAAAATGAGTCATCGCCATTGCCAAAGCCCTGTACGGCCCTGAGCCTCCTGTTGTTTAGCTAACTCCCCTTCCTTTACTATTTGTTTTTTAGGCCATGCCGTGTGGCATGAGAGATCTCTGTTCCCCGACCAGGGATCAAACCCATGCCCCCTGCATTGGGAGCATGGAGTCTTAACCACTGGGCAACCAGGGAAGTCCCTTTTCCTTCCCTTACTATTGCCAGAAGAGATGGGCCCACCCAGAGAAGGAGGAAAACAGGAAATTATAATTGCAAATTGCAAAGAACAAACAAGAGTTGATCTCACTCACGCTGATGTTGAGACATGAAGTTGGCTTCTACCACTCTGTTGTTCAGGGTCTGGGTCCCACGGTAATCATTGTGGATGGTCTTGTTCTGGTGATTCAATAAGGAATTCTCCAGCTTCCAAACCTGCAGGAAACATGAAGGGAATTATGGAGAGGAGAGGCACTGGGTGAGTTTTTAAATTTAGCTAGCAACTGAACTAGAGCTTGCATTTATATAACGCTGATAAAGCGGTTGTGAGAAGATCTCAATTCCAGAAGTGGTTCTGGGTGCTATGTGCCAGGCCATTAATCCACCCATTCATTTCTCCAACAATCTCTTTTAATCTTTTTCTATGAGTATTTAGTCAATAGTAGAAAGCAGAGAAAGAAGTAAACAGAGACATACCAAGCAGCAAGCTCAATTTTTGTTTTTTCTGAAAATGTCTGTATTTTGTCTACATTCTTTTTTGTTTAACATTTATTTATTTATTTATTTGGTTGCTCCGGGTCTTAGTTGTGGCAGGCAGGCTCCTTAGTTGTGGCTCACTCACTCCTTAGTTGTGGCTTGCCAGCTCCTTAGTTGCAGCACATGCAATCCTTAGTTGCAGCCGGCAGGCTCCTTAGTTGCAGCACGTGGGCTCCTTACTTGTGGCTCCCCAGCTTCTTTTTTTTTTTTTGGTACGCGGGGCCTCTCACTGTTGTGGCCTCTCCCATTGCGGAGCACAGGCTCCGGACGCGCAGGCTCAGTGGCCATGGCTCACGGGCCCAGCCACTCCACGGCATCTGGGATGTTCCCGGACAGGGGCACAAACCCATGGCCCCTGCAGCGGCAGGCGAACTCTCAACCACTGCGTCACCAGGGAAGCCCTCGCCAGCTTCTTAGTTGCAGTTCACCGGCTACTTAGTTGCAGCTCACAGCTCCTTAGTTGTGTCTCACTGGCTCCTTAGTTGCAGCATGTGTGCTCCTTAGTCGCAGCAAGAGGGCTCCTTAGTTGCACCTCGCAGGATCCTTGGTTGCAGCTCACCGGCTCCTTAGTTGCAGCATGTGCGCTTCTTAGTTGCAGTAGGTGGGCTCCTTAGTTGCAGCTCTCCGGCTCCTTAGTTGCAGCTCACCGGCTCCTTAGTTTCAGCACATGGGCTCCTTAGTTGCAGCTCACCAACTCCTTAGTTGTGGCTCGCAGTCTCCTTAGTTGTGGCTCGCTGGCTCCTTAGTTGCAGCACGTGAACTCTCAGTTATAGCATGCATGTGGGATCTAGTTCCCTGACCAGGGATCAAACCTGAGCCCCCTGCGTTGGGAGTGCAGAGTCTTATCCACTGCACCAGCAGGGAAGTCCCTTGTCTATATTCTTGAGAGACATTTTTGCTGCCTGTACAACTCTAGGTTAGCTGTTCATTTCTCTCAGTTCTTTGAAAATATGGTTCCACTGCTTTCTGACTTTCATTGTTGCTGTGTTGAATCTACTCTTGGTCTATAGTATTTCTTTCATGAAAATCTGTCTTTTCTCTCTGGTTGATTTTGTTTGTTTGTTTTTGTTTTGTTTTTTATTTTTTGCAGTATGCAGGCCTTTCACTATTGTGGCCTCTCCCGTTGCGGAGCACAGGCTCCGGACGCGCAGGCTCAGCAGCCACGGCTCACGGGCCCAGCCGCTCCGCAGCATGTGGGATCTTCCCAGACCGGGGCACGAACCCGTGTCCCCTGCATCGGCAGGCGGACTCTCAACCACTGCGCCACGAGGGAAGCCCTCTCTGGTTGATTTTTAAATCTTCTCTTTGTCTTTGATATTTTGTGGTTTCACTGTGATGGTTTAGTGTGGACTTCTTTTTGTTTTCATTGACTTATTGGGCTTCCTTCATATATGACATGGTGTCTTTCAATTCTCTGGAAAATTGTCAGCCAACAATATTCAAATTATCCCTCTTCTCTATGCTAACTCTCTTCTCCCTCTATATTTCAACCAGACGTTTGTTGGACCTTTCTAGAATATTCTCTATATCTCTTTACTTCTTTTTCATATTTCCATCTCTTTTTCTCTTTGTGCTGAATTTTACATAATTTTGTCAGCTCTGTCTTCCAGTTTACTAATTCTTTCTTGAACTGTGTCTAACATGCTATTAAACCCATTTGTTGGGTTGTTAATTTCATTACTATCTTTTCATTTCTAGAAATTAACAACCCATTTGGTTTTCTTTTCTTCTTTGAGTTTACTTGGTCATTTTTATACTTTGTTCTTTCCTCATATTTAAAACTCCTATGCATATTAAACATACTAAACGTTTAATTTTACATATTATGCATTATTTATGCATATTAAACATATTTTATATTAATTGACTGATAATTACTATATCTGAAATCTTTGTAGTTCTGTTTCTGCTGACACTCATTCATAGTGCCTTTTTCCTGATATTTTGTGATTTTTTTAAAAATTGAGCTCATTTCAGGTAACTTTATTCATGTAAATTCTTATAGATCTGGATTTAAGGTGCATTTTTCCTGAGATAGGTGACATTGGCTTTTGTTAGGTATCTAGGGGCACTTCCAACCTGGTTGGCAATGTGTTTTGTGTGGTTATAAGAATAGGGGCCTTTCCACCTTTTCCTGGAATAGGGAAATGGAAAGTTTAAAAAAAGAAATATTTGCTTCTGAGGAAGGACATCACCCAGAAGGAAATGTCAGCTTTGTTTTGAAACCTCAGTAACATTTGTCCTTTATTTAACTCAACAAATATTTATTATGTACCCATGCTATGCTGAAGGACAAAAGACAACTGATACAGCTCTTCCCCTCAAAGAGCTACAGGCATTTTATGTGGTGAAATATGAAGTTATCCTTCTTGCATGGAGTCATTTATGAAGTAATGTGTTACTTCGCATAGAGCAGTGCCTGATGGGAGCAGCACTCAGTAAATATTTGCCTTCACTGTGCAACTCTTGTCCTATGACCTGGACCACGTCCCAGTCTTTTTGTTGCATCACCTATAGGTTTCTTGGATTCCCTGATGCCTATTTGCCCATTTCTGCCCCAACACTAGTAAGGTCACCCCTAGCAACAGAGATGAGGCACTGCATCCCTGTACATGGAAAACACTGTAGGAGCCCAGGTATCAGCATTGGGTGAGATTTGGGGAGCACTCTTGTTAACCAGGCCGTTGAAAGGAGAGACTTTGATAAAGTGATTCTACACACTACCTGTGTCCTGGAGAGCTTGACAGGATCTGCCAGCACAAACCAGTGGACATTCTCAGTACAGGGAGGAGTGGTGAGTGACCCCCAGTAGCTGTAGTAGTGGAGGTTCCCAGGTAGCATGTCCTGAACGTCAAGGCCCCTCAGAACTGTGCTTTGTCCTAAAAGAGGGGGAAAAAAAGAATGTTAGGGACCACTGCTGCCCCTTGCAAGGACAGCTCTGGCTCAGATCTCACCATCTTTAAATCTCCTGATTTAAGCAGGGGGACATAGAACCTGGTCATTGGGAAACATCCCCCAGTGTTCTGCTTCCAGGGGAGGGTTAAGAGCAAAGACTTTGGGCAAAAACCCACTCAAATACCTCCTCCTGGCTGAGTGGCCATGGCTGGGTCTGTAAAAAGGGGACCCCCAGGAGCATTGCTGTGAGGGTAAAGGGGAATGTGTTTATAAAGTGCTGGCATTGGACCAGCACATAGGAAAGTGCTCATGGGTGTAGCCATCACCATCATCATTGTTAGGCAGAGGATACATTTTATGATAAATGAAAGAAATTATGACTCCTAGGGGCTTTTGGGTAAGTGCTCTCAAAGAAAGAACAAAATTCCTTGAGTTGTGCTCATTTATAAATGAAGGGGAGGGATAGAGATTAGAAAGGCAGAATCAGAACTAAGCGGGAGTCCAGGTGCAGGCATCAGGCCACGAGCGCTTCCTGCCATGCCCATTGGGAACCCAGCTCAGGTGAGGTGTAAGGAGGGGGACATCCACAGGGCATCTGAAGCCTCCACGGCACCCACATTTATCGCTGCATCTATAGAATTCCTCTTTTGTTCATGTCAGTGACGCTGAGTCCCTGAACTCAGCAAGAGACTATCAAAGCAACACGGAGTCGAGCTGACTTTTGCTTCACCTTGCCTGAGCACTTTTGCATTTTTTAATGGCAAAGAGGATATCATTTTGATATATACATAAACAGGTTTCTTTAACCAAGGCTGTGAAGTGTAGTAGTGCATAATCCCATGAATAAGTAAAAGATTTCTAAGTTTTGTTTGTTTTTGTTTTTATTTTTGTTTTTTGCTGTACGCGGGCCTCTCACTGTTGTGGCCTCTCCCGTTGCAGAGCACAGGCTCCGGACGCGCAGGCTCAACGGCCATGGATCACGGGCCCAGCCGCTCCGCGGCACGTGGGATCTTCCCGGACCGGGGCACGAACCCGCGTCCCCTGCATCGGCAGGCGGGCTCTCAACCACTGCGCCACCAGGGAAGCCCTAAGTTTTGTTTTTATTGGATAGATTTCAAGATATAACCTTCTAAAGGACTCTATTGCATAGATTTTGTTTCATAATTCCAATACGTTCAAGTGAGTGAAGAATTCCAGAACCATGATGAGCCACTGTGCAAATTAATATGGTGGTTCCTTTAAAAATTAAACATAGAATTACCATATGATCCAGAAATTCCACTTCTGGGAATATACCCCAAAGAATTGGAAGCAGGGAGGTAAAAACAACAGGGCCCACTGATGGTTTGGGTGTGGCAGGGCAGGGTAGGGAATCAAAAGAGGAAAGTCGAGAAAAATTGGGGGATTTTTGGCTTAAACAAGGGGATGGATGAGGATGCTCTTTGCTGAAATGAGAAAGTCGGTTTAGGGACAAGCCTGGAAAGGGACGGGAATAGGTTATGCTTTGACCATGTTAAGTTCTAGATCCATAGGGCAGCATCAACTAAACGGTTGGGTAAAGGAATCCAGGGTTCAGAGAGAGGCCAGTGTTGTGGGCAGTATTGATCAGCAGTGGAATTTATTGAATTGGAGAAGGAAATATATCAGGATCAGTTAGTAGAAATAGAATATCTGAGCTCAGTGAATTCAAGGCAACTCCTTAGTTATAGCACAGGCCTGTGGTGTCTCCTGCTGTCTTTGTTCATGGTCAGTAGATGAACTAGACAGTTCTTGCCTCTATTTTGCCTCACCTCTCCTGCCTGATGCTCTTGTTGCCTGGAGGACCAGATAGAGATTTTTGGAGTCCACAGCCTAAAGATGACAATTCAGGCCATGGGACTGAAAATGAGGTCACCGAGAGAAGTCAGAGTCCTGGCACCCTCTGACATTAAGGCAGGAGCCAGGAAAAGAGAGCAAGAGAGTAGTGCTGGGTGTGGGGGCAGCCTTTGGCCAGAATGCAAGCCGCGTGTAATGCATCACTGTTTGGAGGTGGAGCAAGAGAAGAGGAGAAAAGTGCCCAGGAGATCTGACAACCAGGATGACCTTGAAGGCTTAGGGTGAGTGAGAAAAGAGAACAGGACAACTCTTTCAAGGGGAGATGAGAATGGGGTGGAAGCTGAGGGAATGATGGGGTCAGGAGATGGGGTTTGTGTTTTGAAATGGAAGAAATGAGAGCACTGTGCTGTGTGTTGAGTGGAGTGATCGGGTGAAGGGTGAGATGCAGGAGAGAGGGCAGACGGGCAGGAGAAAAGGCCCTGAGAATGGGGCGGCGGGGCGGGGGGGGGGGCGCGGATCAGTGCCCACATGGAAGGCTGGTCCTGGACCAGAGCAGGGACCTCTCATCTAGTATAACAGAGGAGGGGACATGGAGTTTGGTCAGGTGCAGGCAGGTTAAGATGGGTGAGTTTCTGACTACCTTCTCCATGGAGTGGGAGGCCAGGCATCACCTCCAAGGGAGAAGCTGTGGCCAGAAAGGAGGGGCTTTGGGAGAGAGGAGAAAATATGATGCAGTAATTTTGGAGAGGGGCAAAGCAAATGCCTAGAGTAGTATTTCAGGATTTCTGAGCAGTGTTAGTACTTGTGTATATTTGTCGCTGTGAATGAAGCTAGAAGTCTGTGTGCTTCTCTCTAGCTACATTCAGCCATTTGGCTACAGGCTGTGAGCAAGTGGGAGTTAGTCTGGGGCTTTGCCAGGTGAGCTTGTGGAAGGATGGAGGGCATTTGAGTGGGCGTGTCAGAAGTATGGCCCGTGGAATCCAAGCTAGGTAAAGAGAGGTGAGAGGCATGAGGCGTGACTAGTAGTGAGAATGTGGAGGTCCATGGATTGGAGGTCAGCAGATTGCTGGAGAGGGTGAGGACTGAGGTCAGGGACCTGGAGTCTGGGAGATGTGGCCAAAGTGGGATGCACACAACCAAGGCTGCAACAGACCTGGTTACTGCTCAAGGTCAAGGGTTGACCATGGAAGTGGGCAGACAAGAACCCTGCCTTCTGACGGCAGAGATAAGGGAGACCAGCCCTGTGTCTGTGTGTACAGGCACCGTGACAAGAGGCTTCACTCCTGAGATTCTTCTCAGCTTGAAGCCAAGGAGGCCGTGTCTCTCTAGAGACCAGGATCATCACTACCAGCTGGGGCCAGAGGGGAGAGTCACTTAAATGAAGGTATAGCCCTCATTAGTGGACCTCTGGCCATCCAGAAGTTCCAACCGTGGCAATTGACAGGTAGAGTTCATGAACGGGTTTCTCAGAGGTGTGCACAGCCTGAGCCAACCTTGGGAACTGCTGGAACCAGAGACCCTGCACAGGGAGGGGAGCGTCCCCTGGCA
This sequence comes from Lipotes vexillifer, assembly GCF_000442215.2. NCBI lineage: Eukaryota > Metazoa > Chordata > Mammalia > Artiodactyla > Lipotidae > Lipotes > Lipotes vexillifer. The sequence goes on along the minus strand of NW_006780198.1, from coordinate 3,259,498 downwards.
GGCTTATCTGCCACCCTCTCCACCAGCGACG
>NW_006780198.1:3253546-3259158 GCF_000442215.2 Lipotes vexillifer | reverse complement strand
CGCTCTTCCCTGCTCCCCTGCCCCCCATCACACTCACACTCATTCCTCTGCCCTCGTGCAGCTGCTGTTGGTTTCCCTTACCTGGATACCTGATGCTCTTCAAGCGAGAAATGACGTTGCTGTAGTAAGCATTTTCAGCATTATCCTTGACCTGCAGGAGAAACACAGAGCAGTTCACCTAATGGAGAAGGGCCGTCCATCCAGTACTATCCCCGCTAATCCAGTTCTTTTGTACACATGGCCCACCCATGCCCCACTTGTGCTGGGGGAGACCATCTGGCTGTTCTTTACCACCAAGTGCCTGGGCTCACCAGTCTCTTCCAGAAAGACAAGATCTGAAGCATTTTGGCAGCTTCCAGGGAAAAGAGCTTCTTGGTGGTGACTGGTGATGTCCTCAAGGAATGGCCAAAAGTTACTGTCAAGATATCCCCAGTGACCCTGTTTTGGGCAATGTCAGCCACAGTCAGATTCACTGTGTTTTTTCATTTGTTTGTTTGTTTTTGTTTTTTTGGCCATGCAGCATGCGGGATCTTAGTTCCCTGACCAGGGATTGAACCCATGCCCCCTGTATTGGAAGCATGGAGTCTTAACCACTGGACGGCCAGGGAAGTCCCCAGATTCATGGTGATGCAGGGGCTTGCTCTTAAGTGCTCCCTTCTTCATCCTCAGGACTTTTGACTGAATGAAGGAAAGCCAGATGTCCAAGGCAAAACTGCTCCAATTCTGACCACCGCCATCCTTTATTTATTGTATGAGTGTTGACTTTTTAGAAGTCAGAATAGTTGCTTTTTGTGGAAAAGGTCTATGGACAATGGTTCTTTTCAGTCAGTGATGCTGATCCATTCTTCCACTGGGTATAAATTCAGACTTTCTTGGATTTCTGATTGCCATTTATTTGTCTTCTAAATGTCTCATCTTTTTTTGTTCCTCTGTTCTACCTTTTGTGTTAAACTCTGTTCTATACTTTTAGTGTACCATTTAACCATGTTAAGTTATTAGTGGTTGCTCTAGTGACTACCACATACAACTTATCACAATCTATATCAGGTAAATACTAACTTAATTCTAGTAAAATATAGCAACTTTGTTCCAATATAGCTCTATTTCTTCCTCATTTTTTCTTCTATTTTTGTCATACACTGTAAAGCTAATACTACAGGGGTATAATTATTGTTTTAAACAATCTTATGGGTTTTTTTAAAAAAGAAATTAAAAGAAGACAAGAATATGTATATATATATGTGTATGTATGTATATGTTTGTGTATATATATATATATGTCTTTTATATTTACCTACATATTTACCATTTCTGGCAGTCTTCATCTCTTTCTGTGGATTTGAGTTGCTGTCTGGTGTGATGTCCTTTCAGCCAGAAGGATTTCCTTTAATTTTTCTTGTAAGACAGATCTGTTAACAATTATCTCAATTTTAGTTTAACTGGGAATGTCTTTATTTTGCCCCATTTCTGAAGATTGGTTGATTGGACATAGGAATCCTGATCGTCAGTCATTCCACTGCCTTCTGATGCCTTGCTTCTAATGAGAAGTCAGCCATTAATACACTGTCAGTCCCCTCTATATAATGAACCCTTTTTCTCTTGTCAATTTTGACATTTTGATTTTGATGTGTCTAGGTGTTTATCAGATTTGGAGTTTGTTGAGTTTCTTGGATTGGTAAATTATTGTTTTTTCATCAAATTTGGGAAAATTTGGCCATTGTTTCCTCAACATTTTTTTTTTTTTTTTAAACGGTGTGCAGGCCTCTCACTGTTGTGGCCTCTCCCGTTGCGGAGCACAGCCTCCGGACGCGCAGGCTCAGCGGCCATGGCTCACGGGCCCAGCCGCTCCACGGCATGTGGGATCTTCCCGGACCGGGGCACGAACCCGCGTCCCCTGCGTCGGCAGGCAGACCCCCAACCACCGCGCCACCAGGGAAGCCCCTGAATTCTGATTTTTAAAAATTGTCCTGAGGGGCTTTTGTTGTTGTTCATGTGACTGTTTAGTGACTTGCCTGGACTTCTGCAGGATATGTCTCACAACAGTATATAGCAGCTGATGAGCCTGCTTAGGTCTTAAGTCTTATTTTTAATTTTTAGCCTGGGGCCATCTAGGGTCAACATAGTCTTGTGGCCAATGATTTTTGCAGAGGTTGTGCTCAAACCCCATGAGCCCAAGATTTGCACCCTCTGCTGATGGATCTGTATCTGGGTTGAGAAGCACATTCAAAGATCAGCCAGTTACTAAGTTAGCCTCAGCCTTTACTTTCCATCAGGGTTTCTTGGGAAGCTTATACAGCCTTCCTGTGGCTCATCTCCCAGTTAAATTTCTGATTGGTCTGCCACTTGCCACTCACCTCAACTAGGACCGCAATCTCAGCCTATCAAACCTGCAAGTTTTCTGTTTTCTGTCTTTTCGGTTGTTTGCTACTTTTACCAGCAGTGCCCCCTGGGCATGGGTTTTCAGCTTCTACTCCAAATCAAATTAGTCCCCTGTACCAGGCAGTGAAGCTGCTGGTTTTCCTGTCCATGCTGCCCTGATAAAACTACCTTGCTGACCAAGTTAGGGGAAGGGGATGGGAACAGCCCCAGGCAAGACGTCCACAAACTCCCACTGTTCTTACTCAAAATTCTAGCCATTTATCATAAATAAATGCCTCACTTTGTTATTTGTCTTTGGTCCATTTCCAGAGCACTGATATGGTTGTTTTTCACAATTTTATCCAATATAAAACTTGTTTGGGGGTGATTGGATTCACTGACCACTTCTTGCTACCTAGACATAAACCCCACTCTCCAGACTTTCTGAGAAATGCAGAGATGTTGGCTTTGTCTAGGAGGTTGCAGGCTTCCTCTTGCCCTCAGAGCAGTTTATGTCAAGTGAACCCTTCTGTGATCCCAGCTCTTTTAAGTCAGCTCGTCCAAGTTATGCAATGTCCTTGAGGTTGGTGACACAGAAGGAACACAGTAACTGTGAGCAAGGACTGGAAAAAGGGTAGGTCTTTCATTGGGTGAGTGTTTCCAAGAATTGTGAGCTCAGGAACAGATGAGGAGGGACAAGTAGGAAGACCTTTTGTCTACGCTTAACACCTTGTTTCGACACCAATTTATAACTTTGCATGTGTAGTTTCAGCTTACCTCCACGAGAGCTGCCAGCACAGCCAAACCATCCGGTGCTTTCTGAGCCTTATCGTAGCTCTTGTATTTAGAATTGTAATGAACGACGTGAATCTGTGGAAGCAAGAAAGTGTAAGTCGAGGGCAGTTCCTGTAAACCTCAAGTGCTTCAGGTTTTCAGGGAAGGAGGAAAATAAAAAAAGATGCTCCATCCCACACCTCAGCTGACCCACATAAACACCTCTGACCACCATCTCCCTCCCTCTGGGCTACAAGATCTATCAAGACCAGAAAGTTCTCCAAGAATGCAAAGAGTATGAGTGGTATTCTGGGGAGATGGCAATTCACCTTCCCCCAGGCAGACAAGTCCAAGGGATCATATGAGGCCACTGGGTTCTCCTGAGGTCCCCCTAGAGTGGGCACCTGTGGTCATCCTAAGCAAGAGGGGGAACCAGCAAATCTACCACATAGAAATCCAGTTGAAACTAAAGAGGGCTTGCCCCACTCTGTGGACTGTAAACTCCTGTGTTGGGGTGACTTCTGTGAGGTCAGGGACCCTGCCCAAACCCCCAGCACATAGCAGTGATCAGTGAATTGTTGTAAATGAATGAAAAATAAACTCAACCTCAGGGTGTCTTGACTCACCACTGCACAAAACCTTTTTGGCTGTTTTAATAAGAAAAGTGACTATGGGGTTTGAAAGAAAGAGGATCCTCAGGGTACCTCGATCACATATCTGATCCCATCAATGGTGTGCTCGGAACCGCTGATCTCCAAGGAGGCGCCACCCCAGTGGAAGTGCATCTGCTGGGCTATGTACTGGGTGCCATCGGCAGCCATCATGCACATGGTGGGGGGCAGGCTGATCTGTACTGGAAGAGAAGACGAGGGGCAGGGAGTGTGCAGATGGGCATGGATGGGTCAGGCCTACAGGTGAGGCAGCTTCCCTGGTCACCTGCCCACTCCTGGGGCAAGCTGGTACTATAGACAGGCCTAGACTGCCATGAGCAGGGTGACCAATAGAGAGGGGGCACCTGGCACATGGGGAAGGATGGTGACCAGTCCACTGAGTAAGCTGGGCTGGACAGGCACTTGTCCCAGGGCACGCACCCTCCCACCCAGGACCAGAAGGTCAGGGGCAGGACCACCAAGTGGCAGGTCCAGCTTTTTAGCCCTAAAGAAGCGGGGGAGCCCTGAAAAAACAGGGCTAATGAGTGTGGAAATCAGAATCCACTCTCCACCTCTGGCCAATTTTGGAATTTGCCCACAGGGTAGGGATAGGAAGTGGGGCCTCTTGAGACTATTTTGATTACTTTACGTGAGTACTCTGTAAGGTCAAGTTGAGGTCATTATCTTCTCTATGATGTGGTTAAAATCTTCGTCCCATATCGACTTCTAGAACTAGACCAGCTAACAACCCATCCCACTTCGTAGAAAGTAGCATCCCTGCGGGGCTTCAATACTTTTATTTTATGGACAAGGAAGCCAACCTTGGTAGAAAGATTTGCAGAGTCACTCAGTTCATTGGTCAGGGCAGAGCTGGACCAGAACTGGGCCTGGACGGGACATCACCATTATAGGCTTCAACTTGTCTTCAGAAGACAAAAGACCACATTCTGCGGCAAGTCAGGGAACACACAGACTCTTGGCTTGGGATTGAATTTGATGTGATCATCAACAGATGCTTTCAAACGTTAGGTTCTTGCCGATGGGAAAATGGATCACTCTTCCAGCTTCCTTTTGCCTTGTGCCCCACAGACTTTCTACAGGGAGGTTACTTTGGTGAGACAGCTGCCTTGTTCATTCCACTGGCTTAGGTCTTAGAGAAATCTCTATATTTTGGAATGACCCAGGCAAAAGGGAGACATGGAGAGTGACCCCAGAAAATCACCAAGAAAAATATCTATGAGGGTATAATTTAGGACTTGAAAAGGGACAGTCAGCATCTCTCCTGTTAACAAGGTTTTTCTATTTAAAGTCATCGAAGATGGTTATAAACAAGTAAATTTTCTTAAAGAGCAGATAGTAGGTATTTGATATCTGTCAAATGACCCCTTCCAAATTATTGAAAGCAACAGGAAGCTGTGATGAAATTCATAACATAATATGCCAGAAGGCAGAAATCCAGCCTCAAAGATTTTTACATGCCCTTTGGCAGAACAAGTGCTTTGTATTTAGTGCTTAAACTGTAGCCGGCCTCAAAAATCACTGCTCACATGAGAAAAATGGAAGAGGTTTTCAGAGGAGATATGCAGTCATCTGTTCCCAGAGATTGGAGAGCTGAGAAGAGTTAGTACCACAGGAGCAATAACAGAGATCCAGACAAGCATGTTTCCCTGCAAGCAAGCAATTCCCTGCAGACAGAATGTCTCAATTCTCAAGCTGTGTCAATAGAATCGCACAGGCCAGATTGAAAAACGGCAGCAATTCTGGGCTTAACACTGTGCTTTTGCAAAGGTGAGGCCAAATATCTGTCCTCCCAAAAATCAATCTGCTGAA
>NW_006780198.1:3239331-3253536 GCF_000442215.2 Lipotes vexillifer | reverse complement strand
GAACCTTCCAGATTCTGAAAAAAAATGGATTTAACTTGCAGAACTTACTCCCCTTTGTCTGAAACTAATTTAACCAAGTTCTTATCAGACCAGAGAAAAAACACATGATCTGAGCATTTACGGTGCTCAAGAAACAACGGCAAAGCGTCAAGGTTACAAAAGACTGAGGAACTGACCGCGATTGGAGAAGACTAAGGAGATATGATGACAAAATGCATGTGTGGTCCTGGATTAGATGCTGGACCAGGATAAGGACATTCTGGGCAAGTGATGAGATTCAAATGAGGTCTAGAGTGTAGTTCATCGTGTGGTATCAACGCAGTCCAGCTATAAGGTATTAAAATTAGGGGAAGTGGGAGAAGGGTATTTGGGAACTCTGTATTATTTCTGCAATTTTTCTAGCCTAAAACTATTTCAAAATAAAAGTTAAAAAAAAACAAAGACAGGGCTTCCCTGGTGGCGCAGTGGTTGAGAGTCCACCTGCCGATGCAGGGGACGCGGGTGCGTGCCCCGGTCCGGGAAGATCCCACATGCCGCGGAGCGGCTGGGCCCGTGAGCCATGGCCGCTGAGCCTGCGCGCCCGGAGCCTGTGCTCCGCAACAGGGGAGGCCACAACAGTGAGAGGTCCGCGTACCGCAAAAAAAAAAAACATAAACAAAGACAGAACCAGTCTTGCTCCTGCAGCTTTCAAAGATCAAAACCTGCTCAGGGGACTTCCCTGGTGGTCCAGTGGTTAAGAATCTGCCTTCCAATGCAGGGGATATGGGTCTGATCCCTGATCAGGGAACTAAGATCCCACGTGCTGTGGAGCAACAAAGCCTACGTGCCACAACTACTGAGCCTGTGCTCTCTGGAGCCCACGAGCCACAACTAGAGAGAAGCCCGGGTGCCTCAACGAAGAGCCTGCGCGCCGTAACTAAGACCTGACGCAGCCAAAAAAAAAAAAAAAAAAACCTACTCAGAATCCTGCATTGCTCATGGAGCCTGTTTGGGGATTTATCCTTTCGTGCACAAGTCTTTTCGCCTCAAATGCATTAATCTATGTCAGGCTCTGTGCCAGGTACCAGGATAGAGGGATGAATGAGAGATCATCCCTCCTTTCAATGAGCTCAATAAATGGAGTGGCTGATAGTACCTATTAAGAGAGCAGCGTTGCCCTTCCCCTTGAACACTACAGGCCCAGTACTTCCAGCCTTTAAGCTTTTCTGGAGCCTATGCATGTGTGTTTCGGGGAATTAAAAAAAAAAAAAAATCAGTCAGTCAGTACTGGTCCACCAACTGTCCCTTGTTTACAACAAAATAGAGAAGTTGAAAATAAGCTTTAGGGCTTCCCTGGTGGCACAGTGGTTAAGAATCCCTGCAGGGGACATGGGTTTGAGCCCTGGTCCAGGAAGATCCCACATGCCACAGAGCAACTAAGCCCATGCACCACAACTACTGAGCCTGCGCTCTAGAACCCATGAGCCACAACTACTGAAGCCCGCACACCTAGAGCCCGTGCTCTGCAACAAGAGAAGCCACCGCAATGAGAAGCCTACGTGCCACAAAGAAGAGTAGCCCCCGCTCACCGCAACTAGAGAAAGCCCACGCAGTAACGAAGACCCAGTGAAGCCAAAAAAACAAAATTAATTAAAAAAAAGTAGAATTTGAAATTAAAAGTACAGTACCATTTACATTAGCACCTCCCCCCCAAAATTAAATACTTAGGTATAAATCTAACACATTACATATAAGATCTATATGAGGAAAACTGAAAAACTCTGATGAAAGAAATCACTGAATAACTAAATAAATGGAGAGATATTCCATATTCCTGGATAGGAAGACTCACTACTGCCAAGATGTCAGTTCTTCGCAATTTGACGTAGAGATTCAACGTGATACCAATCAAAATCCCAGCCGGTTATTTTGTGGATATCAACAAACTAACTCTAAAGTTTACATGGAGAAGCAAAAGACCCAAAATAGCTGACACAATGTTTAAGGAGGGTAACAAAGTTGGAGGACTGATGCTACCCAACTTCAAGACTTACTATAAAGCTACAGTAGGGACTTCCCTGGTGGTCCAGTGATTAGGACTTCGCGCTTCCACTGCAGGGGGCACGGGTTCCGTATGGAACTAAGATCCCGCAAGCCACATGGTGTGACCAAACAAAAAAAAGCTACAGTAATCAAGGCAGTGTGGTCTTGGTGGGAGAATACACAAATAGATCAGTGGAACAGAATAGAAAGCCCAGAAAGAGACCCCCCATAAATATATTCAACTGATCTTTGACAAAAGAGCAAAGATTATCAATGGAGCAAAGAGAGTCTCTTCAACAAATGGTGCTGGAACAACTGGACATCCACGTGCAAAAAAATGAACCTAGGCACAGACCTTACACCCTTCACCAAAATTAACTCAAAGTGGATCACAGACCTAAATGTAAAGTGCAAAGGTATAAAATTCCTTGAAGATAACATAGGAGAAAACCTAGACGACTTTGGGTACAGTGATGCCTTTTTAGATACAACACCAAAGACACAATCCATGAATGAAAGAATTGATAAGCTGGACTTAATTAAAATTTGAAACCTCTGTTCTGCAAAAAAGAATATCAAAAGAATTAGAAGACAAGCCACAGACTGGGAGAAAATATTTGTATAAGACACATCTGATAAAGAACTGCTATCCAAAATATACAATGAATCCTTAAAATTCAACAATAAGCAAACAAATAACCCAGAGACCATAACAGACACCTCTCCAAAGAAGATATACAGATGGCAAATATGAAAAGATGCTCCACAGCATAGGTCATCAGGGAAATACAAATTAAACCAACAATGAGGTGCTACCACACACCTAATATAATGGCCAAGATCCAGAACACTGACAGCACCAAACGCTGGCAAGGTTGTGGAGGAACAGGAACTCTCATTCATTGCTGGTGGGAATGCAAAATGGTGCAGCCACTTTGGAAGAGAGTTGGGCAGTTTCTTACAAAACTAAACATACTCTTACCATATGATCCAGCAATCACACCCCTTGGTATTTACCCAAATGAGCAGAAAACTTATGTCCACACCAAAATCTACACACTGGTGTTCATTGATGTTTATAGCAGCTTTATTCATAATTGCTGAACCTTGGAAGCAGCCACAATGTCCTTCAGTAAGTGAATGAGTAAATGAACTGTGGTGCATCCAGACAATGGAATATTATCCAATGCTGAAAAGAAATGAGCTATCCAGTCATGAAAAGACACAGAGGAAACATAAATGCATATTACTGAGTGAAAGAAGCCAATCTGAAAAGGCCATACACTTCTGCCAACCTGCTGGTAGCTTCAGAGAGTAACTTTGGAAACAGGAACTTGATATGGATGATAAAATGAGGCTTTCACGAACTACGTGTGGAGTTCAGTAATCCAAATCACAGCTTATCTGAGGGCTACTACCTTCACCAGCCCCATCAAGGGCAATTGGTTTTATTTTCTTAATAGTGCAAAAAGGAAATCTGAGTCCTATGACACCCCCCCCACCATACACCTGTGCGAATGGACAGTAAACTGTCCCAACCCAGGTGGGAGTGGAGAGGGAAGTTTCCAAGGAGGACATGACCGAGGAATCAGACATCCAGGGCCTGGATCCAGTTCTGCCACTAGAGACTGCATGACCATAAGTCCCTCTGCCTCCCAAAGTCTCTGGTTTCAGCTTAAAAAATGCCCCCCCCCCCGGGCTTTTCATGAGGCTCAGAGGAGACGAGCCCACTTGAAAAAAATCAGAAGGTTGTCTGCAAACGTTAAGCAGGATTTTCTGGTTGTCCAGTCTAGGCTTCTGGAATGGAGGCCCCCAAAACCAGCTTTTCCTGTCTGACCTTCCCACATAGAAAATATGGCAGATCAGACCTGGGCACAGATCAACAGAACAGACAGTGGGTCATGTGGCTTCTCGGTGTTGCCTCTCTGTCCGCTGAACTTCCTGCTGGTTGGGTCAGAGTGAGCTCAGAGAGAGGCCAGTGCAGGATGAAGGGGCCAGTGGTGAACCAAGTCTACAGACGGATGCTGCCCAACCAGGGACGAAGTGCCAGGGCTCGACACCAGTCTACCCCGAGTCTGAGGCCTGCAGCCCCCAGGCCACACTCTGGATCTCTGAGCATACAGCTCCTGGCAGCCTTGCCTGCCTGCCTCCCCCTGATGCCCGCCCGGGGACGGGAGCCTGTCACCCACCCTTACCTGTGTGGCCATTGTTGATCATAGGGAACTCCCCGTGCTGGACTTCGTAGCCTGGTAGGTTCAGAGCCCTCAGGAAAGGGTTGCACCACACTTTCATCCTCTGCAGGTCGATGGGCGACTGTCTCTTCCCCCCACAGTCGGGGTACTCCCTTGGCCAGTGTGCTTCATCCAGCACCCCATCTGACACAGGAGAGAGTCCAGGGGGTCACAGTGCAAGGGGCTCCCTGTGGGAACTCACTCAGGGCCAGAACCTGCAGCTCACAGCTGGGCCTGCTCAACAGGAGGCCTGCAGAGGCCACAGTCAAGACCAGAGGCCTGTCTTCTAGAAAGCAGGGCCAGGCCTCCAGAAGGAGGTGGGAAGGGCATCTAAATCAGCTCCACGGACCCTGGCATCTGGGGGGCTTTGGGGCTGGTTCGTAACTTTCCTGTTGCACCCACTGGCCCTGAGAACATGCCTTCGTGTTTTGAAAGCAATGAATGTTTTAATACATAGCTTTGGTTTTTCGTTTGCATGACTGTCGGCTGATAAATGTACTCGAGGGCTACTTGGGCTTGGCATCCCTGTGTTACTTTCAGGGCCATTTCCTCACTTCCTCTGAATGGCAGTTTCTCTTTTCCAGCCCCCAACAATACCACGGCCCACTCCACGCCCTACGCCCTATGGCAGGACCTCCCCACCTCCTTGCTTGACCCCTCCCCTTTAACTGGTTCCCAATAAGGTAAAGACCACCTGGGTGCCTACACTTATGGATTCAGGACAAGAAAGGAAGTGTCGGGTTCAAGGATGACCTAGAATGATTAGTTGAAAAAATATCAAAATAAGGAAATTTACCTTTTTTAAGGTAGTTACTAATGACAGAAGAGAGGAAAGAGGGTGATAAAAGCAAGTCATTATAATGGGTGACGCGGCCTCCAAACAACTGTGGGTCCTGGTCTCATCCATTTGCAATAGGGAATCCAGCTCTCTTTCCCCCTTAGGGGACCGCGTCACCCATAGCTTGTTTTGAGGAAGATGTTTGTACTTAGGCTTCTCACAGCTTCTCGGTTCAATAAAAAGTCAATTCTTTTTTTCTCTGTTCCTCTCTTCACTGTTTAATAATACAAACCAATCTGTAGACAATTCTTTCCTAGGGGCAGGTGCCAGGAGCAAGGCCAGACGTCTTGAACACAGCCCCTTCATGGATCAAAAGTTTTTTTACCAGCATTGGTGTTTCTCAAGTATCCCGACAGGCATTCACAGCAGGTGCTGCCCGAGTTCTCCTGGGCCCCGTCTCAAAGGCTGTGTTGAGCTGGGGAGGACAGACTCCACTGTCGGAATCCTCTCTCTTCCTTACCTCGAACCACACCCAGTACCAATGGGCCTGACCGAGCAGAAGCCCCAGGGTCTCGTGGCACTGGGCTGGGTAGGGGAATCCTCTGGTCCAGACAGAGCAGTTGGTCTGTCCTGCCCTCTGAAGCTGGACTTCCTGAGCCTTGCCACAATGCTCCTAACTCTGCTGCCCTTGACTTAGAGGACACACATCCACCCTGGGAGGACGCTTCACCCTGTATCTGCGGCCAGGGCAGACTGTGCAGAGAGCAGGCTCAAAACCCTGCTTGCTCCTGGCTCCTGCATCAGCCAGCGGCCACGAGCATCCTCTCTGGCCCCATGCCTCCATCCAGGACAGAAAAGAGGGGGACCAGGTAGGCGCTCTCTCCCCTGCCACACAGAAGGGGTGTTTAGTGTCTGAACCCCACTGTCTTCCTCTCTTTGGTCCACACGTGGGCCGGGACCTGTGCTAAATGCCAGGGTTTTCCACTTCTCGTCCTATAAGTGGGGTTCTGGATGTGAGACTGGGGTCTCAGCAGGGCCACGATGACCAAGAGAGGCCAGCCTGGAGGCCACGCAATGGTCACTGGGTTCTCAGCACGTCGAGACGCTCTGGATAAACTGTGTATCATGAAATTTCCTGGAAGAAAGCTCTTGCAAACCCCACATACCCCACACACCCCACACATCCCACACAGGAGCCCCCTGCAACTGCTTTTTTTTCTGTCTACACAGACCAAGAGACCAAATGGCTTTGCCCTCATAAGCACTAAGTGGGCTCTCAAGCCAGCTTCCGGGTGGCTCAGGGATCCGGGAATAGGGAGAGTTCTGCCCTCTGCTCCTTAGCCAAGGTCTAAGTTCAGTATGCTCTTGCCCCAGCCCGAGACCTTGAGACCCCAGCAAGCACCGTACACGATCATCATGCATGGTGGCCCGGAAGGCCAGGCTTCGTCCCCAAGAAGTGGGTACCCCCTTCCTTGATGTGATGGCAGAAAGGGGGCATGCAGCCCTTGGGATGGGCCTTACCTGAGTAGGTCCACTCGGCCCCGTTCTGGGCCTGGGCTCCCAGCAGGAGCAGGGACAGCAGGGTGACCAGAGCTGTCATGACGCTGTGGGTCTGGAATCAGGGCCGATTCTGGGGAAGCTCTTCTTTTAAAAGCTCAGAAACTGTAAATAACAATTTACCAAGTCTGGTCAGCTGATCCACCCTTTGCTGCGCCCACTGAAAAACAGCACGGCCTTCTCACCGGCTTCACTCAGCCAGGTGGTGTGCACCTGTCTCATCACCTCTGGCATCAGCCGTGATGTGTCCACTTACCCAAGGGTTTGGTTGTTCACTGTCTGATTTATGAAAACTCACTCACAGGGTCCCACAGGGCAGCCTTTGTGGACGAGCGACTACAGGCCAGGGAATGGCCCAAGGCAGACAGAAGCAGGATGGAGAGGCTTTCCCAGAACAATGGCATTTCCTGTGCCCTTGCTCCTGGCAACGGGGGCCCAGGGAGCTGGTGAGGGGCATCATGGGTGCCTGAAAATGCCAGCCAGATGCCGAGTGGTATTTCCTGCCTGTCTCAGCAATCGACACCTGCCACTCATGCAGATTCAGGGCTGCCCTCAGCCAGGCAGTGAGAGAGATGGCCTGGGTCCCATGTATTGGGCATAAAGTGGAGAATCCAACTGGCAGCAGTCCTGTTCTCATCCTAACTCTTAAATCACTGGTGGACCCCTAGCCCCAGCTCACGAGTCACATCCCAACACATGACCTGGGCTGTCCCAGCTGCTCTAGGTGTCCGAGTTTCTCCATGGGATGGATTTGTTCTGACAGCCGCAGTGCGCTTGGTCACACCCAAACCCACCCAGCAGTGGATTGCCTAATCCTCCTGCATTCACTTAGGTAAACAGTCCTTGAAATTAGCTGAGGGAGGAACTTTTGAGTTTATACCATGGGAAGCCAGCTCTTCCCATGCCCTTCAGAGAGGGCACAGGTGAAGGGCAGCAGCGTTCCTGGCCAGAAACAAAGGACCATCTTGTTCTGCAGAACAGAGCTAACGTCCTCCGCAGCCTCTTTTATCTCATGGCCCACTTTTTGCTGGAGTCTGAGGGATGATGGAATGGCAATACAGTAGCATGAATTAATGGCAAGACAGTAGCATGAATTAACCATGGTAAAGAGCAAGGATTCTGCAGCCAGACCCACAGGGTTCAGATCCCTGCTCTGCCACTTACTAGCTGTGTGACCTTGGGCAAGTTACTCAACTGCTCTGTGCCTCCATTTCCCCAGTTTAATAGGATTTAATGATAGTACCTCCTCCTGAGGATTCAATAACAAATCTGTGTGTAAGTAGCACCTGGTTTAGCACCTGGTGTGTGTCATTTCCTTTCTCGTTTTACGGAGAAAGGAAATGAGATCATTGTCACCCAGGCTGTTTGTAAGGGAACTAGAGGTGAGAATGAAGGACTCAATCTCCAACTCATGGAACTGCTTCCCGTGATTTCAGAAATAGGAAACCCACTCTCCAGTCTTTGCTAAGAAAGTCAGATCCCTGCCCGCTGGGCCCCGTTCTGGCTTAAAGGGCCACCTTGTGAGACGCCAGCTCTGCTGAGGACAGCAAGATGGGCATCAAACTTTAGGACCTTTTAGATGCACCAGGGAGCCCCGACATCCTGCTCAGAAAACGGAAACTGAGACATCTGAATTTTTTTCTTGAGAATCACACAAAGAATTAGGGAACTGCAGAGGGAAACAGAAGGATCACGATGTGGGGAAGCCAGGGAGGCTTGCTGGGGTGAGAAGGAACTCTGAGTAAGCCCGAGCCATGAGGCAGGGGAACCTGCAGAGAGAGGGAGGCAAGAAGGGGCCGTGGGGAGTGAGAGGAGACAGGGAACAGATGCTCGGAGAAAGGAGGGCTCCTGGACCCACACAGCCACTTCTAATGGTTCCTGGGCTCTCACGGGAAGTGCGGTCCTGAGGTCAATGCTTTGGGATGCCCAGGAGAACCCTGGTGCTTTTATTGCCCCACAGAATCCTCGCAGTGAGTGCAGGGTTACTTTTGTGCATCTGGAATTTTAGCAGCCTTCCCATGGAGCCCTACTGCAACACCTGCCTGCACCAGACGTGCAGTTTTGCCCTGGTTTCTCCATATCTTTGGCTCAGGAAGAGCCAGGGTTGGCTGGTAATCTATGCAGCTAATGCTGAGAATAAGTGGTTAGAGTGAGTAATTAAGTTAATAAAGCAATCAGACTAGTCAAGACCCATCTGCTAACGAGGCACGTTGCTAGAGAGGGGTGGGGGTCCCCTCCCTCTCCTAGGCAGCATACTCGAGGGATCTCATCCACACCGAATCAGACACTTTTGTTTTTGTTTCTGTTTTGCGGTACGCGGGCCTCTCACTGCTGTGGCCTCTCCTGCCGTGGAGCACAGGCTCCGGACACGCAGGCTAAGCGGCCATGGCTCACGGACCCAGCCGCTCAGCGGCACGTGGAATCTTCCCAGACCGGGGCACGAACCCGTGTCCCCTGCATTGGCAGGCGGACTCTCAACCACTGCGCCACCAGGGAAGCCCGAATCAGACACTTTTGTTGCCTACTTTCTAACTCACTGTGTTCTTCAACCCTAAAATTTTCCATTAACTTTGAACATGAGTTTCCGCCTTGCAATTTGCAAAGCACATAGTTTGCTTTGATCCTGTTTCTCTCGTGTGCCACATTCGACTCTGAACTTGCTTGTTCTGCCTTCATCCAACCACATCTCCAGCTCATCAAGGATGTACCTTATGCTCAACTCTTGTTTTTCTGGACCCTATGATTTGAGTGGCTGTCTGAGAGGAGTTGACAAGTATGCCTGCCATTTTTAATCACAACGCGATGTCAGAAATGAGGAAGGACATTTGTTCTTCCTTGGTGCCACCACAGCTCTGTGATGGAGGCCCGCTGAGGCCAAGAAAAAGGGAGGACAGCGAGGTGTGGTCAGCCCAGGGAAGCAGGGAAGCACCATAAGCCCAGGGGAGCATGGCGGCACCGTCGGCCCAGGTGAGCCAATGCTCAGGTTTGCACAGGACTGGCATGGAGAATGAATCTGGGGGACTTCCCTCGTGGCACAGTGGTTAACAATCCACCTGCCAATGCAGGGGACATGGTTCTATCCCTGGTCCGGGAAGCAACTAAACCTGTGCACCACAACTACTGAGCCTGCGCTCTAGAGCCCGCGAGACACAGCTACTGAAGCCCACGCACCTCAAGCCCGTGCTCCGCAACAAGAGAAGCCACTGCAATGAGAAGCCTACGCACCGCAACGAAGCGTAGCCCCTGCTCACCTCGACTAGAGAAAGCCCATGCACAGCAACGAAGACCCAATGCAGCCAAACAATAAATAAATTTTTTTTTTTTAAATCTGGCTATGTGAGAATATGCACATTTTGATTCTAAGTAATACAGACAGGCCATTGTTCTGTTTCATTCAGGAGTTCCAGCTCTGGCGTCCTGAAGACAGTTATTCTGGACAAGTTAGCTGTCTAGATGAGTAAAGGCTCAATTCTATTTAAGCGCCAAGATGTTTAGTCCACTTTGGATTAAAACTTCTAAAGTGGACCCAGGGAACTCTGCTCAATATTCTGTAATAACCTAAATGGGAAAAGAATTTGAAAAAGAATAGATACATGTATATGTATAAACTGAATCACCTTGCTGTACACCTGAAACTAACACAACATTGTTAATCAACTATACTCCAATATAAAACTTAAAATTGTTTTAATATTTAAAAAATAAAGTATACTATGCTCTTTCCTGCTTTCTTAAATAGATTAAGCTGAATGCAATTAAACTTTTTTTTTTAATATGTATCTATTTTTTTAGCTGCACCACGAGGCACACGGGATCTTAGTTCCCCGAGCAGGATTGCACCTGCACCCCCTGCAGTGGAAGCGTGGAGTCTTAACCACTGGACCACCAGGGAAGGCCCAGTTAAACTTTTCTTAGTGACTGAGACCCACTAATATACATACCAGTTGTTATCCTGCACTGTAATATATTGACGCCCGCTGGGCCTATAATTATAGATTCTTCTCCCTACATGAAACAACCCTAACTGTTATACTTTTGGATTTCTTATTTTAGATATTGAGGGGGGGATTCAATTTCTCAAATATTAAAGCAATGTAGACCTATGTTCACGGGTGAGAGCCAGTTATTAACATGCATAAGGCCAGGGCAGGACCAATCAGAACAGAAATGAGACTTCGTGCTAAGGCAGGGTCCGGAAGCCCCTGCTCTGCCAGGAGTTAACCCTTTAGTTGATGGATTATAAAGAGATTGGGAGATCCTGGGGAAAGGCTGGGCAGCTGGGGCCCTGGAGGTACCAGGGTGTGTATGTTCACTTTTTAATAGTTACTATTGCAACATAGGCTGCCAGCTGTTTCCTCATAGTTGTCCGTTTGCCTGCCCTCCTCTCCTGACTTACTTGCTGTTTTTGACCTATTTGGCCAGCGATCAGATGACTGCACTTCTTAGAATTATATGCACAGGAAGAAGAGATAGAGCTGAACTGAGAGTCCAGAGGCTGTTCTAAAACCAAAGAACGCAAACACTGAAATATTCGTTTTGACTACTCACGAAATTTTTATTTCCTTTCTGACTTTTGGTTATACCCATATAAGTGAAGCATTACTGAATTGTCAAGTTAAATAACCTACTTGTAGAATATTCAAACATATCCAGCCCCAATTCAGTGGGTCCCATGTTTTCTCTCACCAGCCTCTTAGTGGATGAATTCCCCAATCTTATAGGGTATTTCCAGTCTCATCTGTCCTCCTAGAACTCGGCACCTATCATTTAATCTACCAGCAGGCATTTTCCTCCATTATATCTATTCTTCCTTACTGGGTACCAGTAACCCACATCAGAAAACATCCAGACCAAAACCCTGGTGGCAATTCTCCATTATTAATATAGGGATAAGCAACATAGTATCCAAATACCTAAAAATATTTACAACTCAGCCTGCCATCCACATTCTGTGCCCCTTTTCTGTGCAAACTCACCGTAGGACCAGCTGTTGGAGTTGGAAGTCCCATTCGCCTCTCCTGCTGGGCTGTCCCTTTGGCTTCTTGGGAGACTCTTGGGCCAGGTCTTGCTTCAGTCCCTTTTATGTACTCCTCCCCTAGTTTATTTCTGTAGGACAGGTTTGTGTGCCTTCATCTCCACCCTTAACTGTTCAATATGCAATTCGAAATCTATACTAAGTCCTAATTCTCCCCTTACCCCCAAGGGACTGGTTACACAAGTAGAAGACTGTAACAAATTGCCACCAACTCAGTGCTTAAAACAAGACAATGTTATTCTCTTATAGATTCAGAGGTCAGAAATCCAAAATCAGTTTCACTGGGCTGAAGTCCAGCATAGGCAGGGCTGGTTCCCTTCTGGAGGCTCCGAGGGAGAATCCATCCCTCGTTCTTTTCAGCTCCTGAGGCCACCTGCACTCCTTGGCTCAAGACCCCTTCCTTGAATCGAAACAATCTCTTGCTTCATTCATCACATCTACTTCCTCCTTTGATCTTCTTGCCTCCCTCTTATAAGGATCCTTGTGATCACATCTAGGGTTCACCCAGGTAACCCAGGATCATCTCCCCCATCTCAGAATCCTTAACTTAATCACCCCTACAAGTCTTTTTTGTAACATTCACAGGTTCTGGGAATTAGGATGTGGACATCTTTGCGGGGCCATTATTCAGCCTACCACAAGGGTTCAGGGGACTACCAAGCTAAATTAAACCACGAGTAGCTGAAAATGGGATTTAGACTTTAAAGAACAGAGGAACAAATCCACAATGTCATGAAATACACCAGGAAAGGAGGGGCTGTGGGAGAACAAGATGGACAACAGCTGATCTGTTGGGAGAACACACAATCGCCAGGCACTACACTGAGCTCTCAATGGTCATAATGGTATGACCAGAGTCAGCTGGTTGGACTGGAACAGCAACCCAGTAGCCTGAAAAAGTGTCAGTAGCACGGAGGAGAAGGGGTCAAAGACCCAATGTAGCCAATCTGCCAGGTGTGGGTGGGACCAACACCCTTTGAATGTGTCGTGGGAGAAGGAACCGTCAGCCTTTGGCCTGAGTCACGCATGGGGTGCCTCTGCATCAGATGCAGAATCCTTTGCTCTGTGCCCACACAACCCTCTAGAGGACAGAACAGTACACTGAAATTAAAAATCTTCAGCAAAGGTTATCCCAATACTTCAAATGTGGGACAAATTACTTTTTTCTTTAATCTCTCTAATAGCATCAGGAATCATCAAGGCAGAGTTATATAAATAGGATAATATATCACCAGAGGTTGGGTTTGTCCCAGGAATGCAAGGTTGGTTTAACATTTGAAAATTCAGGTAACAATAATAGGAGAAAAAGATACCAAAAGCATTTCAACATATGGAGAAAAATCAATTGATAAAATTCATCATCCAGAAGAGAACATCAAAATCCACTTATAATATTTTTTAAAAACTAAGGAAAGGGCTTCCCTGGTAGCGTAGTGGTTGAAAGTCCGCCTGCCGATGCAGGAGACGTGGGTTCGTGCCCCGGCCTGGGAGGATCCCACATGCCGCGGAGCGGCTGGGCCCGTGAGCCATGGCCGCTGAGCCTGCACGTCCAGAGCCTGTGCTCCGCAACGGGAGAGGCTACAACAGTGAGAGGCCAGCATACCAAAAAAAAAAAAAAAAAAAAAACCTAAGGAAAAAGGGTGGATTTCCTCAATCTAAATTGTAGGTAAAGAATATCCACAAAAAAGAATTCTACAAGCAGGGGCTTCCCTGGTGGCGCACTGGTTGAGAGTCCGCCTGCCGATGCAGGGGACACGGGCTCATGCCGCGGAGCGGCTAGGCCCGTGAGCCATGGCCACTGGGCCTGAGCGTCCGGAGCCTGTGCTCCGCAGCGGGAGAGGCCACGGCAGTGAGAGGCCCACGTACCGAAAAAAAAAAAATTCTACAGCAAATATCATACATAGTGGAGAAATAGTGGATTTTTCCCATGAGTTTGGGAAAGAGAACTAGGATGCTGCTACCACAACTTATATCAAATTTTTCCTGAAAGTCCAGGCAAATACAATAAACGGGAAAAGCTTTAGGTATTAGAAAGGAAGAAATAAAACAGTCTTATTTAGATGACATAATTGGGTAGGTAGAAAATCCAAAAAGATCAACAGGTCGATTATTACAATTAATGAGGAAGTATATAAAGTTAATATACACAAAGTCAATATACTAAATGCTATTGTATTTCTATATAGCAGCAACAGAAAATTAGGAAATAAAACTTAATTTTTTTTAATTTAAAAAGTGATTCCACTACAGAAACCGTCTGCATCATCTTTGTAAATTTTTTGTAAAACTAAAACTATTCTAAAATATGAAGTCTATTTTTTTAAGTATATCATTTACAAAGGCATCAGACAATATCAAATGCCCTTGGATAATTCTGATAAAAGATTATTGAGGGGGCTTCCCTGGTGGTGCAGTGATTGAGAGTCTGCCTGCCGATGCAGGGGACACGGGTTCGTGCCCTCGTCTGGGAAGATCCCACATGCCGCGGAGCGGCTGCGCCCGTGAGCCATGGCCACTGAGCCTGCACGTCCAGAGCCTGTGCTCCGCAACGGGAGAGGCCACAACAGTGAGAGGCCCACTTA
>NW_006780198.1:3204340-3239219 GCF_000442215.2 Lipotes vexillifer | reverse complement strand
CAAAAAAAAAAAAAAAAAAAAAAAGATTATTGAGGGAAATTAAAAACCTTAATAAATAAAAGAATAGGCAAGAATATCTTAAACAAGATATAAAGAAAAAGATTGTTTGAATGATGTTAATATTAGAAACTTTAGTTCATCAGAACACTATACCCAGGCTTCCCTGGTGGTGCAGTGTTTAAGGATCTTCCTGTCAATGCAGGGGACATGGGTTCAAGCCCTGGTCCAGGAAGATCCCACATGCCGCAGAGCAACTAAGCCCGTGCACCACAACTGCTGAGCCTGTGCTCTACAGCCCGTGAGCCACAACCACGGAAGCCCACAAGTCTAGAGTCCGTGCTCCACAACAAGAGAAGCCCACGCACCACAACGAAGAGTAGCCCCTACCCGTGGCAACTAGAGAAAGCCCACGTGCAGCAACAAAGACCCAACGCAGCCAAAAATAAATAAATAAAATAAATTTTAAAAAAAACAAACCACCATACCCAGTGAAAAATTAAGCCCTATAGTGGAAGAAGATATTTTCAATACATGTAACCAACTTTCATGTCCAGATTGTATAAAGAGCTCTTACAAACCAGTAAGAAAAAATATGCAACAGCTCATAGATAAATAGGCCAAGACTTGAGTCACTTTACAAGAGGGACTTTCAAATGGAAATAAAAACAAAAATAAACAAATGGGACCTAATGAAGCTTCAAAGCTTTTGCAGAGCAAAAAGGAAACCATAAACAAGACCAAAAGACAACCCTCAGAATGGGAGAAAATATTTGCAAATGAAGCAACTGACAAAGGATTAATCTCCAAAATTTACAGGCAGCTCACGCAGCTCAATATCAGAAAAACAAACAACCCAATCCAAAAATGCACAGAAGACCTAAATAGACATTTCTCCGAAGAAGATATAAAGATTGCCAATGAACCCATGAAAGGATGCTCAACATCACTAATCATTAGAGAAATGCAAATCAAAACTACAGTGAGGTATCACCTCACACTGGTCAGAATGGCCATCATCAAAAAATCTAGAAACAATAAATGCTGGAGAGGGTGTGGAGAAAAGGGAACCCTCTTGCACTGTTGGTGGGAATGTAAATTGATAAAGCCACTATGGAGAACAGTATGGAGGTTCCTTAAAAAACTAAAAATAGAGCTACCATACGACCCAGCAATCCCACTACTGGGCATATACCCTGAGAAAAACCATAATTCAAAAAGAGTGATGTACCACAATGTTCATTGCAGCTCTATTTACAATAGCCAGGACATGGAAGCAACCTAAGTGTCCATCGACAGATGAATGGATAAAGAAGATGTGGCACATATATACAATGGAATATTACTTGGCCAAAAAAAGAAACGAAATTGAGTTATTTTGTAGTGAGGTGGATGGACCTAGAGACTGTCAGACAGAGTGAAGTAAGTCAGAAAGGGAAAAATATATACCATATGCTAACACATATATATGGAATCTTAAAAAAAGTTTCTGAAGAACATAGGGGAAGGATAGGAATAAAGACGCAGACATAGAGAATGGACTTGAGGACATGGGAGAGGGGGAAGGGTAAGCTGGGACGAAGTGAGAGAGTGGCATGGACATATATACACTACCAAGTGTAAAATAGATAGCTAGTGGGAAGCAGCCGCATAGCACAGGGAGATCAGCTCGGTGCTTTGTGACCACCTAGAGGGGTGCGATAGGGAGGGTAGGAGGGAGACGCAAGAGGGAGGAGATATGGGGATATATGTACATGTATAGCTGATTCAGTTTGTTATACAGCAGAAACTAACACACCATTGTAAAGCAATTATACTCCAATAAAGATGTTAAAAAAAAAAAAAGAGGGACTTTCCAGATAGACAATTAACATCAGAAAGAGTTAAAACTCTTTAGTGACAAAAGAAATAAAAATTAAAACCACAGTGAGGTAGCACCACACAGTCATCCTTACCCTGATGGCAAACACTTTAAAGCCTGATAATACCAAATGTCATCAAGATTGCAAAACAATCTGAACTCCCGTCCATTTCTAGTGGGAGTGCATGAAATTGATTCAGCCACTTTGGAAAACTGTCAGTATCTACTGAAGTTGAATATAAACAAACTCTATGACCTAACAATTCTTCGCAAAGGTATAGCCCAACAGGAATCCATACATTTGTGTACAGACAGGCACACGAATATTTGTAACAACCCTATTCATTATAGCCCCAAACTGGAAACAACCCAAATGCCCATTAACAGAAGAATGGATAAGTAAATGGTGATATATTTGTACAACCGAATGAATTAGCTACTGCTCCAGGGAACAACATGGATAAACCTCAAAATATGTTGAATGAAGTCAATCACAAAAGAATAAATAAAATATGATTTTATATTTATGAAGTTCCAAAATGGACAAAACTAATCAATGGTGTTAGAAATGAATGGAAGGGGGCATAAGGGGTATTCTGCAGAGCTGGTCATGATTTTGAACTGGTGACAGTTTACACATGGATGTTGATTTGAGATGATTTAATGAAGTGTACATTTATGATTTGTGCAATTTTCAATTTGTAAAACTTCAATCAAAAAGTTCATAATGGGGCTTCCCTGGTGGCGCAGTGATTGAGAGTCCGCCTGCCGATGCAGAGGACACGGGTTCGTGCCCCGGTCCGGGAAGACCCCACATGCCACAGAAAGTCTGGGCCCGTGAGCCATGGCCACTGAGCCTGCGCGTCCGGAGCCCGTGCTCCACAACGGGAGAGGCCACAACAGTGAGAGGCCCGTGTACCGCAAAAAAAAAAAAAGTTCATAATGAAGGAAAACAGTTTGGTAATTCCTCAAAAAGTTAAACATAGAATTACCACATGAACTAGCAATTCCTCTTCTCAGTGTAGACACGAAAGAATTGAAAGCAGGGACTCAAATACCTGCACACCCATGTTCACAGCAGCGTTATTCACAATCACCAAAAAGTGCAAATAAATGCCCACCGACAGATGAGAGGGTGAAAAAAGTATGGTAGACCCAGGCCTTCCCTTCCCTGGTGGCGCAGTGGTTAAGAATCTGCCTGCCAATGCAGGGGACACGGGTTCGAGCCCTGGTCCAGGAAGATCCCACGTGCCACGGAGCAACTAAGCCGTGAGCTACAACTACTGAGCCCACGAGCCTCAACTACTGAAGCCCTCGCACCTCGAGCCGGTGCTCTGCAACACGAGAGGCCGCCGCTGTGGGGAGCCCGCACACTGCAACGAAGACCCAACGCAGCCAAAAATAAATAAATAAAATTTAAAAAAAAAACAAAAAAAACATGGTAGACCCATACAGTGGAATATTATTCAACCTTACAAAGGAATGAGATTCTTTTTTTCTAAATTTTTTTCCCAGCTTTATCTGGATATAGTTGACATATAGTGTAAGTTTAAGGTGTACAACATGTTAATTTGTTAATATTGCAGAATGATTGCCACCATAGCATTAGCTAGGAATGAAATTCTGATACATGCTACAACAAGGATGAACCTCGAAAAGACTGTGCTAAGTGAAATACGCCAGACACAAAAGGACAAATATTGTACGACTCCACTTAAATACAGTACCTGGAATAGGCAAATTCATGGAGACTGAAAGTAGAATAGAGGTTACCAGGGCCTGGTGAGGAGAGGGGAACGGGGAGGTTTTGTTTACTGGGTACAGTTTCTAACTGGGATGATGAAAAAGTTCTGGAGATGGATGGCGGTGATGGCTCTACAACATTGTGAATGTGCTCATGCCACCAAATTATACACTTAAAAATGGCTAAAATGTTCAATGTTGCAAGGTAAAAAGAGTTCTGGAAATGGGTTGTACAGCAATGTGAATGTACTTAACACTACTGGACCATACTTTTGTTGTTGCTGTTGGCCTCACCACTCGGCCTGTGGGATCTTAGTTCCCAACCAGGGACTGAACCCAGGTCCCCTGCAGTGGGAGCATGGAGTCCTAACCACTAGGACCCCACTGCAGGGACCACCAGGGAATTCCCTGAGCTGTACTCTTAAAAATGGTTAAGGTGGTAAATTTTATGTTATGTATATTTTACCGCAATTTTTTTAAATTCTTAAATTTTATGGTTAGAATGCATATCTTTATATGTATTTTACCACAATTAAAAAAAAGAGTTAATCATCAAAAATTCTTTGTTAATTTGAAAACAGATCAAATGGCCACATTTCCACAAAAACACAATGTAACGTAATGTCTCTTAGGAAGAGATAATCAGAACAGTCCTATAATTATTAAAGAAATTGAATCAACTGTTTAAAAATATTTTCACAAGTCAAAAACAGGCCCATGAGGTATTACTGGAGAGTTTTCCCAAACATTTAAAAAGCAAATAATTCCAAATGTACATAAAACATAGCCTAGAGCAGGGATAGGTAAACCACAGCTTGTGGGCCAAACTTGGCCAGGACAATTCTTTTACGTATTGTCTGTGGTTCTTTTCACACCATAACGGCTGTGCTGAGTAGTTAGGACAGACATCATAGAATCTGCAAGGCCTAATATTTACTCTCTAATGTTTACTATCTGGCCCTTTACAGAAAAAAACATGCCAAAAATAGAGAACTCTCTCCCAACTCATTTTATAAGGCAAGTACAGCTTTGGCACCAAAATCTAACAAGGATAGCATGAAAAAGAAAAATTATAAGCCAATGTCATTTGTGAACTTGGACAGAAGAAACCTAAACAAGACAGGAATGAATGAATGAATGAATGAATGAAAGTCTTCCTGAGACTTTTTTTTTAATATTTATTTATTTATTTGGTTGCGTCAGGCCTTAGTTGCGGCACACGGGATCATTGTTGGGGCATGTGGGCTCAGTAGTTGTGGTGCACAGGCTCTCTAGTTGTGGAGCACGGGCTCTAGAGCACATGGACTTAGTTGCCACACGGCATGTGGGATCTTAGTTCCCCAACCAGGGATCGAACCTGTGTCCCCTGTATTGGAAGGCAGATTCTTAACCACTGGACCACAAGGGAAGTCCCATCTTCCTGAGACGTCCCTAGTTTTCAGCCTATATTCACTGGGCTTTTTGGGTCCCTTAGATGAGTGTCATCTTTTTATTGATCAATCTCTTCCAATTCGTTTACTCAACCCTGGAAGGCATCATTTCTGGCTAAGCATCCCCTTTTCCTTGCCCACTTCCCAGCCCCTCTTGTAGCTAGTAGTGGTCATGTCTCTCACTGAGACATAAAGGGTAGTCATCTGGGGACATTTCTGGGAAATCTTTTGCTTTCTTATAAAAACAGGCAAGAGGAGAGCTTGCCAACATTGTTTCTTCCCCCTTTTTTGGCACTAAAATCAGGTGTGATGCCTGGAGCTAAGGCAACTATCTTGTGACCATGAAGATAAAAAGCCAGGGTGCTAATGATGGCTAATGATGGCGGAGCAGAATGAAAGGAAAGTTGGGTCCTCAGTGGCTTCATAGAGCAGCTAAAGCAGTGTTAACAACTGCCTCTAGACTTCTTGTTATTCCAAGAAAAATACCTTTTTTTGTTTTTGTTTTTGTTTTTGTTTTTGTTTTTGTTTTGCGGTACGCGGGCCTCTCGCTCTTGTGGCCTCTCCTGTTGCGGAGCACAGGCTCCGGACGCGCAGGCTCAGCGGCCATGGCTCACAGGCCCAGCCGCTCCGCAGCTTGTGGGATCTTCCTGGACCGGGGCACGAACCCGTGTCCCACTGTGCCACCAGGGAAGCCCGAAAAATACCTTTTTAAATGAGTCTCTGGTGGTTGGGGGAGGGGGGCTGTCAACTGCATATAAAAGCATGTGATACATCCACAAATATACAATATTTCTGTCACTTTTCTAAGCTATGCTTTCACAGAGCTTACATTCTGGTTGGAGGAAACAAATATTAAAAGTAGATAAGGTTTTTCAAATAATGATAAATACATTCAGAAGATAAAGCAGGATAAGGAGATAGAGGATGAGGGGAAGGTGGGAGGAGGAAGACAGGAGGGTTGGGGAAGGGCCCTCTGAGGTGACATTTGAGCTGAGGCCTGACAGAGAAGGAGCGAAGAGAAGATCTGAGGGGAAGAGTATTCCCGGCAAAGAACAGCTTTTTAAAATTCATCTCTTTATTGCATATTTTGCTACTTTTTTAAAGTGTATAGTCTCCTAACCCATACAGCATTTTTTTCTTGGTACTATAGCAACCGTCTCGCAGCTAAAGACTAAGTGGTTCCAACTGCTAAGCTAATAAGATACAAGACATATAATTAACTTTACAAATTATAATGCTTTTTCTTTTTGGCATTAATTAAAAAACAAAAACAAAAACTTTTAAAATACACACCTAAGAGGAAAGTGGCCACTTACACCAGCACCGGTCTAAAAAGTAGTTTGTTTTTTTTTCAGCAATGGCACATGGAGTTACCTGCACACAGCTTTCAGGGAAAGAAACGAAAAATGGAAATGGCAAAGGAGCCCCACCAGGATGGCCACGCAAAGGTGGGAAGAAACTCGGTTAAGTGCGAACGTCACCCACACACAATCCATTAATGTCCTGATCCACCGTCAGCCTGATCTAAGCCACTAGATCCCTTGCTTGGACACCTGCAGTGACCTCCACCTGGTCTCCCACTTCTACTCTGGTCCCTGAAGTCTATTCTCCAGGTGGCCACAGAGATCCTTCTAAAACATGAGCCAGCTCAGGGCAATCCTTGCTCAAAGCCATCCAATGGCTCCGATCTCACTCAGGGTAACAGAGTCCTCACCATGACTTCCAGGCCCTACACCATCTGCCCTGCTCTGTCTGCAACACCATCTCCTACCACTCCGCCCTCCTCTTCTGCTGTTCCTTAAACCTACCAAACGTGCCCTCACCACAGAGCCTTTGCACCTGCTGTTCCCCCCCTGCCTGGAATGCTCTTCCCCCAGATAACACATGGCTCCTCCTTCATCCCATTCAGATTACTGCTCAAGGGCCATCTCTTAAGAGAAGCTTTCTCTGACCACCCATCCCAAAACACCCACCTGTCACTCTGGGTCCTTCGTATTTATTCCTGTGCTATAGTTGTGAAGACCGGCCAAATCTTCTTTTTAAGTTCTGAGTCTGATATTTTTTCCGTGCTGGAAGTCCTTAGTGTTAATGATGGGGAGAATTCGGGTGAATTCTCAAAGTCAAAGCATCCCTCTCTTCACTTCTCGGTTTGCTCAGTTGTTGGGCTGCTGCTCTAAATCATCTATTGTTGAATACCTCATAGAAATAAAAGTATATTTTTTAGAAGTCTTATGCAAATTTGTGGATATTTTCTTTTTTTTCCAGCCCCCTGGCTCCAACTTCCCTAAGCCCAGATTTCAACAGTTCCACCTTCATGAACATGAATAGGCTTTTAACAAACCATTAAAATCCTTATAACTTGCAGACAGACCCACCGTGGATAAATGACCCACCTTCAGTGGTGTCCTTTTGGAAGCATTAGATTTAACCTCTCAAGAGCCCCAATTTACTTCCTACTTTGTTCACTGAACTTCCGTCCTCATTAAAAAAATGTTAATGATGTTATCAACACAGGCGATTTCCCATAGCCAAGAGGAATAATTAAAGGGGCTGGTTTGCACACTCAGGGCTTCCTCGGCTACCCCAGCTGGGAGAGGAAACCAAGAGTACATTTATCAGTGAGGAGGTACTGGTGCCAAAACTGGGCACAGCCAAAACTTCCACAACCATACAATTATGAAGTGGGATCGACTGTACTCAGGACGATTTACAAGGAAGTTACTCTCTAGTGAAATTAAAAGACCAGTGAGTGGTAAATAAGATAGTGACAACTGGCATCTACTCGTCCTCATTTTAATTTTTCTGGTTGAGCAGAGTCCTGTACTCTCTGAGGTCAAAGAGTCCCAGGTCACTCACCTTCCTTGGTCAAAATACTTGAGAAGTGGCCCTAAGAATACCTTATCTTAGATTTTGATTTTCTTCCCGTAACGGGTGATCCATTGAAATATCCTGGAAAACACAAAGAAGAAGCCAGTGCTGTATTTTTGCTTATCTTCAATCACCTGCATTTTGTTTGCTTCTCAGTCATGCTTGCAGAAACAAACTTTGCAAGGGCTCATTACTTGATTACTTGCCAGGCACCCTCCACGCGGTCATGCAGAGGAGTGCTGCCAGAGTGGATGAAGCCGTATTCCCCTAAGCATGCTGTTTTTCTAGCTGAAGCATATACTGTGCACTCATGACATCCAGTGGTCAGAAAAATACCATGCAGAATTTTTTAAAGTTTTATACAAGAGCCAGGGTAACTGCAAACAGCTGATCTGTAGAGGGATAAAGGATCCACAGTGAAAGAGGGATGAGTTTGGTATCTCGCTGCTGAGATGTCAAGGAGAATCCAGGCTGGACCAAGAAACCTATTTGACGGATGCTCAGAAAAGGTGGTTTAGCTTTTGCCAGAACACTCATGGATGAGCTGTCTTTTCATTCCTTGTCTGTAGCCGCTGCTGCTGTCCACTCATCCTTGGGCAGTGAGTAACCCTGCCTCTGCCTCTTCTAACTAACCCTTCACTATGACAACACAAGCTTCCAGAAAAGCATAGACCTTAGTCACAGGAAGTGCTGCGGTCGGCACCCCCTCATGTCGGGGGGTGTTACGTGTCACTCTGTGAGGGGAGCAGGGTTAGGAACACCCTGCTCTCCCGCAGTATCTACAATGCTGTACAACCCAATTCCTGGTACGTGCAGTAGGAGATCCCCCTGTGATCCTGGCCAGTCACATCTCGAGGTCGGCATATTTTCACCTCTTGTTTTGGGATGAACGAGGAGCTGCACCACGCAGGTCCCCCTTCAAAGAAGGAATTGTTGCCCCAGTTGAAGTCTCCAGCTATGGTTCCTTCAGGAACTACCTCAGCTGCGGATGGCACCTTGCCCATAATGATCACCTCTTCCAGCCCAGCCCAGCCCACCCCTGCGACTGGCCACATGGTGGGTGTAAAGGCCCAGCCATCTCAGCCCTCCAGGGATGACTTTGCGGGACAATATACACTCGAAAGCTCCCCAGGGTGGGCTGAGATCTGTCAGACCTGTTCAACTTCCCCCATGCCCACCCCTGCTCTCTGCCCTTTCCTTCCATAGGTGCTCGTCCCTAATAAACATCCATTGTGCCCAACTCCAAAAAAAAAGAAAAAGAAAAGGTGGTTTAGGGTCTTTGCTCAGAAAAGGTGTTTAAGACTTCCCTGCCAGGGCTTCCCTGGTGGTGCAGTGGTTGAGAGTCCGCCTGCCGATGCAGGGCGCGCGGGTTCGTGACCCGGTCTGGGAGGATCCCACATGCCGCGGAGCGGCTGGGCCCGTGAGCCATGGCCGCTGGGCCTGCGCGTCCGGAGCCTGTGCTCCGCAGAGGGAGAGGCCACAGCAGGGAGAGGCCCGCGTACCGCAAAAAAAAAAAAAAAAAAAAAAAAAAAAGAAAAAAGACTTCCCTGCCAGTCCGGTGTTTAAGACTTCGCACCTCCACTGCAGGGAGTGTGGGTTCAATCCCTCATTGGGGAACTGAGATCCCGCATGCCACAGGATGCGGCCAAAAAAAAAAAGTGGTTTGGATTTTCAGGAAATCCCATTTCCCAAACCATCAAATATGTGGTTATAGAGAAAGTGATAGAATTTTTTTAATTGAGGTGAAATTTCCATAACATAAAATTAACCTTTTTAAAGAGTACAGTTCAGTGTCATTTAGTTTATTCACAGTGCTGTACAATCCCCATGTTATCTAGCTGCAAAATATTTTCATCACCCCCGTGAAGCTCCTGTTCCCATCACTCTCCATCCCCTCCTTCCTCCAGCCCCTGGCAACCACCAATCTGCTTTCTGTCGCTGTGGATTTACCTGTTCTGCATATTTCATATAAATGGAGTCGTACTATATGTGACTTTTATGTCTGGCTTCTTTCACTTAGCATTCTTTTGAGGTTCATCCATTTGCAACATTGTATTCCATTTCTTTGTTTATCCATTTAGCTGTTAATGGACATTTCCGTTCTTTCTACCATTCGCCTGTTATTTATGGTGCTGCTGTGAACATTTGTGTGCAAGTCGTTGATTCTTGCACATTTCAAGAATTTTCAATTCTTTTAGGTATAACCTAGGAGTGGAATTGCTAAGTCATGTGGTAATTCTATTTAACATTTTATTTTAATTTTTATTGGGGTATAATTGATTTACAATGTTGTGTTAGTTTCGGGTGTACGGCAAAGTGAATCTGTTATACAAATACATATATCCACTCTTTTTTATTTTATTTTTAATACTTATTTATTTATTTTGGTTGCACCGGCTCTTAGTTGCGGCACTCAGGATCTTCGATGCAGCACGCAGACTCTTTAGTTGCCCCTAAAGTTGCAGGATGTAGTTCCCCAACCAGGGATTGAACCCTGGGCTCCCTGCATTGGGAGCATGGAGGCTTACCCACTGGACCACCAAGGAAGTCCCTATCCACTGTTTTAGATTCTTTTCCCATATAGGCCATTGCAGAGTATTGAGTAGAGCTCCCTGTTCTATACAGTAGGTCCTTATTAGTTACCTATTTTATATATAGTAGTGTGTATGTGTCAGTACCAAACTCCCAATTTATCACTCTCTCCCCATTTAACTTTTTGAAGAAAAAAAAGTTTAGGCTCCTTGAAATTGAGAGAGAAAATTGAAATATAGTTTTAGATTCTTTGAAATGGATAGAGGAAGAATTTCATTTAGACCAGGATCAAATTTTCCCAAATGACCTGTTGCTAGCCCTATCTGAAAGTACCCACCGGGATGAATGCAGGTGGGTGACATAAAAGAACCCATTCAGGGGAAAGTTAATTGCCTAAGGATTCTCTGTTGGCATTTGTTTAGCTTGAGATGACAGCTCAGCAAACAGAAATTCTTGCCCCAAATCTTTGGTATGAACTCTGTCATAACATTTTGTTTGAAAATTGCCTGCAGACCTAGAATGAATTTGGACAGCCAAAGTGAATTAATTAAGCTGAAAAGAACTCTCCAAACAATGACTTCCCTGATGTGTTTTTTATTCAAAGCTTCCAGGTCACTAATTTGTCATGTTTTCTTTAAAAGGAGAAAACAGTGAGGGGGTGTATTGGGTGCTCTCTACAGAAAAATATTCTTGATTTTAGCATCAATGGAGAAGGAGCTGCTTGGCATAAACAAAAGTTCCTTTTAAGTCCCCATGATAAATGTGTTAAACATTTTGGATGAAATGCTTTCTAAAACTGAGCGTTTGATTTCCTGTTTTATTAAACAGAACGTTCTGAATGTGATTATAAACACATCAGTCAGACCCAGTTTGAGCTACAACACAGTGGTCTTCTCAAGAGCGAAGCTTGGAAAGTGGGGCTAGTGCCTGCAATCTATTTTTTTTTAACGTTTATATATTTATTTTTATTTATTTGGTTGCGCTGGGTCTTAGTTGCAGCAGGCGGGCTCCTTAGTAGTGGCAGGCGAACTCTTAGTTGTGGCATGCATGTGGGATCTAGTTCCCTGACCAGGGATTGAAGCTGGGCCCCCAGCACTGGGAGCACAGAGTCTTATCCACTGCACCACCAGGGCAGTCCCTGCAATCTACTTTAAAATCCTTCAGTAGGATCTATCTATACATGTGAATTAGTTTCAGTCTACTTCCTAGGGGCAACCCACTCAGCTAAGCTGGAAATGCAAAAATCCAAAGGTAGTTAGAACCTACATTTAAAAGACTCATCAGAGGGCTTCCCTGGTGGCACAGTGGTTGAGAGTCCGCCTGCCGATGCAGGGGACACGGGTTCGTGCCCCGGTCCGGGAAGATCCCACATGCTGCGGAGCAGCTGGGCCCGTGAGCCATGGCCGCTGAGCTTGCACGTCCGGAGCCTGTGCTCCGCAACGGGAGAGGCCACAGCAGTGAGAGGCCTGCATATAGCAATTAAAAAAAACAAAAAAGACTCATCAGAGACACTGCTTTGGGAAAGATCCTCCGTGTTCTGCTTACTTTCTGCACATAATAAACACTCGCTTCTCCCAATATTTGGCTTGGTTGTGTCTTTTGGCTCAACGCCCGCCAAGAGGTGAACCCAGTTTTCCGGTAACATACTGTTATTATTCATTACTGTGAAAGACCAATGTGTTGGTATAATTTTTTCCTTAAAATTAATGTAATTAAATAGGATTAATTCGGGAATTCCCTGGCAGTCCGGTGGTTAGGACTCGGTGCTTTCACTGCCGGGACCTGGGTTCAGACCCCGGTCGGGGAAATAAGATCCTGCAAGCCACAAGCCTCGTGGCCAAAAAAAACAAAACAAAAGAAAAAAACAAATAAATAGGATTAATTAATTACAAACAATAATAAAATAAAATAAAAGACTCATCAAAAGCTCACGTTGGCTCTCTTTATCTTCAATCAATGCCAGATGGTTTGTTAACTAGCACAGTGGGTGCTAAGAATAATTTTTCGTTGATGAAATGATGGAATTGCCAAGGATATTGTCTAGGATCTAGACTCTAGACATTCCTACCTGTGTATGAGCAGGGGGTATGAATCTAATGAGCCCCCACACACACATAATTTCAATTCTCTAATAGCCACCTTTTTAAAAAGTAAAAAGAAATGGTGAAATTAATTTAAATAATAAATTTTATTTAATCCAGCATATCCAAAATATTATCATTTTAGCAAGTAATTTATAAGAAAAATATTTATGAGATATTTTGCGTTATTTTTCATGTACTAAGTCTTGGCAACCCATTGTGTATTTTGCATATTACTAGCCATACTAGTACTGTGCTAGGAGCTTTATATGCATTTTATATCTCTAGTCCTTAAGACAACCCTGAAAGTTAGGGTATCTTTGGACCCATTTTACAGACGAGCAAATGGAGGCTGGGAGGAATTCAGTAACTTTCTCAGGTGATATAAAGGTGTCAGCGGCAGCCAGGTATAGTGAATAGTATAATCACATCCAGATCCCCTCTTCACGGCAGGTAACCATCCTCCACCTGGTGATGCGGTCATACAAAGGCCCAGCCCTGTTGCCTCATTTTGGGACCAGAGCTTTCCTGCAGGATGGGCCTCAGTTGCAGCTACTAGGGTTGCCTTCTCCCGGTGCCCAGTCCTGCCCTCCTCACTGCCTTGGGCATCTCTCCCCAGAGACTCCCCAGGCAACCTCTGCAGTGTTTCACGGGAACCCCATCTAAGACACCAGGACCCAGCTCAGACTCCAAAGCCCTTGCTTAGGAACTTCTCCTTCCTTATGAGCTAAGCCTTGGCAGTCTTCTGGACGCTGTGCCTCCCTACCAGGTTAGGGCACAAGCAGAGGAGTCATTTCTCATGTGGAAAGGGGTTTTCCCAAGAGGGGATGGAGCCCTGCACTACTGACCCTTGGGTCTCTAGGAGCTCAGCAATATGAACTCAATAAGGAAATAAACTAAGGGGTAAGTTATCTGCATTTTTAGAGCACACACACAGAGCAATCAACAAGAATAACATAGGGTTGACTTCTGAGGTGTCCCCACCCCCCCACCCCCCCCATAACAAAATGTATCTTTAAAATGTTCATTGAAAAATAGCAAGAATCTTCGCAAAGCCTTTGTCACCTGAATCTTTGTGTCACTTTCAATCAGCCCAACCTCAGAGATTATAGCAGCAAAATTCTCAAGTTGGCCAATAGCAGGTCAGGGTCACCTGGGAGTCACCCCTGACCCAGTTGCCCATCCCCAGAGCATGGACTCACCCAAGACCACTGTGTTTGTGTAGAAGCTGATCTGGGGAGCCCTCCAGGACCAGCAAAGACATTACAGTCTTTGGAGACCCCTTACTGGGAGACCCAGGTGGTTAATTAAGCAAAACAGCCCTAGTCACTGAATTTGAACTTTCTGTTCAGCACAACCTCATGCTGACTATGCATTTGATTCCTGGGGTCCCTCTGGTGAAATTATGTAAGGCTTTTTCTAAATAATCAAAAGAACTTTTGGAAACATGCCCTGGCTGGTCCTTAATACCCCACT
Organism: Lipotes vexillifer; assembly: GCF_000442215.2. Lineage (NCBI taxonomy): Eukaryota > Metazoa > Chordata > Mammalia > Artiodactyla > Lipotidae > Lipotes > Lipotes vexillifer. Next base: position 3,225,231 of record NW_006780198.1, on the reverse strand, counting down.
GGGGAAGACAAAGCAAAAAGGGACTGAAGAAAATGCATCACTTTTATTTACTTCTGGAACCCAGGGCCAACTCTGCATAGCAAGAAAAGTCATCATCAAACAAACCCTTCCCCAGAAAAGAAGAAAAGGCCGAGGGCCAGCATGGACCCTGCAGGGCCCCACCAAGAGGTCCACCTAGCTTGTAGCTCATAACCCCGTTGGGGGCGAGGAAGTGAAGGTGAAAACCCAACTGAAGCTAGCCATGGCCGCTTCCCCTCCTCCCCTCCCCCTGGCCATTCCCTTTCTCCAATCTGCCTGAGGGGCACACATGATGTCACCCCCTCTTGTCGGGGCCACCCCTTACTGTGCCTGATATGAATCCCAGCCACAGGCAAATGCATGCGGACTACGAAATTGTACACTACAAGTAATACATGCTTGTTTTTAAAATAAATAAATGAAATAAATAAAATAAAGCAATAAATTAAATATCCAAGTAGTGTATCAAGGAATAAAAATAAATCTATTTCCTTTCCTCCACTCAGCCCACTCCCCAGAGGCAGCCACTGTTAACTGTAGGAGTGTGTCCTTCTAGATATGCACACACAGTTGGGTTCATATTAGGCAGATGGCTCCAAGGTTAGATTTTTTTTCCACCGCTGTACCATGGACATTTTTTTCATGTTGTACAGATTTTGAGCAGAGCAGGACCACAATCTGATGATTCAACTACCCTGGGCACTCTGTGCAGAGGACAGGCTTCAAGGGGCAAAGGATGGAAGCAGTGTGACCAGGTAGCAAGCAATTACGATAACACAGGGGTGAGATAACCGACGCCCAGCCTACCTGGGTAGCAAGGGAAGTGGTGAGAAGTGTTTGGAGAAATATCTAGAGCTTGCATGTATTTTGTGTGTGTGTGTGTGTGGCCTCACTGCGTGGCTTGTGGGATCTTAGTTCCCCAGCCAGGCATTGAACCTGCACCCCCTGAAGTGGAAGCGTGGAGTCTCAACCACTGGACCCCCAGGGAAGTCCCTGGGGCTTGCATGTATTTTGAAGGCAGAGCTAACAGGAAATGCTGATGAATTGGATCTGGGGTGTGAGAGAGAAGTCAAGGTTTGACCTAGACTTCAAGGTTTTGACCTGAGCAAATGGAAGCTGCCATTTCCTGAGACGGGAAAGACATGGTCCCCCAAAGACAAAAGTGCAGCAAAAACTTGGGGGCGGCTGGTTCCCTCGGGGGTGATCCAAGCAAGTAGAAGAAGATTGTAGGGAGACTGAGACAGTTAGGAATAATACATCTGGGACCATGTCATGTTTCTCCTTGAATATATAAATAAACATGCGGACACACGTGTGAATTCACATTACCCTCCCCACACTTTTTGCTTAAAAGCTAGCATTCTACAAAACCTGTTATGCACCTAGCTTTGTTCACATTACAGTAGATCCTGGCACTCACTCCTTGGATATGCTGAGTTTGAATGTTCATTGGCCCCAGAGGGAAAAGTGAGCTGGCCCTTGAATGTGCATGTCTGGAGCTCACAGGAGGGTCTGGCTTGAGATATAAAACTGGGAGGCAAGTGAGACCACCAGGGCATGACTAGATACAGAAGTTGTCTGGGATGGAGTCCAGGGTCACACCATTGACACAGTATATTTAAAAAATTTTTGTTCTAGATATGTTCAGCCATGCATAAAAGTAGAGATAATGGATACTGAGCTCATCATTCAGTTTCAACTGTTATCGACATTTTTCCAACTTTGTTTTATCGCCTACCACATGCACTTTTTTTCTTTTTTGGGATATTTTAAAGTAAATCCTGTGTCATTCCACCCTTAACTGCTTCGTTACATCTCTAACTGACAAGGCCTTTAAAAAATAATAATAGGGCTTCCCTGGTGGCGCAGTGGTTGAGAGTCCGCCTGCTGATGCAGGGGACGCAGGTTCGTGCCCCGGCCCGGGAAGATCCCACGTGCCGCGGAGCGGCTGGGCCCGTGAGCCATGGCCGCTGAGCCTGCACGTCTGGAGCCTGTGCTCCGCAACGGGAGAGGCCACAACAGTGAGAGGCCACAACAGTGAGAGGCCCGCGTACCACAAAAAAAAATAAAATAATAATAATAATAATAACCACTGTATTAGTTTCCTATTGCTGCTGTAACAAATTACCACAAACTTAGTGGCTTAAAACCATACACACTATAATCTTACAGTTCTGGAGGTCAGAAGTCCAAAATGGGTTTAAAATCAAAGTTTGGGCAGGGCTGCGCTCCTTCTGGAGCCTCTAGGGGAGAACCATTTTCCTTGCCTTTCCCAGCTTCCAAAGCCTCGTACATTCTCTAGCTTATAGCCCTGCATCACTTCAAAGTCTGCTTCACGTTCCCTGTCTGCTTTTGACCTTCCTGCCTCCCTTTTATAAGGATCCCTGTGATTGCTTTGGGCTCACCCAGGTAATCCAAGACCATCACCCCATCTCAAGTTCCTTAAATTAATCACATCAGCAAAGCCCCTTTTGCCATGTAAGGTAACGTATTTCTAGATCTGGATTAGGATATGGGCATATCTTTGGAGGCCATTATTCAGCCTGCCAGAACGACCATGCCGTCCTCACAATTAACGAAATTTACAGTAATTCCTTAATATCATCTGATACCCAGCCCATATTTAAATGTCTCTGAGTTTTTTCAAAAGTGTTCTTTACATTTAGTTTGTTTGGATCTGGAGCCACATTGTGGCAGGTTGTCAGGTCCTGTAAGTCTCCATTTTCCTCTACCAGTCACTCCTTCCTTCCTATTTCTTTTTTTACAACTGTGATTTGCTAGAGAAACTGGGTCATTTGTCACGTGGAGTACGTGGATTGCTTCCTTGTGGTGTAATTTAACCTGTTCCTCTGTCTCCTGTGTTTTCTGTGAAAGGGCAGATCTAGATCCAGTTTCCTTTTTTTTTAAGCAGGAATCCTTCAGACGTTGGTCACCAGTATTTTCTATAACATCAGGTCATGAGGACATGTCTGCTGGTCCTGGTACTGTGTAATGTGAGGATTGATCACAGGGCAAAGAAAGTAGAAGCCTCTTGCCTCCCCCAGAGCCAGAAAGCAGTCTGCAAGAGGCGAACTTGGGCATCATGCAACCACACACATCACTACCAACCTTCTGCCTCACTGCTTTAGCATCCATTGATAATTGTTATTGCATCAATGACACACAATGTTTATTTTCTACTTTTATCAGTCTACATTTATTATCTGGCATTCTTCTGTAAGCAGAGCTTTCCCCTATCAATGGATGCTACTTGGTTACCCTGAAATAGTTTCTTTTTTTTTAAATAAATTCATTTATTTATTTATGGCTGTGCTGGGTCTTCATTGCTGCGTGCGGGCTCTCTCCAGTTGCGGTGAGCTGCGTGCAGGCTCTCTCCAGTTGCAGCGAGCGGGGACTACTCTTCGCCGCGGTGTACGGGCCTCTCACCGTGGTGGCCTCTCCCATTGCGGAGCACTGGCTCCAGGCGCGCGGGCCTCAGCAGTTGTGGTGGGTGGGCTCAGTAGTTGTGGCTCGCGGGCTCCAGAGCACAGGCTCAGCTTCAGCAGTCATGGCTGTGGGCTTTGCTGCTCTTCAGAATGTGGGATCCTCCCGGACCAGGGCTTGAACCCATGTCCCGTGCATTGGCAGGTGGACTCCCAACCACTGAGCCACCAGGGAAGCCCCTGAAATACAGTTTCTACCAGGATAAATGCTCTCATTCTTTTCCTTCAATTACCAATTTCCAGAGAAAAGAGTTTGTGTTATAGTCATCTCCAGTGGTAACAAATGAGACGGGCATATTTTTAAGCTTTTTTTCATATTTTTTTCTTGGTTATTATTGACTTGTGGATTTTTATATATTTATTATGGTAGGACTCACTACAGTCATCTACTATTCTTCCCCCTTTTTTTCTTTCTGGCAGTGCCACTTGGCTTGTGGGATCTTAGTTCCCTGACCAGGGATTGAACCCGGGCCCAGGCAGTGAAATCACCATGTCCTAACCATTGACCACCAGGGAATTTCCATTACTATTCTTCCTATATCCATTAGGGTTTGACCAGAACCACTAAGAATGAACTATAGAACAAAGAAGAAGGTACTATTTTGAGGTTTTGACCTTGGGTGAATGTGGGAGCTGGTCACATAGTTTATGTAGAGCTGTGTTTCAGTGTAGGCAGACAGTTGAACAGGAAAGATGGACATAAAATCCACAAGGATGAGCTGGACCCATGTTGGTCTATCACCTCCTCAATGCCTCCAACTTCAATGGTGTGGGTGACCTGCAAGAGAAGTCGGGGTTTTCCCTCCAGAGCTGCACACAAACCTGTCTGGAGGAGGTCTGGCAGGAGCTGGAGTTGCCTTGGACCACCTGTAGCTCCACACCAACAAGGTGAACCTGTAATGATCAACATGTGTGGCTGTCCAGTGAGCCACACATGGTTACCAAACACCAGAAATGTGGATAAAGTGAGATGTGCTGTATGTTTAAGATGTACACTGTATTTCAAAGAAAAAGTGAAAATATCTCTTGAATAAGTTTTTATATTAGTTACATATTGAAATGACATTTTGAATATACTGGGTTGAATAAAATATAGTATTAAAATTAATTTCACCTGCTTCTTTTCACTTTGTTTAATGTGGCTACTAAAAATGTTTAATTATATATGTGGCTCACATTATATTTCTATTGGATAGCATAGTCAGGTCATCTTCAAATGATGACAGTTTGGTTTCTTTCTAATTCTTCTACATTTAATATTTTTCTTGTCTTACTGCATTAGCTAAGACCTCCTATTTCATATTAAATAGAACTGTAATGGTGAGGATCCTTGTTATATTCCCAACTTAAAAGGATGGTTTCTGGGATTAAGGAATTTTCTAGTTTATGTTATGGGTTGAGTTGTACCCCCCCTTCCAAATTCATATGTTGAGGTACTAACCCCCAGTACCTCAGAATGTGACTGGTTTTGAAGACAGGATCTTTACAGAGATAACTAAGTTACAATGAAGTCATTGGCCGGGGTGGGGGCAGGAGGAGTAATCCAATATGACTGGTGTCCTTGTTAAAAGGGGAAACTTAGCCACATAGAGGGAAGACAGTTTGAAGAGGCACAAGAGAAGATGGCCATCTACAAGGAAAGAGGCCTGGAGAAGATTCTCCCTCAGAGCCCTCAGAAGGAACCGCCTGCTGACACCTTGATCTCAGACTTCCAGCCTCCAGAACTGTGAGAAAATGTTTTTCCTGTTGTGAGTCCCCTTGTCTGTGGTGCTTTGTCAGGGCAGCCCTAGAAAACGAATCCACTCAGATTGAGGAATTTCCTTCCTATTCCTAGTTTTGCTAAGCTTTCTTACCATTAATGACTGTTGCTTTTCTCAAATGATTTTTCCAGGCTATTGAGATCATCATATGGATTTTCCCCTGTAACCTATGTATGTCGTGGACTACTCTCAGCCATTATCTTTTCAAACATTGCCCCTCCCCATTCTCTCTTCTTGCTGCAGACCTCCAGTGAAACTTATGCTAAACTTTATCATTCAGTCCTCTGTGTTTCTTAACTTCTTGTGGTTTTTGTCTGTGTCTCCTTGTGCTGCATACTGGCTAATTTTTTACACTCAGTCCTCCTGGTGATCTATTCTATCTTCAATTGTGTCTAATTGTCTGCTTTTAATCCATTCATTTTCATCTCTAAAAATTCTATTTGGTTCTTTTAAAATTGTACCTGGTCATTTTTGGAAGTCTCCTCTGAGTATTCATTTTTTAAACTCTTTTTTTTAAATTTCACATACCATTATTTAGTGTCTGATTGCTCCACAATCTGAAATCTTAGGTGAGCTAAGTCTGTTGTTCATAGTTTCTGCTGATTCTCACTCACGATAGCTGATTTCCTTATGTGTTTGGAAATCATGTATCATGAGCCTGTATTTAGTTGAACTTAATCTGTGTAATCCCGAGGGCTAAGTTGGGATACTTTCCTCCAGAGAGGAGTAACGTGACACAATCAGCTACAAAATGGAAAAGCAGTGAATGATATATAGTAAAATGCCTGGTGGTCTAACACTGTGGAAGCACTAAGTGTCCCAGGAGATGAAAAGAGAGAACACATCTGAGATGGGTGTTAAATGCAGTGAAAGAAATGGGTAGTTGTGTGATGAAGTCATGTGAGATCCTTTTTCTTTAGAAAAAAATTATTTTCACAGTCACACAGGAATGTTACCACATACAATCTCTTTGGAATCCTTGCTAACTTGGCTGGATAAACTTAGCCAGGAAACAGAACTTCAGCCTAGAGGACACAGATACAAGCTGAGCAGGAGCTCCAGAATTTCTGGGTAATACAGCATCCGGGGCAGAAGAGACACTCAAAGATTTGCCTTAAAACTGCACTCGTGCACATTTTTATCTAGATCGTATTTGGGGAGATGACTTGGGGGAGATGCTGGTGGAGATTGTAGGGAAGCTAAAGACCCTCTATTGATGCCCCCACTAAGGTCAGTCCACAAGCTGCAGAGAAATCAGTACCCCTCCCTCCATTCAGAGAGGTACTGAGCCCAGCCTGGAGCTGACATTTTCTCAGCCTGCTCCACGCACCCTCTTTGACATGGTGTTTGGAGCCAGAGTGCTTTGTCAATTGCTGATTACAGGAGAAAAACATTATCCAAACAGCAGACCGGTGCCAAAACCAGCATGTCATGGATGCCTGGCTAATGCTGCCTCGGGCAGCCTGCTGAGCTGAGTTGCTAACTGGGTTCATCCTCTTGGTCCAGGAAGCTGGGGAGAGATGTGGCTGGCCCAGTAATCCATGTACCTGCTGGAATCCAGAGAGATCCTGCTGGAGCCACGGGAAGATGGAGGGGTCTCCTGCAATCCCCACAGCCAGTCCCCACTGGAAAGGGGATCTGGATGCCTGCAAAGCCTGGATCCCATTCTCCTTCAGATGCTCATGGGTGCAGGTAGATTCCTGAAGGAGGTCACCAGCAAATCTCAGTATTGAGACAATGAGAGGATAATGAGAGCAATCTGAGACTCAGAGAGGGGTTCTCAGGAAGCTAGAAAACGGCATCCTACATCCCCTACGGAGAAGCACCTCATCCCTCCAAAGAAAATGCATTGAGCCTCTTCTTTGGGTTGGACGTGGGGACATGATGGTGAATAGGAGGAGTCCCAGCCTGGTCTTCCCTGTCTGATGGGGGACACAACCTTGCAAGCAGGCGGTGTTAGATGTGGGATATACAGGCGCCAGGAGCCCAGAGGAGGGAGCACCCAGTCCACAGTCTGGGGGGTCAGGAGCAGTGTGAAGATGGAAGAAGCCGGAGTTGGTTTACAAGTCCTCCGTATGGGCTCTATTTAAAGCAACATAAGAGGCTTTGGTGTTCTGCCATTTTTATCAGCCAGCCAAAGAGGAAGAGGGTCAGTACCCCAGGTGGAAGAAACCCCACGAACAGAAACACAGGTTGTTTCAGACCTCCCCACATGTCCCCTGACCCTACCAAACAGCACAAGGGGTGACCAGAACACAGGGGCTGGGACATCATGCTTCTTTATCCTTGAGCCTCAGGCTCCCTGGCCCTGAACCTGGAATTCTACCTCCCCAGGTACTGTATTTCTGGGTTGTACAAACTAAGGTCATCTCACTCCGCATCTGGACATCAGTGCTTTCCAGAAAGCTAGAGATTTTTTTTTAATCAAAGTATAGTTGACTTACAATGTTGTGTTAATTTCTGCTGTACAACAAAGTGATTCAGTTATACTTATACATACATTCTTTTTTTATATTCTTTTCCATTATGGTTTATCGCAGGGTATTGACTATAGTTCCCCATGCTATACAGTAGGACCTTGTTGTTTCTCCATTCTGTACACACCAGTTTGTATCTGCTAAGCCCAAATTCCCACTGCATCCCTCCCCCATTGCTCCTCCCCTTTGGCACCCACAAGTCTGTTCTCTATAAAGACATATTTATTAATATCACTAATTCATTGACTTTGTGCAGAGCTTTATTCTTTCCAGTCCATGCTTGGGTTTGGGAAACAGAAACCATCTTCACCAACACTCAGCTGAGAACTAGACCCGACTGTCTGCATTAAGGTGACTTCACTCATTCCCCCGTCTTCCAGAGCAAGTCTTTGTGCTGCCCAGAGTCTCCTGTCCAGGAAAATGGTTTGATCATCACAAGAAATTGCTGAAAGACCCATCAACTCTTCAGTGGAAAGCACCAATAGACACTTTGTGCACCCTAAGATTCTCTGGATCCCTCGAATTCTTGGCTTATTTCAAAATCCTCGTCTTAACCGTTCCCACAAATCCTGGACCATTGTGTCATAATTCTTACCCAGACCTAATCAAGTCTCCTCATTGAACGATTTGCCTGAAGCCACACTTCCAGCTCTCAATCAATTCTGACCTTGCCTTGCCCCTTCAGAGGCCCTGGGGAAACTTTGCTAAGTGGGATTCCTCCTTACCTGGTAAGCAATAAACTCAACTTGGTCTTCTCAGCAGATTGTGTTGGTGATATTTTTTGGAGCCAGTTTTCAACAGTTCCTTTTTGTGACAACCTTCTGAGTTAGGCAGGACAGGTATTTCTTCCCCCATTTAGCAGATAGGGAAACTGAGGTACTGAAAGTCATAAGGTATGTCCCAAGTAGGGGCAGGACAAGAGAGCCCCAAGCTCAGGGGTTCATCCCCTGACAACAAGCTTCAGCTAGTTCCCAGAAGGAAAACCATCACTAAGCCAAGGGTGGTTCAAAGGGGCCAGAACCCAGCTGCCCACGGGCCCCAGTTAGGAAAGACCTGGACAGAGCTCTGTAGAAACCAGACATACAATAAAGGTGGTTGGAAAACTCACTCAGGTGTGTTCCCCCAGCACTCAGCCGCAACAACTGGGTACAGATGAACAGGACTAGGTGATGAGGCTGAGAATGGGAGGGATTGCCATCGTGAGAAATCAAAGGACACACACGTGGCCCCAAGAACAAGAGTGTTCAATGTTCATCCAAGTTCTGTTGCTAACATCAAACGGAGGCACCCAGGACTTCCCTGGTGGTCTAGTGGTTAGGACTCCGCTCTTTCACTGCCGAGGGTGCAGGTTCAACCCCTGGTAGGGGAACCAAGATCCCACAAGCCACGCGGCACAGCCAAAAATAAAATACAATAAAATAGAAAAAGAAGCATTCAAATATCCATCACCAGTAGACTGGAAACACAAAGCTGGATTATTCCTACAGTAGGGCCCTATTGTGTTGTGAAAATGAACGGGTTAGAACCACATGCAGTAATCTCAGGTATGAAATATTGGAAGCCAGGGGCGGGGGGCAGGAAGGGGGTGACAGAGTGAGAGGAAAACAGAGTATAATTCCATTTCTATGAAGTTCAAAGACATGTAAATGATACCGTCTATTATGTAGGGATACGAGCACGTGTAACGTAACTTCAAAGAAAGGCAAGGGAACCATAAACACAGCTCAGGACCATGGGCTCCCCCAAGGAGGGCAAGGAGTGGGTGGAATCGAAGGACCAGGGGTCTTCACAGAGAGTCCCATGTTCTTTTTCTCCAGCGGGCGATGGTCCCTGTGTTCAGTATATCTCCTTTCTCCTGCTCCTGCTCTTTCTTTTCATGCCTCACCTCTGTCTCCTCATCTGGGACATGACCAGACAGGCTGGTTTTCAAGTACGAGCCTCCTGTGTCCTGTATTGCATCCCAATGGACCGTTTTAACTTTTAATCATTTTTTAAATTTATTTATTTATTTTTATTTTTGGCTGCGTTGGGTCTTCGTTTCTGTGTGAGGGCTTTCTCTAGTTGTGGCAAGCGGGGGCCACTCTTCTTTGCGGTGCGCGGGCCTCTCACTATCGCGGCCTCTCTTGCTGCGGAGCACAGGCTCCAGATGCACAGGCTCAGTAGTTGTGGCTCACGGGCCCAGTAGCTCCGCGGCATGTGGGATTTTCCCAGACCAGGGCTCGAACCCGTGTCCCCTGCATTAGCAGGCAGATTCTCAACCACTGCGCCACCAGGGAAGCCCTCACCATTTTTAATCCCAGAATTTCATTTTAGGTACATTTTCTGTATTTGGTGTTAGTCCTTTTTATACCCAAAATGTTTGAAAACTGAATTGAAAAATCCCTAAAATCCTTCTCAGGAAGCATGCTGTTGTCAGCTCAGAGCTCTCTGAACACTTGGAGAGTCAGTGGGTCACAAAGGAGCTGAGGACAGTGTGAAACCCCCAGGGGACTCCCCGGCCCCTGCTAGCCACACAGTAAGCCTCTCCCTGCGGAAGAAATGGCCTCCCTCCCTCCTGCAGGGCCTTTGTTGGGGAAGGAACCCCCGGGCTGAAGGCATCCAAGTGGAAATACATGGCCCAAACTCCCAACAGTAAGGATTCTTATGATTCCCTACTAGAGCTTTATTGATATTTTAAAATTATGCATCACTCCACGAAAACAGACAATTTGTGTTTTGTTTGGCTTTATTATCAAAATACCCCCAGAAAAGTTGGGGTGGGGGCGTCTGGGGAGCTGCTTACAATGCCACCTCCTAAATATTATTTTCTAGACACAGGTTGTATTTTGCCCAAAACATGCATTTGTTTTTGAGATTAGAGTTTGGGCATACTTAATGATATGGAAAGATGTTTCAGAGTATGTTTTTAAATGTAAAAAAATAAAAGCAAGCTACTTAACAGTATGTTCAAAATGATTCCATTTGTAGGGGGAGGGAACCCCTATATCAATATGTAAGCAAAGGAAAATGATGAATATGACATAAGAATTTCACTTCTAGGTTTACACCCAAGAGAAATGAAAACGTGTCCACACAGAAACATGAATATGAATGGTCATACAAGCGTTACTCACAGCAGCCAAAAAGTGGAAACAACCCAAATGTCTACCAACTGTTAAACAGATAAATAAAATGTGGTATATCCATGCAGTAGATTATTAGCTCGCAATTGAAAAGAAATGAAGTTTTGACGTATGCTACAACATGGATGAACTTTGAAAAAATTATGGTAAGTGAAAGAAGTCAGACACAAAATGTCATATATTGTATGATACCATGTGTATGAAACATCCATAATAGGCAAATTTTGTCAGAGATAGAAAATAGATTAGTGGTTGCTTAGTGTAAGGTCGGATCTTAACAAACGGCACCGCAAAACAGAGGAAAGCTTCAAGTGAGCTTTATTAGGGAGCGCTCCCGGGTGAGGTTCACTGGTCCGAGAGAAAGGGGCCAGAGAAGTCACACCCGGGCGGGGGTTGGGCAAGATTTTATAGGGGAAGAGGGGAAAGGGGTGTGGTGAATCTGGGAGGGCGCAGGGTATTCCTTATTTGGTGGTCTTTTCGGGTATCCCGGAGGACCGTTAGTCCCGCCCCTCGAAAGGCGGGAAGACTGGGCCAGGTGCAAGGTCCCCAGGTGAGTTCCTGGAGCTGGGTGGTCCGGAATGTCTCCAGGTTAGTTTCTGGAACTGGGTGGTCCGGGGAATTTCCAGGTCAGATGCAACCTGTGAATCTGATTGTGTTCCCCTGCCTTGGGCCAGTTGGCCTTACACTTAGGACTGGGGAAAATGGGAATTATCTGCTAATGGGTAAGGGTTTCTTTCAGGGAGGACAAAAATATTCTAAAATTATATTATGGTAGTGACTGCACACCCTTTGAACAAACTAAAAAAAAAAAAACTAAATCATATACTTTAAATGGGTGAATTCTCTATTATGTGAATTCTATCTCAATAGAATAAAGCTGTTAAGAAAAAAAAAAAAAAACCTGCAAATTGTTAATAGGACTGTTTATGGGATGATGAGTGGGTGTAATTTGCTTCTTTTCACTCATCTGTATTTTCTAAATTTCTGACCACTTGTTAAAAGGAAAAGGGCTATTTTTAAAAAGATTATGTTTCACAGTGACTATGCATATTAATATTCTTGCTTTGCTCCTTTTGTTCTGACCACGGTTCACAACCTTCAGACTGTTTTCAGAAAACAAGGGAATTTTTTTTTTCATGTAATACCAGTCAATAAACATTTATTAAGCTCTTACTGGGTCTTACCATATACTCTATTTGCCACTAATTCTAATTGTCCTAAGGCTTACTGGGGACACTGGCCTCTACCTCCATTGGAAGCTAACTTTACTGTGACGAAAGAAGCGGAAGAACAGCTTCAGGGCTAACAGCACATTTTGGCTTCGGTAAGAAACTTGCTTGCTTGCTTGGGGCGGGAAGAACCGGGTTCCTGATTGGCTGATTCAAAATTAAACAGCTCCCTCCCGCCTTGGGGACTTTCCCGCCCTGTGAAGGGTATAAAAGCCTCACCCGACTGTTAGTCGGGGTCTCACTCACTTCTCTCCGAGTGGGATCCTGTCCGGACAGTTTGTGTAAGCTTCTATACTTGTATAAATCCTTTGCTAATCTTTCTACTTGGTGTTGGTGATTCTCGGGTGTCCTTTGTTGGGACACGGGTCGCATTTACCGGGGAACTCGACTCCAGGCGTGTGGCTCCCAGACCGCAACATTACAGATAACAAGCTTAAAGTTTTAATGATGTGCTTAATAGATGGCTTATGGTGTTTCTTCTAAGTATGAAACTTACATAACATTATTCTAGCTGATTCTAAAAAGTATGCAGGTTTAATAGTGTCAACTGATGGTAATCTAGTGATTTGGTGGCCCTTGTTTTTTGTTTTCGGGGTTTTTTGTTTGTTTGTTTTTTACTTTTAAGTGTAGATGATCTCTGCTTCCTACTGAGTTTTTTACATTTTGAGCTAATCTCAACTGAGGTGCCAAGGAATGTCCCAGCCTATGAAAGGAAAGGCTTCGCCCCAGACAGAACTGCTGGCTTGGGTGAAACCAGCGGATAAGCAAGTTTCAAATTTCGTTACTCCCCTCTCTCACTCCTTCTGCTTAGAGGACTGCAGGGGCTAAAGAATAAACATGGGGAATAACATGGGGGCTTCCCTGGTGGCCCAGTGGTTAAGAATCTGCCTGCCAACTCAGGAGACACGGGTTTGAGCCCTGGGCCGGGAAGATCCCACATGCTGAGGAGCAACTAAGCCTGTGTGCCACAACTACTGAGCCTGCACTCTAGAGCCTGCGAGCCACAACTACTGAGCCCGTGTGCCACAACTACTGAAACCTGCGCACCTAGAGCCCGTGCTCCGCAACAAGAGAAGCCACCGCAATGAGAAGCCCGCGTACCTCAACAAAGACTAGCCCCCGCTCACCACAACTAGAGAAAGCCCATGAGCAGCAACAAAGACCCAACACAGCCAAAAATAAATGAATAAATTTTTTTAAAAAAGAATAAACATGAAAAGAAGCTCAATTTAGCCTAAACTCATAAATACAAATGCAAATTAAAGCAAGATAATGCCCTTCATCTCACAGACTAGCAAAAATTAAAATATTGGTATTATCAAATATTGGGAAAGACATGGAGACATGAGCTCTCTTTTGCTGGCAGTGGGGTCATGGAAATTTATACGGTCACTTGAGCAATATCTATGAAAATGTTTTATATTCGTACCGTTCGACCCAGCAGTGCAAATTCTAGAAATCTGCCCTACAGAAACACTTGCACACTCAGGATGTTTGTCATAGCCCTACACATAAGAGTGAAAATTTGGGAACAATCTAAATGTCCATCAGCGGGACACTAATTAAATCCTGAGTGATATTTAAACGATGACATCCAAGGTAGCCTTTAGAAGAGCAAGGACAGGTAAATGGCAGTGGTGTTCTTGGAAAGATACATATGATATAACAGTGTGGGGAGGACAGCAAACTGCAGAATGTATATATCATTATTCCATTTTAGTTTTTTTTTTTAAGTATGTAACCATCTCTATGTGAATATGTATATGTTTCTTGGAACGTGCATAGAAAAAAACCTGGAGGGTCACACACCAGCCTGTTAACAGTGCGAAGCAAAATAAAGAGGAAACAGAAGGAGTATATTTCTGTTTTGACATTTTTAAATAACCAGCATAGAGTACTTCTGTTATTTTAAAAAGCAAGTAGCAAGAAACTCAACTGCTTCTTTTCTGCCCTTTTTCTTTAAAAAAAAAAAAAAAGGGACTTCCCTTGTGGTCCAGTGGGTAAGACTCCACACTTCCAATGCAGGGGGCCCGGGTTTGATCCCTGGTTGGAGAACTAGATCCCGCATGCTGCAACTAAGAGTTTGCATGCTGCAGCTAATAAGCCCGCACGCTGCAACTAAAAGATCCTGCGTGCCACAACTAAGACCCAGCACAGCCTAAATAAATAAATAATTTTTTTTTTAAAAAAGGGAGCATCTTTAAAGATATAAACTGCTAGAATTTTATATTGAGAATTTTCGTATGGATCATATACTATTCATACACACAGCAGTCCCTTTCCCCCTGAGAACTGTTTTAATGGTCTCTGTAGCATTTACCACCAACTGAGAATCTATATATTTACTGGCTTATTGTCTGTTTTCTGCACCAGAGTATAAGCACCATGAGGTCAAGAAATTTGCCTTGTTCTCTGTTCTATCTCCAGTTCCTGGTAGATAGCAGGCCGTCAATAAGTATTTGTTGAATGAGCCTTGACCAGCAGAGGAAGAGCACGGTAACTTTAGAGCATGTAGCCTGCATATTTCATCACAAATCAGAAACTAAAGGTATTGCTTCCCCAGTTATGACATTGTCAGGGAGGAAAAACTTTTCCTCTACTCTCTTGGGTTCTGTCATTGGGGTCCTGCGAATTAAAACTGACAAAAGACAGATTAGCAAGAAAAAAAAGATTTTTATTCACATATATAGAGGAGTTCACAGAAGAATATAACTAGAGGTGATTAGAATTGGAGGCTTATATACCATCTTACTAGGGGAAGGGAAGGGAGGGAAGGGCCCTTAGGAGAATAGATGGGACATAGGACAGTTTTGTGACAATGTCTGTTTATAAGAGCCAAGGGAGTTCCCTGGTGGTCTAGTGGTTAGGATGTGGCGCTTTCACTGCCGTGGCCTGAGTTCAATCCCTGGTCAGGGAATTGACATCCCGCAAACTGCAACATGGGGCCAAAAACAAACAATTTAAACAGGAGCCAGTCTTCCCTGGTTTATCCCAGAGAGGGAATTTATGAAAAATTGAGTTCTTTTGGGAGGTTCTGCTTTTGGCCAGATAAGGGAGTTCAGAAGAAAAAAAATCCTGTTCTCAAATGCCTTCAGCTCAAAATAATTCTCATACCACAGGGCCATATTCCGGACCCCATCAACATTTAATTTTGCATCACAGCTGTGTATGCGTTTGTCCACTCAGCCAGCCCAGGTGTCTTGAAGGCAGGAACTGTATTTGACTCATCTTGGAATCCCCGGCACTGAGCTAGTGGGTGGAAGGTATTTAATAAATATCTCTGTGTGAGAAACTTTTCTGAATAGCTCATGCGTAAAGCAAGCAAGAAGGGGGTGCCCTCTCCCCTACTTACATCTAAGAACAGCCCAAAACTCTGTGTGACTCTACACACAAATGTACTTTTTTATTGGGCAAGAACCCCAAATTCAAAAAAGGTATAAAACACTCTTTGAAAGTTAAAAACTACCAATTTGTCTGGTAGAAATTCATGCCTTTTTTTTTTTTCCTTTTTGGTTATATTCTTCTGACATATTTACCATAGATTCTCCAAATTAAATTGGCAGGGGGTAATTCTCCCTCCATAAGATGCTGAGCTAAGCTTCTGACTATTTTTCTGGGGAGTAAAATGCCAGAATCAAAGACTTTGATGTACCCTAGTACCGACACATACCCAATACACAACACAGGTGCAAGCAAGCACTTGCCTGGCACAGGAAAGGACTGGGAGCCAGGAAAGCACACATGAGGGGCCTCTCACCTCCTGTTTCCAAGGACATCTCCTGAGAAGAAGAGGAGAGAAAATGAATGAGTTCCTTCAGAGAATGTGGAGAGCTCTGCAGCTCATGTAACACAGTTCCTGAGCTTAAAGTGGAAAACTATGATCTGAGGTCAGAGAGTACAGCAACATTTTACAGAATTTATAGAAAAGTTAATTCATTTGTTCCAGTGATACAGATATGCAAAGACAGAATTAATCAGGGCAGCCTCTGGAGCAGTAGTTCTTTTTTTTTTTTTAAATAAATTTATTAATTTATTTATTTTTGGCTGCGTTGGGTCTTTGTTGCTGTGCGCGGGCTTTCTCTAGTTGCAGCGAGTGGTGGCTACTCTTCATTGTGGTGTGTGGGCTTCTCACTGCAGTGGCTTCTCTTGTTGCAGAGCACGGGCTCTAGGCACACAGGCTTCAGTGGTTGAGGCACGCGGGCTTCAGTAGTTGTGGCACGCAGGCGTAGTTACTTGGCAGCATGTGGGATCTTCCTAGACTGGGGCTCGAACCTGTGTCCTGTGCACTGGCAGGCGGATTCTTAACCATTGCACCACCAGGGAAGTCCCAGAGCAATGGTTCTTAATCTTTGGGGGCCATGGACCCCTTTAGGAATGTAAAGCAGAACCCTTAGCCACAGAAAATGTGCACAGACACACCACATTTGTACACAGTTTGGGGCATTCCTTGGACCTCTAACAGCTTGTTCATGGGACTCCTGCCCAGATTAAGAAACTGGGCTTTGCAGTAAATGGGACTTAGTATATTGACTCCTCTGAGGAATGAGAATCAATCAGACTTACAGTATAAGAAGCACTGCCAAGACGTAAGCTCCTGCCTGTGGAGCTGGTATCTGTGGATCTGGCAGGAGTAAAAGCTCTGTCCAAAAAAAAAAAACAAAGGCTCTGTCCAGTGTGAGCCCAAAGACACCATTAGGATGGGACCAAGAGAGGGACCCTGGCATCACATTAGCGAGGCCTGGGACAGTGTCCAAATGGGGCAGACTTCAATTGAAAAGTAACAGAAGCATCTTTGTCTTTGCTGAATCATCTTTGTCTTTCCTGGATCCAAAAATCTATCTGCAATTAATGGAAGAAGAGGCAGGATACTGGAATGTTAATTCTCAGCCTTGGTTTTCTTGTTTTTTCAACTATTTCTTACGGTTTTTATGATGTGTGTCTTTTTTTTCTTTTTTAATTGCGATCAGCCTTCTGGTTTTGTTTATCTTTGTTTTTTTTTAATCCCAAAGTAAGTTTCATATACTCTAAAAATCTCAAAAGGAATGAAAGTAAATCAATTTTAATTCACCATATATATATATATATATATATATATATTTTTTTTAAACATATTTTAAAATGATATATATATATATATATATACACCACAAGCAACTGCAGGCCCCAGACTCTCCCTGAACAACTTCCAGTGGCAGGAACTGTGTGTCGTTTTGGAAAAGATTTCTTCTTTCTATTTTCTCTTAAATTGAGTAGCTCTCCGCCCCACTGTAGTCCTCATCCTCATTTCTGGAGCCAGAAAGATTAAATTTATGCCCTTTACTGCCTAATAATCCTTCAATAATTCTTGTTTGCTTCTCAAGACCCCCCAAGTCTGCACTCCTCCACAGGGGGCTATGGTCCTCCATATCTACCCCCCAATCCTACCTCCCTTGAGAGGTCCTATGTGGGCTTGTTACTCAGAACTCAGCACCCTTCTCCAGAGCTTGACCTTCACACTGGACGGGCATCTTCTATTAAATATTAAATATTAGCGGACACATCACCCTGGGCCAGGAATTAGGGTGAGGCAAGTGAGGCACTCGCCTTGGGCAAAAAAATTCAAGAGGGTGCTGAAAACCTCAGGAATTGAGAGGAATCATATTGAAAACATCAACATTTACACCAAAAATCCACAAGAAGCAAAAATATCAAAATTTTAAATAAGAACCTGAAGCAAGAGGAAAGATGTAAGCAAGAGGAAAGATGCCCCCCCAGTACATTTTTATGTATTTTTTTAATAGTTGATTTTTTTTCAGAACTTTAAAATGGTTGAAAAAAATATTTAAAGATTGAAAAGTAGGTGTATTAAAACTCACATTATTTTAAGTTGAAATATTTTACTTATACCAAAAAAAAAAAGATTGATTATAATTTTACGTTCCTGGCTTTAATGGAAGCAAAATCTCATCATAGTCTTTTCCAAATCTTTTATAATATGTACACTATCATGATGACCAATCACACACCCCCTCAATGCTTACAGTGAACTAAGTCCAAAAGCAGGGTCATACATGCCCTCAGAATGCAACACCCAAGGGTGCCTCTAAAGAGGCATCATTTCCATCATGGCCATCTTTCTTATTTTGACATTTTGATATTTTTATTATAACTGTAAACTCCTAAGATGGAAGCAAAATGTCTCAAGGAAGAGGTGGCTTTTTCTTATCCCCACACAGGTGCGCTCTGGCCCAAGGGCAGCCCTGCTCCCATGGGTTTTGCCCCACCTATGCCTGTTTGCCTCTCTTCCTTGATACTTGGTGCTTATTTTTCCAGTCTTGATTTAGTATGTACTGATTTTATCGCAAACTTCCTTCGAGGAATCCCAGATCTTTTTTAAAAGTAGGTGGGGTAGAAATAAAGAATTCTGTGCTTTGCTCACATCCAGCCCATCTGCAAAAAACATCAGCTCTGTTTGCAACTATATCTGGAATCCAGTCACTTCTCACACCTCCACTGCTACCACCCTAGGAACCTACGGAGCCACCATGGTCTCTCTCCTAGACAGGCCTCCTGATTCCAGCCCTGCCCCTGTGGAAGACTGGTCTTGGTGGCCCCAGTGAGCCAACCTTTTGGTATCCACATGGGTAGCCCCTCCCACACTCATGCTAGGCTTGACCATGTGACCCGCTTTGGCCAACAGGACATCAGCAAGAGGCGTCTCCATCACCTCTTGCACACTGAGTCTTGTCCTCTTGGATGGATGCTTCTTGGGCTACCGCTGCCATGAGAGAAGTTGGGACAGACAAAGCCAAGGGATGGGCAAAATTTCTCTATAAGGATTAGGTTTAGACAAATACATGATATGGCTTATATGTGGAATCTAAAAACATGGTACAAATGAACGTATTTACAAAACAGAAGTAGAGTCACAGGTGTAGAAAACAAACTCATGGTTACCAAGGGGGAAAGGGGGGGGAGGATAAACTGGTAGATTGGGATTGACACATACAAACTACTGTATATAAAATAGATAACTAAGGGGCTTCCCTGGCGGTCCAGTGGTTAAGACTTCACATGTCCACTGCAGGGGGCATGGGTCTGATCCCTGGTCTGGGAACTAAGATCCCACATGCCATGTGGCGCGGCCAAAAAAACCCAAAACCTGATAAGAACTTACTGCATAGCACAGAACTCTATTCAACACTCTCTAATGACTTACATGTGAATAGAATCTAAAATAGAGTGGATATATGTGTATGTATAACTGATTCACTTTGCTGTACAGCAGAAACTAACATAACATTGTAAATTAACTATAATAGAAATTAATTTAAAAAGAAAAAGGGTTAGGTTAGGCTCTGCAGGCCTTATGGTCTCTGTTGCAACTACTCAACTCTGCCACTGTAGCTTGAAAGTAGCCATAGACAATATGGAAACAAAGGGGAGTGACTGTATTCCAATAAAACTTTATTTACAAAAACAGATTTGGCCCATGGGCCATGGTTTGTCAACCCCTGGGCTAGACTGCTGAATGATGAGGGGCTGCAGAGAGATACCCTACAAGATGGGAGGCTGGACTGGGTTGAATAGTGTCCCCCAAAACTTCATGTCCACCTGGAACCTGTTAATGTGACCATCTTTGGAAATAGGGTCTTTGCGCATGTAATCAAATTAAGATGAGGTCATATTAGATTAAGGTGGGCTTTAAATCCAATGTGACTTGCTTATAAAAAGAGAGAGATGTGGTGCTAATCCTCGGTCCAGTCAGTTGTGTGGAGGTGGCCAAGGACTGCCCAGTCTGCGAAATTCTTCCAAAGGCTCTGTGAAAGTGGCAGGCACTCATAAGCTCCTCAAAAGGGGGCACTTCATCAGGCTGGCACCTTGCTTGGCCCTTCTGGTGTGAATCCTGAGTCAGCCCTTCACTAGGGCAGCTGTCTCGCCCAGCTCTGCTGATCTGTGAACTTACAGCTGCGTGTCCTCGCCACACTCCTCCAGGGGCGAGCCTTTAGTCCGAGATCAGCCCCTTAAGAGACCCAGGCAGCCAGGTCTAAACGCCTCCCCCCGGCTGCAGTCTGCATGGCTCTTCTGGCCACATGAATATCCCGATGGACTCTGACAAATGCTGTGCTGAAATCCACTCTCTCCTCCTCACTTTCCTGGCCACCAGGAAACAAACAAATGAAACGTCAGGGAATTCCAATGTAGGAGGACCAGGGATCTCGCTTCAAGGGAACTGTCAAAGATTGTAGAAAATCAGAGTTTCTCCCCTTTTGTTTAGGAAATGCCAGCAAATGCCACCACGAGTGTGGGGTTGGGGACATTTTGTAATTGGAACTCGAATTGCCACACAACGTAACTGCCACTCCCATTCTGTGGGCTGCTCTCATCTTCCAGCTGCAAATTTATTTGAGAGAGAACACAGTATCGAGCAGACATGAAACCTTCCTGAGTCCTGCTTCTCAAAACCTGATGCTGCTACACTTAAATTCCGTGTATGGGGCTTCCCTGGTGGCGCAGTGGTTGAGAGTCAGCCTGCCGATGCAGGGGACACAGGTTCGTGCCCCGGTCCAGGAAGATCCCACATGCCGCGGAGCAGCTAGGCCCGTGAGCCATGGCCGCTGAGCCTGCGCGTCCGGAGCCTGTGCTCCGCAACGGGAGAGGCCACAGCAGTGAGAGGCCCGCGTAGCGCAAAAAAAAAAAAATTCCGTGTATGGTTATAGTCACGGCTTAGAGGTGCAAATTCAGGGAGGTCTCTTTGGGTTAAGTTTAGTGTCCTGTCATCTCATCCAAATCCAAGGTCAAAGTGAACTTCATCTCGGAAGAG
>NW_006780198.1:3184339-3204187 GCF_000442215.2 Lipotes vexillifer | reverse complement strand
AGAGCAGGATGCTGAAGGGTGGGGGGCAAGGCCTGGGGAGCCAGGCTGCCTGGGTTGGTTCCCCACCCCCCCAACCCCCGACCCCGCGCCTCCATTCACTAGCTTCAGGCTTGGGCAGCTCAGCTCACCTCTCTGTGCCTTGAAAAGCAGAGATGGCCACAGGGAGCAGGATTAAATGAGCTACACCAGGCAGATAACTTGGCCTCAGTAACTGATCAGTCACTGATAGGAGGAGGGAGGAATTTCTCATTATCAGGCCAGCCATGCAAAGCCTCTGTAGAAACCCTACTCTCAGCGAATCACAAGGGGCTACTTCCTTCTGAAGGAAGAACTTGGCGCCTGTTTTTCCATCTGCAGCTCACACACTACATCCTCTGACTTTTACCGAAAGCAAGTTCGTGTGCCCAGCGTACTCTGAGGCCAAGCAATACCGAAACGTCAGCGTTTGGAACAGAGAAAGGTTTACTGCAGGGTCATGCAAGGAGACAGGTAGCTCATGCCCCCAAAACCCGGAACTCCCAAAGGGTTTCAGCAAAGCATTTTTAAAGGCCAGGTGAGGGAGGGGCATGGTTGGCTGTTGCAGACTCCTTGGTGTCAAACTCCTTTGCTCTCGTAGCCATCCACATAGGTCAGGTCACGATGTTCCTGTAAACCTCCAACAAGACAAATGTTATTCTCTGTTCTGCAACTTTTAATCTCTATATACATGAGAAAGGTCAGAGCCTTGAGAATGAACTATCCTGTATATTTCAGGCTTTTTTTTTTTTTTTTTTTTTTTTTTTTTTTTTTGCCACACCACCGAGGCTTGCAGAATCTTAGTTCCCGGAGCAGGGATTGAACCTGGGCCCCAGAAGTGAAAGCGCCAAGCGCAGAGTCTAACCACTGGACCGCCAGGGAATGCGCTGTAGGCAACATTCTTAATGCAAAGCAAAAGCAATAGAATACAAGGGTTAAAGTAAAAGCAACAGATCTAATGTGGAGTCTTCCCTGTTACAGGACTTCTCTTTCCTTCACAGTGACTGGCATTCTTGGAGCGGGCCATCCGAGGGTCTGCTGCTCCAGCCTCTAGGAGGGCTGCCAGCC
The DNA here is from genome assembly GCF_000442215.2 of Lipotes vexillifer. NCBI lineage: Eukaryota > Metazoa > Chordata > Mammalia > Artiodactyla > Lipotidae > Lipotes > Lipotes vexillifer. Next base: position 3,203,104 of record NW_006780198.1, on the reverse strand, counting down.
TGGTGACTGCGGATTGGGGTTTCTTGGCCCCCGGGCTGCAGCTGCCCTGGGCCTCCCTTTAAGAGACAACCTTAAGAACTGTGAGAAATAGAGGATGGGGACGGAGAGAGATGAAAAGGGAGACTGCTGGGGAAGGGGGCCGGATGCAGCTGCTATTTAGAGATATCAGTGTCTTGCAGGCCTCCATCCCAGCTGTAAGCAATGATTTCCAAACTGATGGTAAGAGGACTGTTGGGGCTCAAAACTGCCTCCTGAGGGTGGTCTTTTCACACCCATGTCAGAAATTAAGGAGCTGAGGCACAGAGGATCCACGCAGAGCTTTTTGACACAGGACAGCAACATTTCCCCGAGATTTTCTCTTGCTGGTGCAGAGCCCTCTCAGTCCCCATTTGCCCCCTCTTCATTAGCTCCTCCGGGAAGCTCCTGGTTTCCCTGAGACTCCTGGGGTTTCTTTTTTTTTTTTTTTTTTTTTTATTGGAGTATAGTTGATTTACAATGCTGTGTTAGGCAGGCTCAGCGGCCGTGGCTCACGGGCCCAGCCACTTCGCAGCATGTGGGATCTTCCCGGACCGGGGCACAAACCTGTGTCCCCTACATCGGCAGGCGGACTCTCAACCACTGCACCACCAGGGAAGCCCTGGGGTTTCTTTCTTTAATCCCTCTGCTCCTTACTCCCCTTATTCGGGCACCCCTGATAAACGCCCTCCTAGCAATGACTTTGTTTAAAAACCATACTGTGCTCTCCCTTCTGCCTCCCCAGAGTCTGCCTTGCCCGGTCCCTATTTCTACAGCTGACTTTGTGAGGGGCTGTTGACAGCAGGGAGCCCTAAGAGGTGCCCTCAAAGCCATCATAAGGGTAGAATGCTGACTGTCACTTACACAGCGGGCACGAGGGTTTCCTTAAGCAAAGGACTTGGAAAGGACGTTAAATTGAAAATCAGTAGGGACTTCCCTGGCGGTCCAGTGATTAAGACTCCACGCTTCCACTGCAGGGGGCACAGGTTCGATCCCTGGTCCGAGAACTGAGATGCCACATGCCGTGTGGAAAAAAAAAAAAAAGTCAATCAAATTTCTAGAAAAGAATTGCAAAGGAAGAGCTGAATTTTATTTTTTTTACATCCAGGTCAGAACTCGTATTCACTGCTGGTGGAAGTGCATAAAGATACGAATACTCTGGAAAAGAAAGTTGAAGACGCTTATACCCATGACCCAGGGATTCCACGTCCAGGTGTGTGTCCTAGGGATTCGCCCTAGAGAAACTCTTTCTTGTACCTGCACTCAGGAGACATCTGCAACAAAATTCATAGCTGCAGTGTTGGTATTAACAGGAAAAAAAGAACTGGGAAACTCAAATGTACACTGACAGGAAAACGTGTGATAGTCACAAAATGGAATACTATTCAGCACTGAAACAAACCATCCACAGCTCACAAATGTCAAGTTGAGCAAAAAAAAAATTGTAGCAAAGGCTAGAAACAGTAGGATGCCATTTATATAAAGTTCAAAAACTATTTAAAAACCACAAAGTGAGGGGAAAATAAACACAAAATATAGGACAGTGGTTACCTCTGGGGCCGGGGAAGAATACACAGGGCACGTGAATGGCATTGCCAGTATCCGCTTCTTAAGCTGGCAAGTTGGGTACACTTCTGTTTATTATTTTTTACATCAGATATACTTTATGCAGTCTTTGGTATATGTTAAATACTTAGTGGTGTAGAATGGGGAAAAATGCACAATCTAAAAGTTGAGGATTATGTTTTATTCAGTGGATTTACTGAGGGCTTAAGCACAGGATACATCCTCTCAGATAGCTCTGAGGGACTATTCCAAAGAGGTATGGGAGGAACCAGGATATACAGAAGTTTTTGCAAAAAAAAAGACCCAGGTGGTTGAACAGCAAGAGATTACCACTAATTACAGAAAAACCCGGACATCTCAAATTAATGAATTTAGTACTTTTCTGTGTATGGGAAAATACAAGAATCCGGGCTAAATGAAATTATTCTTTTGAGATGCACCTTAACTATCTAGGGCCAGTATCTTATTTTTCTCCATCCTGAATCCCCACAAAGTGCTGGAGGTGGCTGCAGTGGCTGATGACTTGATGGCTGTAACATCCTTTGTTTACTGATAAGGCAGGCGACATTCTTTGTCCTCAGTGGTAAACAAACACAAAAACTTCCTAGTCTGTTAAGGGGAGGGGCGATCCACCTAGATCCCCTGAGGGCCTTCCTCACTCATCTGATCTCCCTTGGGCTGCTTCTCCTATCTGTCTAAAGACCTGCCTTCCAAAAGAGGTATGTCACTTTTTCCACCAACCAGCAGTTTTCAACCAGGGGTGCGCAGACCACAGATAGAATCAGTAATCCAGGTGGGTCATAGGCTGCTGCAGATTCATCTTCCCTCAATTCTGATGTCCCCCTGCAAATGTCATGCAGGCACCTACCTGCAGTGTGGTCTTCTGATAATAGGCTTGCACACACGTTTCCCCTCCCTGCCCACCAGCCTTTGGTATGCCACTGCACTAAAACTGCTCAATAAGCATACTGTCAACTAAATGCCTGTAACAAGGTAAATGCCCCTGCACTGGACTGAAGGCACACACGAGTCCCACAGCCTGCTAGCAAAGCCTCAGGAGCTGTGGAGACAGGCAGGGCATTTGGCAGCTTGTGGATTTTGGAAAGGATCTGAGGGCACATCTCATTAACAGTTGAGCTACAATTTAAGGTCGAAGTGCTGGCTCAGATCACTGTGCTGTGGCCTCCAAGAATCTTGCAACAGCAGCAGTCTGAGATCATGTTCTACATCTGATTTCCTGCTAGGAATCACTGGTTGTGGCCAGAAACCCGTTATAAGAGCCATGTCTTTCTATCTTTATCTCTCTAACCATTTTAACATAAAACGAAAGAGATTGTTTTGGAGCCCTTTCAGGGCCACACTTTAGAATTGCTCTGAAAATAAGAGCTCTAAGTGTCTGATTTCTGTTGAGTTCTTAAGGTTTAGGAGATGGTGGCTGTTGATTTAGCTGCTGGGTCATGGGGCTGGGATCTTGGTCTTAAGCAGTCTGAAACACCAGTGTACTGCTGGAGAAATCAGCTGGGATCTTGGTCTTAAGCAGTCTGAAACACCAGTGTACTGCTGGAGAAATCACAAACTCTGCTTGCAAAATTCACATAATTCTTTAGGAAACATTTTACAATTTCCTTCTTGCTCTTTTGCCGAATTTAATCCTAAAGTTCTTTCTTCTTAGTCAATGGAAAACAAATACAGTGGACTCAATAGGCCTTCAGCTTTACCCAAGGCTAGGAATTAAGGAATAAAAGCAGTTTTTGCAGCTGACCAGAAGAAATAATAATTAAAATCAAATATACACTCGAATCTCTCCATGCAAGGCAATGGGTTAAGTATGGAGATGAACGACATTGTTTTAGCTCTCAGACTTACAGACCAAGAGGAGCACTAAGAAAATACAAAAATAACTCTATCAGAAAACGAAGCCCTCCCTTGAGTGTGTGTTGCGGGGTCGGGGGGAGATGTGCTGCAGAACTAATTTGAAATGGTATCGGTTCTTCATCAGAAGGGGAAAATAACTGCACCCACTCTTGCCTGTTTTTCATTTGTCAGACTACTCTGGAATAGTACCTGTTTTGAACTTTGAGAAATTCCCCGAGTCTGTGTGAAATTCCATTCCCAAATCAGTACAAGTATGGTTCACGTGTACGGGAAAGGGAGGCGTAGAAGCTTACTTTCAAGATCCGACATAAACAAGAGCAGAAGAATGAATTAACCCGGGGCACTCACGTGGAGTGCCTGGCACGTAGGAAGTGCTCAAAAAGTATTAGCTGTAATTAAGGGAACGCGAACATCCTTTCGGCTCTTGGCCTAATAACTCCTGTGTGACCGACGCAAGGACAAAGGGACCGGGTCACCTTGGAGGGCTGCCGGGCGCGCAGGGCGCAGGCGCGGGTGGGCACACGTGGCCGGCCTCGCGACCCCACGGCCCGGGAGCGGGGTCCGGGCGTGCGGCCGCCAACGTCTCCAGGCCGCCGGGGTCTCCGGCACCGCGCTGCGGGGCGACGGGTGGGGCGGCCGGGAAAGGCGGGCCGCGAAGGTCGTCACCAAGGTCGTGGGCCGGACGTGCGGCGCCGGGGCGACGCGGCGTGCGTGCGGGACTCGGAGTACGTGACGGAGCCCCGAGCCCTCATGCCGGCCGCGCCGCCCCGCCCCTCCCCCCGGGCCCCGGCGCCACAGACTCGGCTCAGCCGCGGGTCCCAGCGGCGGGCGGGAGCGAAGGGGGACGGGGTCTCGCCCGCATCCCCACATAGCCGCGGGGCAGTTGGGGCGCCCAGCCCAACCCCGCCCCAACTCCCCGGGACGTCACCCCATCTTCCAGTTCCCGGCGCCCGCAGTCCCACCCCTCCCTCGGAGGCGAGGGCCCGAGTGACGGCGCGCCGGGCCAATGGCGAGGCAGCGCGGAGGGGGTGGGCTTGAGGGGCGGGAAGTGGGCTGGGTCCCCTCGAGCTGGGCAGGAAGTCCAGGCCGGCAGAGCGGAGACGAGCTCGCGGTACTTGGAACGTGCGGACCTTGCACCTTGACGCTCGCCCTCGGTGTCCGCAGCACCCTCTGCTTCTCTCTCGTGCGGCGACCTCAGGCGGCTGGGTGAGGACTCAAGGAAGGGCTGCCGAGCAAGCGCCCGGGCAGGCGGCGCGTGGGTGCCCCGGGCCCGCGGGCGCTCCTGCGCCTCAGACGGCGTGCCCGGGGGTTCGGCGGGGAAGGGGCGGGTCGGCGCGCGCGCGAGCGGCCTCCCCGGGCCAGAGTTGAGGTCCGAGGCGGGGGCGCGGCGCCTGGTTTCTCCTGAGGGGAAGGTGCCGCTCAGCCTGGGATTACGAGTACGGGGCCGCGTCACTGTCCCGGGAGGTTAGAGGTAGAACACGCGGTCACCAGGACAGCAGGCGGTGAGGGTGGAAGGTTTGGCGAGGGCTCCAGGCCTAACCCGCGTGCTCATTAAAGCCAGGCCCTTCCGAAAATGGAGAAAGGGGGCCGGAAAAGGAGAGATGCCCGGGAAGCTGCAGCCCACCCCACCCCCGCGCCCGTGCCTCCCGCTGGTGGCCCTCGGCCTTGCGCCTGAGTGTCCAGCCCGTCGCTGCTCCGGAATGAGCAGGGACTGATCTGCCTTCAGAAGGCACTTGATCTGGAGGGGACTGCAGCAGAGCCGTGGGGTCATTGGAAGCCCTGCAGGCGACCTCGCCCAAGTCGGGCACGAGGCGCTCCCTGCTCCTCGGGCTGGCCACCAACAATCGGCCCCTGATCTGACATAAAAAGGATGCACTTTAAGAAAATTTTCTGTTCGCTGCTTCCTCTGCAATGTGGTCTCTTCCCCCTGGGCGGTGCGGGCAGCCGGTTGACCTGCTTCCGGGGCACACCTAGGCCCCGGCTGCCCGGTGTGCTCGTGCTGCCCCTGGTCCAGGCTTCAGTCCAGGCAGATAAAAGGCTGTGCAGGCTCCTAGTCAGACCCACCTTCCGCCCTGCCTGTGCTCCCTGCATTTTAATGACTTAGGAGAAAAGTTTTTCTATCTAATTTCAAGATAAGTTGAATTTTATTTTCACATCGTGAAGTCAGTCGACTGCCTTGTCTTATATCACTAAAATAAAACCAGAAATGAAATCTTATAACTGTATGATGAGGAAGTGTAATGAAGATGTGCTTAAAAGCGCATCTAAAATCTGTGAAGTAAGTCAGTGATGGCATGGGGGATGCAGGGGGGAGCAATGACTGGAAATGGCCTCTGGGGACTTTTTTGGGGTGGTCAGTGTTACACACGGGTATATGATTTACCAAAACTCAAAGTTAACTAAAATTTTAAAACTAGAAGATTTTAAGCAAATTTGCCTTTTGAGATAAAAACTAAGTACCTTTTTATTGGCTAAATGAGTAAAACTCCATTGTTACAAAGAAAAAACAAAGCCACAGAAGTGATTTCAGTATCTAATTTTGAAACTTAAAAAGATGCTATCTGCTGCTTCGGAACATTCCAGAGAAGATAATGGAGAGGAGCCCAGCTAGCTGATGGCTTCCACACGCTGATTTGGTTCCTCTTCTCCACTTCAGTCCTACAAGTTGTTCAATTCTGTTGTTCCTTGGAGAGCCTCTGGGGGAGAAAAGCCAGAAAGGGGCTTTCTTTGAGCTCTTGATATTTGTTCTCTGTAGCTGCAAACCACCCCCCTCCCCTTTTTTCTAAAGGTGTTTTCAAAGGAAAGCACTTCCCTTGGCGTATCCTGGTGCTCAAAGATAGAATCCTTTCTCTAGTTACAGATCATGACATTTCATAATTAAGTTTTTTAAATGGGGTGAAATGCCCATTGAAAGCAACACTGACTAGATAATGTTATTTGTGTGCCCTGTCTTGTTAAAGACCCAAATACTGTGAGGTTTGAAAGGCTCAGAAATTGGCAAAGATCACAGCACGTAGACCAAGGAGTTCATTCCTGGCCTCCAAACTCAGAATTTCTAACTGATTATCCAACATCGACCAATTGAGCATTCTCCTGCTACCTCAGGTTTCACCTGATGAACTGTGTTCCCAACTTTTAATTCACTGTCCACTGCAAACCAGACTTTCCTCCTGGTCACCCCCGCCCTTTTTTTTTTTTTTAATCTTAGATGGGTTTGCTTGTGGCCCTCACGTCCCCTTGGTCGTGATTTGGTCCCTTTCCCATGGCCCCGCGCCTACCCTCGTTGGTAACTGATGACAGCCGGTTTCAGACTCTCTCCTCTTCGGGCACTCTGCACGCCATCAACGTGTGAACCTTGCCCGCCAGCACGCGCACTGCCGGGCTTTCTTTGCCAGTAGGACAAGACCTGAACTACTAGGGCCTTGCAGAGCTGCCCCTACCTACTTTTTAGGAACAATTCCCAGTGCTCTCCAGCAGGCATTTTCTCCCACTCCAGTCAGCCTTCCTACATGCAGTTTTTAGTTTATGCAGAGTCTTTCTAGTCTAGGGATCCTCAGAAGTGACCCCTTGCATACTGAGTTGAGACTGCATTGTGGTTTATGGAAAATACGGACTGTGCTTCCCCACAGAAGTTCACCATGTCTATCCTCAAGATCCACGCCAGAGAGATCTTCGACTCCCGTGGGAACCCCACTGTTGAGGTTGATCTCTACACCTCAAAAGGTATGGGCCACCTTTGCTTCTGTAGCCCCTAGCACCACACTCCATTTCTTAAAACTTCGAATGACAGAGCCTTAGGCAAGAAAACGTCTGTTACGGTAAAAGCCTTTCTTTCTGGTCTGCACATGCTGGTAGGCTGTGGTTCCCCACTGGGGGAAGGTTGGGAGGGTTTTAAGGCAAGAGGTCCTTGTCTTGGTGCTTTTTGGTACGTAGAGCAGAACACAGGTTGGCTGCCAGGTCAGTGAGGTGGGGAAGTAATGTGATAGCCTTGTCCCTAAAAGGGCCTGTCACTAGTTTGCTTCACAGCTTGCTGTAACCAAATACGTAGGATCTTTCTTCCTTGTAAAGGAAAGAGATTAGGGGACTACAAGGGTATATATAGCGCTCTTATCTCCGTTTCCAGAAATCACTCTTAGAGGATCCGGGACAGTTTTTACTTTGGGGTGTTGGAACATTCCCGAGGCTCATATTTTTACCTAGCTGTAAGCCCCCGTAGGAAGAATTTGCCCACATGAGAAAAGAATCGAATGGGAACCCTTAAAAGCTCCCCCATTGTTCTTTTTTACTTTAAGAAAATCTAGTGCTTTCCTAGCCCTGCATTACCTCCAGCAATGTCTCAGCTGTTTTCTAAATGGTTGAAGTTGGAAAAGGAGCTTCAGGCAGAATCACCCAGAGGTGCTGGGCACAGACCTGCCAGTCAGAGCTGAGTCATGGTCTGAATCATAGGCCTGGCTGTGGAACCCTTCCCTTCTTGTCCTCCCTTCCCCCTTGACCAGAAAATGAAGGCCCCTCGAGTCGAGATTCACTGGGCAGGAGTCTGCCTTTGGTTACTGTTGGGGTGCCCTCAGAACACGATTCCTTCTGGGCATGTGCCTTGAGGCAAATGCCGTGTGTTCTCAGAAGATGGCAAGAATTTCCTTTCAGTTTATGAAACTGGCACGCTTAGTCAGAGAGTGGAACTTTCCACTTGGAAATTAATGGACTTTGAACAACGAAAAAAGACCCAGGACACTAGAAGATTGTTGGGAGGGGGAATTTTCTTTGAAACTCTTTAAAATGACTAAAATTGATGTCTTTTGACATTTAAATGAATGGAACTTTCTCTTATGTGTCTTAATCCTTTTAAGAAAAGAAAAAAAAACAGGAAGTCATAAATTTGTTAAGAACCCTTCATCACTTCTTTTGTTCTTAGAATTTATTTTTTAAACCAGTTTTAGGTTCACAGCAGAATTGAGTGGAAGGTACCGAGCATTCCTGTCTACCCCCTGTCTCCACTATCACCATCCCCACCAGAGCGCTACCTTTGTTACAGTCGAACCTGTGTTGACACATCATCACCCAAAGTCCATAGTTGACCTTAGGGTCACTCTTGCTTTCCTCATTTCTTCACCTGGCCCAGTGCCTGATGGATACAGAGAAAGCCAGGGCCTGTGTCGAGAAGAACGTGTGTCCTGCTGGTCACACAGTCAGTGCGGTGGCACAGGCATGCAACCAAGTATGACTGCGATACTTGGTTGGGTTTTTCCTCTTAGTTCGTTGCCTTCACATCTCCCGCACCCCCCAGTTCTCGGCATACCTCAGATGGGGAAATCCCTAACGGTTTCAAGGAGATTCAAGAGGCTGTCTACACTTCCTGCTTCCCTAACCCTTCTGCCCCGTGTAACCGGATTTCTGCGGTACCTTTCTTGGCACTGTCTGTCCTTCTCCAAGATTTGCCGTTTTTCTGCTCCACAGTCTAGGCTCAGCCGGGCAGCTGGTTTCTATATCTGCAGGACTGCGCAGTGCATGCTTGATTGGGTTCTAGTGTTATTGTGCTTATCTTTCCTCTTCCAGTCCTGTTTTCTGGTTTCCTGTTATGCAGAGAACCCCCAAATAGCATTTATTGCTCCTTAAGCTGAGGCAGATGAGCTGTAGAGATTCCTCTTGAGCCAGCGCTTTCAAGGCTTGAAAGCTAGCAACCTGATCTCACTTGTCTAAGGGAAGCTTGGCCACAGTGCTCTACAGCTGGATTGTCTAAAATAGCCCAGTGTTTTCGTGGATTACTAGCTGCTAGACAACCTTAAATCCCGTAGGTGGCCTGCATTGTATTTCTTTTGGGCCGCGCTGCTGGGGGTGGTCCACGGCCCAGCTCCGGGGCACCTGTGGGGAATTTTGAGAGGTGTGGGCTCAGACCTCCCATTTGTTTTGGAATCTGCACTTTAACCCACAGGTGATACGTGTGCACGTTAAAATCTGAGAAGCTCTGCTCTAGACCTTTTTCTTTAGAGAAATTCATCAGCCATGCTCTAGTGTCTGCAGTGCGGAATCCTAAAAACATGACAGGCTGAAGCAGCCCGTGTGAGTCCTCCCATCGTTGGGAGGAAGTAACTGTTTCCTACGGGCAGCTCCCTCAGTGAGCGGGAGGGGCTTGGGCGAGGGTGGGAGCTATTTCTTAGTCATTAACTGTTTTTCACCCTCCCTCTCTCAACATCCAGGTCTCTTCAGAGCTGCTGTGCCCAGTGGCGCCTCAACTGGTATCTACGAGGCCCTGGAGCTCCGGGACAATGACAAGACGCGCTACATGGGCAAAGGTAAGGGCCGAACCCACGCCGGCCTCCCGGCAGCCACAGCCTCCCTCCTGCTCCCCGCGGCTTCTGTTTGAGGGTAGCAGACCTCTGACTCGGCCCAGAGTGTGGGCATCGAGTATGGGTGTCGCACGTGCAGGAGAGGGGAGAGCGGGCTGATAGGTCCCAGCACCCCTGACCCCATAGCTCAGGGCAGGCGCTGTAACACTTACTTCTACTGCAGTTTGTCTCCAGTCTGTGAAGAACTCCTGGCTGGGTCAGGGGATGTGGGAGAAGAAGAAAAGTTATCTAGTGCTAAGGGGCAGCCTCGCATCCTCCGGGAGGGCTCGGAGGGCCTTCCGGGCCATCAGGCCTCTTCAAGGGTCTAGTCGCGGAGGAGGACAGCTCCCGAAGGCCTGGCTGATGGCTCACCATTGATGGGCTGTCGTTGTCTTTCGGTCTCTTTGGCAGAGCCAGCCTGTGCTGGGCTGTATGCAGACGGGCTGGATACTGTGTTGGCAGTGCTCACCTTTCTGTAGATAGAACCTATGTGGCCAAACTCCAGAAAAGCAGATAGGGCTAGACTGTGCATTCTCAACGGGGACAGGAATTGGTTCTGGAGAGGAAGCAAAAACATATCATGACAGTTCATGGTTTGTGGCCCTCCGAAGGGCCACACGTGTAGACAGGTGGAGGGCACGTGTGCTGCCAACTCTCCAGGGAGGGCGATTAGGAAAAGTCCAAAAACGCTGCAGAGGAGGGGGCGCGGGCGAGGGCGAGGTGGAGCTGGGGGCACTGGGCCAGGGTCGCAGCGCCCCACTGTAGGGAGGCAGCTTGTGCAGAGAGCTCTCCCCAGGGGCCTTGCTGGCGGCCCAGGCGGTACATGCCTACAGCAGCAGGACAGCGCTGTGCCCTGACTGTGATGAGGACAAATGCACAGTCCCTGCAGCGTTCTCCCTGTCTTCCTGTTTCCTCTCTTTCTCTCACTCAGCCTCCTTCCCAGCCTGTTCTCTTCTCAGTCTTTCTTTTTTCCTTCTCTGCCCATCTCTACTGGTCAGGTGTCTCCAGACCCGTTAAGTATATTAACGAGTTCCTGGCACCAGCCCTGTGCACACAGGTAATACATAACATTGGGCGTCCTTTAGTCTCTGCAGCTGGCCTGTCCAGTGCATGGTCTTGCCAACTAACCTCCCTTCAGACATTCTGGATGGTTGCTCTGTGTGCGGCTCTAACCCTTGGGGGTCCTAGGTAAGAGCACTCAGACTGGGCCAGAAAGCCCTCCGATTCCAGGGGGAGAGAGCGATGGGGATGTGAAGGAGGTCCCATTGAAAGTCTTTGGTGGGCTCTGAATATCTGGGTTAACATGGTGAGTGGTTCTCTCCAGCAATGCTGCTCAAGCCTGTCTTTCATTAATGTCGGTAATTTGATTTGATTATTCCTTCTAGGTGTCTCAAAGGCTGTTGAGCACATCAATAAAACTATTGCGCCTGCCCTGGTTAGCAAGGTAGGACCTGCCTCCTGATAACTAATGTATATTAATGCCATCAAAGCGCCTCCCAGGCCAGCCCAGGAGGCTTTCCTGTTCATGGAAGAGCTTATTCTGAGAGCTGAAGAAGCCGGTTGGATTCCCTGTTGTGCATGCGAATAACTTCGCCTTTCCTAACCCACCCTCTGCCTGTCCATGTGTCCATGGCTAACAGTGCATGGAATTGGATCCAAGGGACGGGAGGCTCTTAGAGCCTTGATGTTTCCCCACAACCATCTTGACCTTCGGGGAGTTAAGATCCAGATTTTAAGAGCGGCTCTCAGGGGTGTTAAATGTAGTATCCGTGGCGACTGACTCATTTTTCATGAACTGTGGAATTATTTACTGTGTTTTTAAACAGCAGAACTCCCATTATATAAATTCCTACTTGGAGCCTCAATGTGTCAAACAGATAAAAGCGGAGCTGCTGTAGGTGAAGTGGGTCTGGGGATCCCACAGCCCAACCTACTCTGCAGCTTGGTCTCGTTTATCTTCCCTCCAGCCCCGCTGTCTGTAACTATGGCCCTTTCTCGGGTCCAAACCCAGCCTCGGCCTGTGTGTCCTCCTTGGTAGGGCCCCTCTCCCGGCTCCACCCTGCATGCAGGTGGCAAGCGGCTCCTCTGCTGATCCTCTCCCCCGCTTGCCTGCTGTGGCCTGGGCCACATGGCTGGCTGTAATCGTCCCCAGGTGGAGGTTTTCAGCACTGCCCTGCCGCACACACCTTCAGTCCCGGCCTCCTGGGGCCCTCCATACGCCGCTGTTCTTTGTGCCTCAGCGCCCTCACCTGGCCTGACAGCAGGGCTTTCCGGGACATTTTTCTTTACTTGGGGGAGACAAACTTCAGTCTAACTCTTGGTGAGGGTTGGCCTCAAGCCATCTGCTGGGGTGGCTTCTAACTTTACCCAAAGATGCCTTGTCAGGAAAGCCAAAGATGCCAAATTGTTAACGTGGCATGATGGACTTACAGATTCTGGTTTTCTTTCATATTTTAGCTTTTATATAAGCAATGTTATAAATAATATGCTGGTATCATTCACTTACGGAGTTTTTAAAGTAATGCCGACTTTTATTACATTTCTTTGAGCCAGTTTTTCAGACACTAGTTTTATTTATACTCTCGCCAAAAATAGTCATTTTCATCAGTCGTCAGACATCTTGCTAAATGATGGTGGACTGCGTACAAAACTCGTATCTCCATCAGATGATGGGGTTTACTGTCACTGAGGGCAGCCGAGTGACAGCAGAAACTGAATTTGATGGTAAAGAACAATGAATTCTGTTATTTGCTGCCCCAGAAGTCACACTGCTTTGGAGTAATTCCTTCTTTAGCATGAAGCAGACAATTCTGCCTCATGTGTAACGTGACCTCGGACTCCCTCGGTAGACTCCCCTTCATGACATGAGGACCATGCATTGTCGGATCCCTCGTGCTTGGAGAAATGCCTGATGCTCTTAAAGCAAGTGAAGGGCATTGTTCTGCCTCCCCATTTTCTCTTGGCATTCCCCCCTTTTTTTGCCTGCCAGGCGCATGGATAACACAGAACTGATCTGGGCTTTGCAGGGTTCCCAGGGTTGATGGCTCTGGGACAGGAGGGCACAGGGCATGCAGGTAGAGGCCCCACTCCCTCCCAAGCAGCTTATCCTCGCTCTCCCTGTAGAAACTGAGCGTTGTGGAGCAGCAGAAGATCGACAAGCTGATGATAGAGATGGATGGCACGGAGAATAAATGTGAGTGGCCTGAGGTGGGGTCTTTGCCAGGGAGATTGCGGCTTCTCCTGAAGACCCTTGAAGTCCTTTGGGGAGAGGTCATGTCATCCCCTAACGATGAATTACGTAACTGTCTACGGTCCTCCCCTAACTCTAATAAATCACATTTTTAAATATCAGGAGCATAGCCAGCTGACAGCAGCAGGCATGTAGGGTTACTCAGAAGAGGCTCGTGCTTTATATAATCGAGCAATTTGTGGAATTTTCCAGAGTCCCATGAACCAAAGAAAGGGCTTTCTCTTTGGGGGAAAAAGGAGCCTACATGGAAGGCTATTGCATTTCTGGTGTGAATATGCAAAGGAGATAGAAAGGAAAAGGTTCCGAATACAATCCAGGGTGCACACAGTGGTGCATCCGGGGGCGGCCAGCAGGGGGAAGGCTGGTGAGTAAGAAATCCCTTAACATAACCTGTTCTGTTCTAGCCAAGTTTGGTGCGAACGCCATCCTGGGCGTGTCCCTGGCTGTGTGCAAGGCTGGCGCCGCTGAGAAGGGGGTGCCCCTGTACCGCCACATTGCCGACTTGGCTGGCAATGCCGAGGTCATCCTGCCAGTTCCGGTGAGTGGCGAGTGTTCGCTTTCTCATGGGGTCCCGAGACCTCCCACCTGTTGACCTCATCCACGTGTGACTCTCCAGCACATGTGTAGGAGCAGGCTCTGGGGGTCTCGGCTGCAAATAACTCCTCCGCCGCCGCCAGCTAAGAGTGACCCTGAGCAGGTGACTCGGCCGCCCTGCACCCATCTCCTTAGTTGTCGATGGGAGATGAAAATTGTACCTGCCTTGTCGGGTTGTGTGCACTTGCAGTGGTAGTGACCTCAGTGCAGAGAGACCTGGTGGCTTCAGAGCCGCACGGGCCCCACGTAGGAGCCATGCACCTGGGTGTCGTGGGGTTGCTGAGGGACGGGACCCCCCGGGCCTGGAGCTGTACTTGTGTCTCCCCACAGGCTTTCAACGTCATCAATGGGGGCTCTCACGCTGGCAACAAGCTGGCCATGCAGGAGTTCATGATCCTCCCCATCGGGGCTGAAAACTTCCGGGAGGCCATGCGCATCGGAGCAGAGGTATACCACAACCTGAAGAATGTGATCAAGGAGAAATACGGGAAAGACGCCACCAACGTGGGAGACGAAGGCGGGTTTGCTCCCAACATCCTGGAGAACAAAGAAGGTAGAGGCTCTGGAGGAAGCCCCTGGATTTCTGAGCACCGCCCCCAGCGTCTGCGAGCCTTCCACGCCTGCCCTCAGGGGCGCTGCTCTTTCCACCATTCGTTCATTAAGTAGCAAAATGCAAAACCCTGCAGACATGGGAGCTAGTGCTTCATTTTTTTAAAAAAACAAATCACAAGAAATTATCTTATTTATTCGACTTCTGAACAGCCTGATGATTTGCTTAAACTGGGCTGACGGTGGGGTAGGGAGGCAGTTCGTTTTCTTGCTGTCATCCCTGCTCCCCCAGCGATGGCAAAGGTTTGCAACCTGCTCCGTGTTCAAGGATGCTGGCTGTGATGAGGACTGCTGCCGTCAGTAACCATTTCGGGTCATTCAGCCACGGTAATGCTGCGCAGGCTTTATTTAGCTTTGAATCCTTAGGCACAAGATGAAATGTGAGAGTTGAGTAGAGAATACAGAAGTCCTAGGAAAAGAATTCACGGATGAATTTTTTGTTTTAGGAGAAAAAGTAGGGTTCCAAGCATATTTCATTGCCTTCAAGGATGGCTAGTGAAGGAAATGTCCATCCTGCTCGTTGGGTCAGTCATACGAAATTGCTGACGTTCGGCTGTTTTAACCTATAAAAAGTGGCCCTTCACGCAGTTTGAATCTTGGTCTTGGGGACACTGGAACAGGGACCGGTGTCTGTCAGTTTCCCTACCAGCAGCGCTGCTGAGCGAGGCCGACCCTGAGCCTGGGCCGGACAGCAGAGCTGGAGCGGGGGCCTCGCTGTGCGGGCTCCCTCTTGGATCTCAGCATTGGCTCTATTTAAAGCCAGTTCTGCGGGACAGCTGATCTCAGCTGGTCACTGTATCTTGGCCGGCACAGTTGTTCTTTGGTGCTAAATATGGGAGCACTTGTCGGTGAAAAAGCCTCTTAGAGTCCATTTCCAACTTGGCCATGCACTAGTGGCCCTGACCAATGGTTTCTTGCCCCAGAGCAGAAAAGAGTAACTGGAATCTTTGAAACTGGTGCTTGGGGCCAGAGCACCTCTTCCTCTTCTGTTACGGTTCCCATTTGGCAGAGTTAAAGAGGAATTTTATCTCCATCCTCCTGGTTTCCAAACTCTCACCGCCATCTCTTTCCAGCCCTGGAGCTGCTGAAGAACGCCATCGGGAAGGCGGGCTACACTGATAAGGTCGTCATTGGCATGGATGTGGCCGCCTCTGAGTTCTTCAGGTCGGGCAAGTATGACCTGGACTTCAAGTCACCCGATGACCCCAGCAGATACATCACGCCCGACGAGCTGGCCAGCCTGTACAAGTCCTTCATCAGGGACTACCCAGGTGAGTGCTCCTGGGGCGGCTGCAGGTGTGCGAGTGGGTGGAGCCTTCACTGGGGTGCCTGGTGCAGCAGAGCAGGCAGCTGGCCAGCCGTGGTGCAGTGTGATCGTCACTGTCGCAACAGCCTCCTGAGCAAACGTGGTCCTGGCTCCACTGACAGTGAGGAAAGGAGCCTTGAGAGCCAGGACCACTGGGTGCTCCTAGGCTCTGCGTCACCTGATGTGCACGGGAGAGGGGACCCAGAGGCACAGAGTGGGTTAGAACTTGCCCAGGGGAACACACAGCAAATGGTGGAGCAGGTGTTCAGACCAGGAAGCGTCTCTAAGTCCCTGCGTTTAACGTTAAGTAACTTGGAGGAATCGGAGCCAGGACACGAAGCCCGGTCTTCACCCCTCTGGGTCCACAGTTCTGTTTTTACTCTCAGTGGCGCTAAACTCACACCGCCCTGGGCCGCAAGTTTCCCACTTAACAACTGTGGGGTTGCAGGATTGCAGGTGACTGCAGTCCCTGTCCTGGGAGGGGGTTGGGAGGCCAGGTGAGTTGGGAGGGAGGACGGGAGGGGGCTCTGGGGTGCTGCGGGTCAGCAGCCTGGGAGGCCATGCTGAGGGAACACGCCCTTGCCCTGCTCTGCTCAGTGGTGTCCATCGAGGACCCCTTCGACCAGGATGACTGGGAAGCTTGGCAGAAGTTCACTGCCAGCGCGGGAGTCCAGGTGGTGGGGGATGACCTCACCGTGACCAACCCCAAGCGGATTTCCAAGGCTGTGAGCGAGAAATCGTGCAACTGCCTCCTGCTCAAAGTGAACCAGATCGGCTCTGTGACTGAGTCCCTGCAGGCGTAAGTGCCCTTGCATGGAGGGCGGGGGCCCTCCTGACTGGAACTCCTGGTGGCGTTTAAAGTAAGCTTTGTCCCCAAGGGGCTCAGGGCGTTAGGCAGTTGTGTTCTAATCCTGACCACTTGGTGGCCCTACACTCCTGATTTACTGTCACACGGAGAACGTTAGTCAGGAGACACATGTCTCTCTCCCTCGAGGAGGCTGAACCCAGTTGTTCAAACGTGACTAGAGGGCAGAGAAAGGTCCTCGGGCCCTTCAGAGTAGGGCGAGGGTTACCCTCTTCCCCAGCAGTTGGGAGCCCAGGGCTGCCCCTGGCCCCCCACCGGGAGTGATGAGTCATGGCTTCAGGAGGCGAGAAGGGGCCACAGTGCCCAGGCAGTGGAGCCATGCCGTCTGCTTGTCCCTGGCTTCTAGGTGCAAGCTGGCCCAGTCCAATGGGTGGGGCGTCATGGTGTCGCATCGCTCCGGGGAGACTGAAGACACCTTCATCGCCGACCTGGTGGTGGGACTGTGCACTGGGCAGGTAAAGAGCTCCCTGGGGTGAAGGGTGCTCCCTGCTTCTCTCTCTGACCTCAACTTCCTGAGCACAGACTGGGGGGGCAGGGGGGAGAATGGGGTCCTGGGTGCCCCTTTTATCCCCTCCTTCCTAGGGCCAGGGATCCTCTTTAAGAAATTGCTGGCTTTCTGCCGTGGCACTCTCCCCTTGCCCAAAATGCCCATGAAGATTCAGTGCCCACTGTAAGCAACCATGGCCTTTCTTTTCTCCTTCCAGATCAAGACTGGTGCACCATGCCGATCCGAGCGCTTGGCCAAGTACAATCAGATCCTCAGGTAAAGAGGCTGCCTTCGCTGCATGTGTGGGCTTGCTTGGTCTCCAGGAGGAGCCCCTGGCCCTGTGGGGCTGGTACAAGGGTTGGGGCAGGGGCCCTGGCCCCTGATATGTTAGGTTGGGACGGTAGGGTGCCTGGCAGCGTTGGCCCAGAGCGGGGCCTGTTCCACACGATACTGCCATCTTCTGGTGGTAGAGGGAACTGGCTCCCCTTTAGACAACTGAATCAGAAGTTGGGGAGCTACAGGGAAGCCTTAGTGATGCTATCATTTTAACCCTTGTTTTGTGGACAAAGATACCAGAGCTCACAGAGGGGAAGAAAAATTGCCAAAGGGCACACAGCAGGGTTTCCAGTGTTCAGCGCCTTCTGACGTTCTGGTCCCTCCCCTTTTTGTCTCAGTGTGTCCTTGGGAAGCACCCATAAATACAGGGAGACCTGCCCTTTGGTTATTTTATTCCAGTCTTGAAGGGAAAAGGAACTTCCATTTTATAAGTCCTCCCACCTTACCCCATCTTTAAAACTTTATCCTGGAAAATTTCAGGCATATAAAAAAATCAGTGGGGCTTCCCTGGTGGCACAGTGGTTGAGAGTCCACCTGCTGATGCAGGGGACACTGGTTCATGCCCTGGTCCAGGAAGATCCCACATGCCGCGGAGCGGCTGGGCCCGTGAGCCATGGCCGCTGAGCCTGCGGGTCCGGAGCCTGTGCTCCGCAGCGGGCCTTCCTTTTAAAATGCACTGCCTCCAGGAGAACTGGGCAGCCCTACCCCTGTGTATGAACTGGCAGATTATTTTCCATCTTCATGGAAAGGAGGCAGCTGCCAGCAGGGGAATATTGATCCCCCCCCACCCCCGGACACCGCCCTTGACTTTCAGCAAAGCGCCCCAGTCCCACGAGTTGGTTCAGGGCTTCCCAGGTGTGCTCCCTCCAGAAAAAAAAAAAAAAAAAAATCAGTGAACATTAGAATGTACTCCCTTCCTCATTACCTGGATATACCAGCTGTCTGTATTCCTCCATGTTTTGTCTCTTTACACCCTTTTTTCCTGTAGAATTTTAAAGCGAATTCCAGGCATCTTATGATTTCACTTGGATATATTTCTTTCAGATAAAGACTTATTTTTGTTTTTTAACATAACCACTCTACGATGATGATGCCCACGATTAGTGGTACTATCAATACCCCATTTTTTTTTTTTATATCAGGATCCAAACAGAGTTCACACTAATGAGTGCCCCCTCCTTATTTCCCTGTGCCATTTGTTGCAGAAACTGGGTTATCCTTTCATTGAAAAAACATTTTCTTAAATATTCTAAGAAATAGCAATCCTACCATTTCTTCTCCTTTGTCCTTCAGAAACACTGGGGGGAAGAGAAGGAAGGCGAAGGGGCGGCCAGTGGACAACTTGTTGGGTGAATTGGGTGGACGGAGAGAGCCGAGTGCTCTTCTATTCCTGGCATCTCCAGGAAGCTCAAATTTAGGGGAATAGTTGGACAGACTGGGCGATGGTTGGGTCCCCAACTTCCTGGCAGGAAGTGTGTCTTTAACCACTTCTCTGGGTGGGAAAACTTACTGCATTGAGGTGTGACTTCTCTCCTTCCC
>NW_006780198.1:3181157-3184328 GCF_000442215.2 Lipotes vexillifer | reverse complement strand
TTCCCTCCCTGTCTCTCTATCTTTCTGCTTCCTAAGAATTGAAGAGGAACTGGGCAGCAAGGCCAAGTTTGCCGGCAGGAACTTCAGAAACCCCCTCGCCAAGTAAGCTGTGGGCGGGTGAGCCCTGTGGTCACTCGTCGGCTAATTAGACCTGCTCCTGATGTCACCTGGGCAGCTCGAGGCCCCCGCCGATGCTCTGAGGGGCCTCTGATAGTTAACTGCCCTCTCCCCTTCCTGTGACGTACTCACTGCTTCCTTAGACCCGCTGCAGAAGCCGAGCTTGACCACCTGGAACCCTGCTGGAAACCCTAGCTCTCTAATCATATAATTGGCCCAAATCATTGTTTTTCTCACCTCACTTCCACCAAGTGTCTGGAGCCATGTGTATCTGCATTGTAATCTCCGAGGTGTCCACAAGGCAAGATCCCTGGTGGTTTTGTGTGCAAAATAAAAAGACCTCAGTGACCCATAGGGATGCTCTGTGTGTGTATGAAGTGGTCCATCTGTCTGTCCTCACGTCTTGAGTATTCATGGAGCACCTCTACAAGAGCTGAGGCTTTGTGTCATGACAGAAGGCGGGGAGGAGTTTGTGCAGGACGTCGCATAAGCCCTGGGGAAGGGCAGGTTTGGGAACAGGTGGGAGATGGGGCAGCCTGTGCCCTTCCACAGCAGCTCGGGCAGCGCCCGGACCCGAGGCCTGCCTTCAGGATCAGACATGTTAATTTGGGAGAAAAGACAAATGCAGGGCTCTCACAGGTTACCTCAAGGACAGCAGCTTCCAGGTCACACCATGAGTCCAAACCAGAGGGCAGCTGAGCGTCCTGGGCAGGCTGGGGGGCAGGTTCTCCATCCTTAGGGGAAACTGGTAAAAGAATGGTTAGAGGTAGCTCTGGGGTGGTAGGAGGGCATCCAGAGGGTCTTGGAGAACCCTATTTAGATACATTAAAATTTTAATTTTGGGACTTCCCTGATGGTCCTGTGGTTAAGACTCCACACCCCAAATGCACGGGGCACAGATTCGATCCCTGGTCGGGGAACTAAAATCCTGCACGCTGCACAGCATGGCCTAAAAAATTGAAAGAAAAATTTTTTTAATTTAATTTCTTTCCTCATTTTCACTAACCTGATTGCAAGTGCTCAGAAGCTCCACGTGGCTGATGCCCACTGAGTTGGGTACTACGGGTGTGAGGCATTAGCACTGCAGAAAGCACCATTCTAGAGAAACGACTGAGCACCCGTGAGACGTGAAATCCTATGGTTGCTCTGAATTGTTATAACACCTGGTGAGGCCCCCCAGTGGACACTGTTGTTACTGCTCATCTGTATCAGGGTTTAACCCAAGAAGCAGAGCCAGTAGAAGGCACATATATTAAGGGATTTATCATAAGGAATTGGCTCCTGTGATTGTGGCTAAGCTAATCCACAATCCATAGGGCAGCCAGTCAGAAGGGAGGGTGACCAGGACACTGGTGAAATTTCTCTTGGGTCAGGCCTACTTCTAAGACTTTTCACCTGATTCAGGCCCACCTAGGTCATCCAAGATCATTCCTTGTTCAGAGTCAGCAGATAAGTAGTTTTAATTATGTCTGCAGAATAGCTTCACAGTAATACCTAGATTAGTATTTGACTAAACGGTAGGACTCGAGTCATGTCACAAAGCCACCACCCTTTTTGCACTTGGCAACCACACACTTACGTCTTAAACCATAATCTCCAAGTAATAACAAACCCTCTTCACCTAATGTGGTACAGCTCTCCTGTGTACGGCCAAAACCACTCACCTGTCCCAGCTTTGTATGACTGGTTTCCATCTAAAAACTGACTGCAAGGAAGTGAGTCGAACTCGGCCTGACAGTCTCACTAGAATGTTTGTTCATCCAAACTTTAAAGCAGCAAGTTAGCACTACTGTCTCTAAACTTGGTTTCGTGTCAACATTTCCTGACACTTTAATTTTAAAACAATGACTGGCAGTTAAACGCATTTATCACTCTTGGGTTAAAGGGCAAGGAGCCCTTTCAGATCTGCTCCACCCGCAAGGAAGGCTGCTGGGGCCTCCCTGGCCCTGGGGACACTGAGCCCCTGGGGAGAATGGTTGACAGCTCTGACCCAGCAGAGACAGCACGTCGCATGTTCCTGATGCGGATGGGCAGGAGTAGGCCAGGAGGAATTGCAGACCCTTGCCCTTGGCCTCTTCCTGGGGGCCCTGTCTGAAGCAGGACAGGCAACGTTAATTCTGAGTTTCCAGAAAGCCACTCTTGGGCTTTAAGATGAGCTATGATGTTAAACATTTCTCTGGATCACAACTGCAGGAACTTAAAGTGTTTTTAAAGTAAACATCTTTGCTAGTAGTCTCTGGACTTGCATCATGTGTTTTCTTTTTAAATTTTAACCTCATAATACAAATACTTTCCCGCAAAATATTTACTTTTCATCTGTGGTTGTCTTCCAGCTTCCAGATTCCTGCAACATCAGAACAAAAATCAACTGAAAAGTTGAAACAGTGTAGTTTGCAAACCTGGCCATACATTGGAATCACCTCGGAAGCCTTTAAGTCCCCCATTGCCCAGACCAAGTGAATCAGAACCTCAGAGTAGAAACCAAAGACTCAGTGTTAAATTTCCCAGCTGACTCCAATGTGCAGCTCAGCCTGAGAAGCACTGCAGCACAGGAGGTGGATTGCAGGACTGGCGATGACCAGGCAGGCCTAGAATGCCAGGCTCCCCTGAAACAAACCCGCCCGCCCTGGTAATTTTATTTTTGTTGAATGCAGCTGAGGCCGGAAGATGGCGTCCAAAGGCAGTCAACTCAGGCCACAGAGCTGCGAGCTGTGCCATTTGCAGGGAAGGAGCCTGGCTCTTGACTAGGAATTCTGTGTACAGTCAGCTCTCCTCCCAGCAGTGGAGATCCTGCTCGTCACAGCAGCCCAAGCTCATGGGGTGCAGTGGCTGAGAGCACAGCAGGAGCTGGACCACCTAGGCTTGGATTCTGGCCCTCCCACTGAACAACTGAACAAATCTGTACGATGAGGCTAATACTCCAATAGTGCTACCTCATGGCTTGTTACAGAGTAAGTATTATAAATGGTCACATCAACTTAGGCTCCCACCCAGCATAGATTAAACCATCAGGTGCTGATACACTTACTTAGGAAGAGGTACAGGGCATAGGGA
>NW_006780198.1:3169618-3181101 GCF_000442215.2 Lipotes vexillifer | reverse complement strand
GGGAAAGAGGAGGAAGGTCTTTAGAGCATATAAAGCACCTGTGGCCATGACTGAACAAAAAGGGACAGAGTCTGGAATGGAAAGTTCACAGCAACCTGGGAGAAGTGTGGGGACGCACTGAACCAACCTCAGTGACGTATAATTAACGTTCAGTAACAGGCACCTGTTTTAAGTATACAGTTTGATGTGTTTCCACATATACACCTGGGTAACCAGCACCACCACCACAACGGACCATTTCCAACACCCCCAAGAGTTCCTTGAGCCCCTTCCCGGCTAATCCCCACCCCCACCCCCCAAACGCAGGCAACCTAGTGTTGTTTTTTTTTTAGTTCAAATGAGTTGTCAAAATCTAAAAAACAGATTCCTTGTAAAAAAAGAAATCTTGCCTGGTGGCGCAGTGGTTAAGAATCCGCCTACCAATGCAGGGGACACGGGTTCAGGCCCTGGTCCAGGAAGATCCCACATGCCACAGAACAGCTAAGTCCATGCGCCACAAGTACTGAGCCTGTGCTCTAGAGCCCGCGAGCCAGAACTACTGAGCCCATGTGCTAAAGCCCATGCTCTGCAACAAGAGAAGCTACCGCAATGAGAAGCCCGCGCACCGCAGTGAAGAGCAGCCCCTGCTCGCTACAACTAAAGAAAGCCCGTGCACAACTATGAAGACCCAACATAGCCAAAAATAAATAAATACATTTATTTTTTAAAATATTCCAATTTCTGTGTTCTAATGGATTGGAAAATTGCCAACACTGGGCCCACATCCCTAGAAGACAACAGTTGGCCACCATCTTCTTTTTTTTTAAGCCGGTTTTTTTTAAACATTTATTTATTTATTTATTTTTGGCTGCGTCGGGTCTTAGTTGTGGCACGCAGGGCCTTTCATTGCGGTGCGAGAGCTTCTCTGTAGTTGTGGCCCTCAGGCTCAGTAGTTGCAGTGAGTGGGCTTAGTTGCCCCACGGCATGTGGGATCTTAGTTCCCCGACCAGGGATTGAATCTGTGCCCTCGGCAGTGAAAGCCCAGTGTCCTAACCCCTGGACCGCCAGGGATTCTTCTGAAGGCAGCCCCCTGCCTCCTGCTTCCCTTAGTTACAGGCTTGCCCAGCCCTCCACGGCTTTTGAATTGGCCACCCCTGGTCCACGGTCTCTTCTGCAGGCCGACATCTTCCCAAATCTTTCCTTTTTGTAAGAACCCTCTATCCCCAAGGGTTCCGGAGTTCAGGTCCTCCAGGGCTCCTCTGCCATTGACAACTCATCTCTCGGTGCCTCCAGGTAATAACGACTCCCTAGACGCAGCCTTGAACGTGTCAGCTCGTCTGGGCTCATAAATGTGGCGGGCAAGGCACCACCTTCATCCAGTTCTGCTCTAGGGGGAGGCCAGCCTGGCCTTCTTCCTGCCCATCTTGCTGCAAAGTGTGAGGGCTTGGTAATCAGGGCTGCCATCCACAGGGACCAGGCATGATAGCAGACTCATTTGCATATGTGACCTAAGACAGTAATTAAACCCAGGCGCCCCAGGGGTGAGGAGTAAGCACATTAATTCAGGAGCAATTAAAACCCTCCAACATCACTGTTACACAGCCACCACTTCTGAGACCAGCTGTAACTAATGACAGTCACCTTTGGGCCCCCTCTTTTGGCCACCAGACTGCCACCATGACTGCACATTCTTGAGGGGGGCACTCTCGTGCCTAAGCAGGGGCAGCTTCCCCAGACGCTCGGTCTTTCTGTAGAGCCCCGATGCGATTATGGACAAGTTACTGTGAAAGACAATGCCTTAGTCTTTTTTGTTTTTTTTGTTTTGCTTTGTTTTGTTTGCGGTACGCGGGCCTCTCACTGCTGTGGCCTCTCCCGTTGCAGAGCACAGGCTCCGGACACGCAGGCTCAGAGGCCATGGCTCACGGGCCCAGCCGCTCCGCGGCATGTGGGATCTTCCCGGACCGGGGCACGAACCCGTGTCCCCTGCATCGGCAGGCGGACTCTCAACCACTGTGCCACCAGGGAAGCCCGCCTTAGTCTTTTTCTTTTTTTTTTTGGTGGCAAAATATGCATAGCAAAATTTACCCTTTTAACCATTGTTAAGTGTACAATTGGCTGGCATTAAGTACATCCAAAGCTTTCATAACCATCACCACTATCTATTTCCAGAAGTTTTTCATTATCCCAAATTCTACACCCGTTAAGCAATAATTCCCCTTTCTCCTCCCCCCACCCTAACTCCTGGTAACTTTTATTCTATTTTCTGTCTCTGGGTATAAATTTGCCTATTTGAGATATTTTATATAAGGGGATTCATACAATAGTCATCTGGTTTATTTCACTTGGTGTAATGTTTTCAAGGTTTATACATGTTGGAGCCTGTGTCAATACTTCATTCCTTTTTATGGCTGAATAATGTTCCATTTTATAGATATACCACATATATCCATTCGTTTGTTGATAGACACTTGGCTGGTTTCTACCTTTTGGTTATTGTCAGTAATGCTTCTATGAACCTGGGTGTACAAATATCTGTTTTAGTCCCTGCTTTCAATTCTTTTCGGTATGTACTTAGCAATGGAATTGCTGGGTCACATGGTAATTCTATGTTTACCTTTTTGAGGAACTACTAAGCCATTTTCCACTGCAGCTGCACAATTTTACCTTCTCACCAGTAACGTATGAAGGTTCTAATTTCCCCACATTCTTTTTTTTTTTAAGAAGATGTTGGGGGTAGGAGTTTATTTATTTATTCATTGGCTGTGTTGGGTCTTCGTTTCTGTGCGAGGGCTTTCTCTAGTTGTGGCAAGCGGGGGCCACTCTTCAGCACGGTGCGTGGGCCTCTCACTATCGCGGCCTCTCTTGTTGTGTAGCACAGGCTCCAGACGCGCAGGCTCAGTAGTTGTGGCTCATGGGCCTAGTTGCTCCGCAGCATGTGGGATCCTCCCAGACCAGGGCTCGAACCCGTGTCCCCTGCATTAGCAGGCAGATTCTCAACCACTGCGCCACCAGGGAAGCCCTCCCCACATTCTTATCAACACTTGTTATTTTCCATTTTTTTTATTATGGCCATCCCAGTAGGTGGGAAGTGACATCTCACTATGGTTTTGATTTGCATTTCCCTAGTGTCTAATGATGTTGAACATCTTTTCATGTGCTTATTGGCCATTTTTTAATCTTTCCAAGTCGCTTGGCCATTTTGTTAATTGGGTTGTCTTGTTCCTGAGTCATAGAGTTCTTTATATTTTTTGGATCCTATTAGATATATGATTTGCAAATATTCTCTCCCATTCTGTAGTTTGTTTTCTCACTTTCTTCTAGTCTCTTTTAAACTTTTTTTGGCCAGGCCACGCGGCTTGCAGGATCTTAGTTCCCAGACCAGGGGTTGAACCTGGGCGCTCAGCAGCAAAAGCACGGAATCCTAACCACTGGACCAGCAGGGAATTCCCAACTTGTAGTGTCTTTTGATACACAAAAGTTTCTAATTTGAAGTCCAATTTATCTATTTTTCCTTTTGTTGCTCGTGCTTTTGGTGTCATGTTTAAGAAACCATTGCCAAACCCAAGATTATGGGGACTTCCCTGGTGGTCCAGTGGGTAAGACTCCATGCTCCGAATGCAGGGGGCCCAGGTTCAATCCCTGGTCGGGGAACTAGATCCCACATGCCACAACTAAGAATCCCCCATGCCGCAACTAAAAAAAAGACCCCACATGCTGCAACTAAGACCCAGCTCAGCCTAAATCAATCAATAAATATTTTTTTTAAAAAACTCCAAGGTTATGAAGATTTGCCCCTGTGTTGTTTTATGGTTTTAACTCTTGTATTTAGGTGGGTTTTTTTTTGGCTACCTCGGGTCTTCATTTCTGTGCGCGGGCTTTCTCTAGTTGCAGCAAGTGGGGGCTACTCTTTGTTGTGATGTGCGGGCGGAGCACGGGCTCTAGGTGTGCAGACTTCAGTAGTTGTGGCTCACGGGCCCTAGAGCACAGGCTCAGTAGTTGTGGCACATGGGCTTAGTTGCTCTGTGGCATGTGGGATCTTCGCGGACCAGGGCTCGAACCCGTGTCCCCTGAGTTGGCAGGCGGATTCTTAACCACTGCGCCACCAGGGAAGTCCCTGTATTTAGGTTTCTAATCCATTTTCAGTTAATTTTTATATATGGCATAAGGTAAGGGCCCAACTTCATTCTTTTGCATGTGCCATTTGTTGAAGAGACTGTCTTTTCCCCACTGAGCAGTCTCGGCACTCTTACTGAAAATCAGTTCGCTATATGTACTGGTTTATTTCTGGGTTCTCTATTCTATTGGTCTGTATGTCTGTCCTTATGCCACGCCACACTGTTGCAATCACTTTCACTTTATAGGACATGACCTGGCCTTTTACGTACATCCCTTCATCCCCTCCTCACCAAACACTCTGAAGTAGGCATTATAATCATTCTTACTGGGTAAAGTCAGGCCTAAAAGGTTAGGGTGACTTACCCTCCGTCACAAAACCGGTGGATGTATTATCCTTTGCAAGGTGACATTGCAAGTGCTCCCAGGTTGACAGACATACAAAAACAGTGAATTCTTGTATCTTGACCTTAAAAACAACCTCCATAGTCAGGTGATGTCCAGTCAGGCCTTCAGCAACTAGGATCCCAAAGCCAGGATCTTCCAAG
The DNA here is from genome assembly GCF_000442215.2 of Lipotes vexillifer. NCBI lineage: Eukaryota > Metazoa > Chordata > Mammalia > Artiodactyla > Lipotidae > Lipotes > Lipotes vexillifer. Next base: position 3,176,461 of record NW_006780198.1, on the reverse strand, counting down.
AGGAAGAAAGTGATCCTGAGCAGCTTTGATCAAGGTGAGGACAAGAAGGTCCTTCCCCGCAAAGGCCACAGATCCCCTCCTGGAGATGGCTGCTTACAAACTCCTGTTGCCCAAAGGGCTGAAGCTGCCTTCTTTGCACCCCAGATAAATTTTTCCTTAAAAGAAGGAGACCCTGGAGCTGTTTGGGTTTGCTTTCTCTGGCCACGATTCTGGGCAGGTCTTGCAAGGAAGTTTCCCTCTGACCTGCTCTACAGTCTGGGCGTGTCTGTTCGCGAGTTCCCTGCCTATTAGGATGCTGCGACTTTGAGAAACACTTTCAAGGCGAGGGGGTGCTGCCATCTCCCCCAAAATGCACATATACACACACACCTGCCCCTGCTGACCCTCAACCCCCTACCCTGCTGAGTTTTTCTTCAAAGCATATGACATCACTTAAAATATCCGGCATCTGCTTTTTGGTCTTCCTTCATCGGAATGTAAATTCCACGAGACTTTATCTTGCAGGGACCTAGTTTTGCTCACTGCAGTGTCTGAGGCCAAGAATAGTGCCTGACACATAGCATGTGCCTCAGGCGTGAGTGAGTGCGTGGACCAGACCTGCGGTCCACACAGGCCACACCAGGTGCCGTGCGTGAGGAATGTAGCCACCTCTGCTGAGAGGACCTTTGAGCTCAGAAGCTTGGCTGCTTAAGATGAAAAGGAAAGGAAGGCTTTTTTAAATTACAGAGATTAAAAAAAAAAAAAAGTTAGTGGTTGAGCACGATCTTAGAAGCAATCAGCCGAAGGAAGGGAACACCTGGAGAAGGGGGTCAGCCAGGAATCAGATGTTTGCAGAAGGTGAGATCGTGAGGAAGGTAGCGCCTTGGACCTGAGAGCACCTGAGTTCCTGGATCCCGCAGGCTGGGGCTTCCCTGAGCTGTGAAGCAAGAAATGTCAGCCTGGGGCTGCTGGGCCCCTCAGGGAGCAGTGATGTTTTCAAGGTTCATCTGGGTCATGGCTTGTATCAGTATGTCACTTGTTTTTATAATATTCCATTGAACAGATATACCACCATTGCCTAATCCAAGGTCTCAAACAAAGGTTTACACCTATGTTTCTTTCTAAGAGTTTAATAGTTTTAGCTCTTGTATTTGGGTCTTTGATCCACTTGAGTTAATTTTTGTGTAAGGTGTTGCATGTGGATATTTATTCATCAGTGGATGGATATTTGGGTTGTTTCCACTTTTTGGCTATTATAAACAATGCTGCTGTGTACATTCATGTACAGGTTTTTGTGTGGACATATGTCTTCCATTTTCTTGGGTACATACATACTAGTGGAATTGTTGGGTCATATGGTAACTCTATGTTTAACTTTTTGAGTAACTGCCAAAGTGTTTTCCACAGTGGTTGCACCATTTTACATTCCCACCAATACTGGGAGAGTAAAACTGGGAATTTTCCATATCCTCACCAACATTTATTTTCTGGTTTTTTGAATAGTGGTATCTTATTGAGGTTCTTATTTGCATTTCATTAATGTCTAATGATGTTGAACATCTTTTCAGTGTGCTTATTAGCAATTTGTATATCTTCTTGGAGAAATGTCTATTCAAATCATTAGCCCTTTTTTTTTTTTTTTTTTTTTTTTTTTTGCGGTACGCGGGCCTCTCACTGCTGTGGCCTCTCCCGTTGCGGAGCACAGGCTCCGGACGCGCAGGCTCAGCGGCCATGGCTCACAGGCCCAGCCGCTCTGCGGCATGTGGGATCTTCCCGGACCGGGGCACGAACCTGTGTCCCCTGCATCGGCAGGCGGACTCTCAACCACTGCGCCACCAGGGAAGCCCCATTAGCCCATTTCTTAATTGGTTTATTTGTCTTTTTGTTGTTGAGTTGTGAGAATTCTTTATATATTCTGGTTACTATCATATATATGATTTGCAAATATTTTTCCCCATTCTGTAGTTTGTTTTTTACTTTCTTGATAGTGTCTTCTGATACACAAAAGGTTTTAATTTGGATGAAGTCAAATTTATCTCTTTTTTCTTTTCTTGCTTGTGCTTTTGGTGCCATATTTAAGAGACAGTTGTCTAATCCAAGGTCCTGAAGATTCACACCTATGTTTCTTTCCAAGTGTTTAATAATTTTGGCTCTTACATTTATGTCTGTGATCTATTTGAGTTCATTTTTGTGTAAGCTGTGGTATGTGGATATCCAGTTGCTCTGGCACCATTTGTTGAAAATATGTCATTTTCACCTGATTCTCAGATGTCATGGTCACCCCCAGCACCCTGCCTCACCCTTGGCTGTGCTTCTTGCTATCTTTCAAAAAAAATGAACTCTGGGGCTTCCCTGGTGGTGCAGTGGCTGAGAATCTGCCTGCTAATGCAGGGGACACAGGTTCGAGCCCTGGTCTGGGAAGATACCACATGCCGCGGAGCAACTAGGCCTGTGAGCCACAACTACTGAGCCTGCGCGTCTGGAGCCTGTGCTCCGCAACAAGAGAGGCCGCGATAGTGAGAGGCCCGCGCACCGCGATGAAGAGTGGCCCCCGCTTGCCACAACTAGAGAAAGCCCTCGCACAGAAACAAAGACCCAACACAGCCAAAAATAAAATAAATAAATAAATAAATTTTAAACAAGCCAAGCATTTGAAGCCCTTTAAAAAAAAAAAAAAAGAACTCTTAGGGTACAGCAAGGGCTGTCAAAACTGCTGCCTCAAAACTGCTGAGCTCAAACCTGGCTAGGACTGGGAAAACAAAATTCCCAAGTCAGCCTGAAACCTTCAGTCTGTCTGCTGGTGTGGCACTAGGACCCCAGCATGTAATGCCTGGGGCTACTGGGATAGAAAGGACCCCAAGCCCTCAGCACCCTGGCACGAGAGCAAGGTGCCCCTCCGTCCACCATCCTAGGGTGAAAGTCAGGGCCAGGGCTAGGGTGAGGCAAGAGAAGCCTGCGGGGCACAAAATGTAAGGAGATGCTCGCTCCCGCTTTCTCGTCCTGGTTACTCATGGGCAGAAGGTAAGCTAGTGGCTAACAGTCTGGGCTCATAGCGGGTCGGGGGCGCTAGGGCAGTCCTTAGCCACCAGGGGGTGCTGTGGGAACTGCCCTGACCCGCCTCGGCCTCCCTGCCTCACCCTGCCTGCTGGGCCCATCCCGCTGGCTCTGCCGGGCTGGCCAGCCTCCCAGCCCTCCTCTCCAGCCCCAGCTGACACTACCCTGTGGCTCTCAGGGGCTCGGGGCCAGGGCCAAGGCGGCCCAGAACTCTGGGCAAAGCTCGGTGAGATGAGTGGAGCTGTCACAGGACAAAGGGAAATTCCTGGACAGTGTCAACACCTGCTCTTCCCCTGTCACACAGATGCTGTGTCGAGGCACAGAGGAACCGGCCACTGCAGAGGCCACCACAGCACCACAGGGACATGGCCCAAGGGAGCTGGTCCTGGCTTGCTTTGCTCTCTGAACCTTTCAGGATGCATATCCCTCCCTTCAATTTATTGCATGTTGAGGACTTCTGTTCAGTCTTTCCAGGAACCAAGGGAAGGAGAAGGAAGCCATCAGAAGGACATGCTTCCCGCTCTTGCTGTGCTGCCCCTAAAACCACACTCTGGGGTCAAGCAGTGGGCCTCAGCTCACCTGCCCAGCCTCCTGGGGACTTGGTCCAGCACACGAGGGCCGGCGTGGCTCTTCCTGGGAGGCACCCCGGCGGACTCTCAAGGAGCAGGGCCCAGGTGGCTGCATCGTGGTGGGTGAGTCCATGTGCCCCTGCTCCCAAGGAAACCACTGCTCGCTGGACGCCTCTGCGCTCAGACAGCAACTCGAGCTGGGAATTTCCCACACCCTGAGTGACAGCACCCGTTTCCAGGGGTGCTCTAGGGTTGGCTTTCTGGCCTTGCAGTCTGTCTTCTCTGGTTCCATTCAGGGAGAATCAGCAATTGCCGGAAAGGCAGGGATGCCTAGTCTGGGGAGGGATGGCCCGAGATGGGGTGGGGGCAGCCATCACTTCCTCGAGTCTCTCCTTTGTGGCATCCTGCTCACGCCTTTCCCTGCTTTTCTGGAATGTCGGCCCTGTATTATCTGCCAGCATCAGAGGCAGCCAGCCTCCAGAGAAGGGGTGCTGAAGTATTTGGCAGAAAGAGCCTGTGGCATTAAAAGACTCTGGCCAGCACCTCCATGAGCTCTAGAAATATCAGTACTGGAGGCATCTGGATCCTAGAGCAGAAATAGAGACACCGGCTGAAAGAGCAAGGGCTTGACCCTCGCTTCTCTGACCTCAGGGGAGGCTGTGTATTGTGGGGTGTGGCCCCTCCTCCTGAAAGAAAGCCACTCGCTCAGCTTGATCCACCAGGACTAATGTTTCCATACTCGTATCACCTCAATTCAAGTGTCCCTGAGTACAGAGACTTAGAAATTAACCACTGACCTCAAGTGCTGGAGCTAAAAAGAAATGCCTCTGCCCATGTGGGCATCCTTTGTCCTAACCATGCCTGCCCAGTAACGCGACAGCCTCTGTATTCGCAAAATCTTGTCGTGCCCTGAGTCCCGTTCACGTGGAAGGGTGGGGATGCGGGTTCCTCAGGGGTGTTGGCACGTGAAGTTTGGAGTAAAATGCCCCAGAAACTGCACACAGACTGGGGGTGACATATCATCAGACAGCCCTTGAGATCTCGGGGTGCAGCTCTTGCCAAAAGCAGTGTTTGTCATCCATGAGCCCACAGCAGAGCAGCTGCATCTGTCACACCAACAGTGATGCTGGAAATTCATGCCGACACCAGCACAGACTAGCTCCCTACCGTGATTTCTTTTTCTCTGTAAGGGATTTCTCCCCCCCACCTCCTCCCCCACCCCCAGATATTATGAGGAAACGTCTGTGAAATAAAAATAACAAAAGTTTATAAGATACAAAGCTTATAAAGTTTTACATATGGGTCCCCATCATGGTTCCTGCCTCCTCTGAGACGGTAGATGGAAGCTTCCATTTCACTTGTCTCTAATTATCTCCTCTTTAGAAGGACGAAGAGCCCATAGGGTGAGTGGAAAGGAGGCAGAAGGAAATGCACGGAGGGCATCCTGGGCTCTGCTGAGGGTCCCACTCTCCCTGGAGCTAATTTGATCCAAAGGAGGGAGCTAGAGCAAAGCAGCAGCCTCCTGGTCACCTGTCCCCGCCCGCACCTATCCTGGGCTGGGACATTGTCAGGGGCCAGGTTTTAAAGGTGAACACAGTTTACAGAGCAGAGACAAGCTGAGGCTAAGTACTGATGGAGTAGAAACCCCAGGGAGGGTTGGAATGGTGCTCTGGGGGTTGATGGACTGGCTGATGGCAGTTTGGTGTCGGGAGGGGGCATGGATTTGGAGTCCACCTGGTTAAGGACTTTTCGTTTGCAAATGGCAGTGACCAATTCAAATGGGCTTAAACCAAAAAGAACATTTATTGGCACTTAGCTTCAGGCATGGCCGGATCCAGAAGCTGAAAGACTGTCACCAAGACTCAGTATCTCTCCATCTCTCCACTCTGCTGTCCTCTGTGCTGGCTTTTACCCACAGGCAGGCTCTCCAGGCTTGGTGGCCCCTCCCCACCTCTTTATGTTCAGCTCAGCTGCCCCAGCTTCTCTCTCACAACTGTTCTAGCCAAAATCCTAAACCTGACTCTCACGGGCTTGAACTGGGTCATGTGCCCATCCTTGAACCAATCATTGTGGCCAAGGGGGATGAAATCATTGATTAGTTAGGCCTGGGTCACATGCTTACACCCAGATTCTGGGGCCAGGTTAGCTTCACTCAACAATATGAACTAAAATTAGGGAAAGGACGTTTCCCAAAAGAAGAACGGGGATGCTGCAACTACAAAAAGGGTGAATGGATGGTAGTCAGGCAAAAACTCCATACCTGCTCTCTCAGAGCAGCAACTCCTGCCACCTCCTGGCTGTGTGACTTTGTCCGTGTCCTCCTGGCTGTGTGACTTTAACTTCTCTGAGCCTCAGCTGGAAACACAACTTGCTTCAGTTTTAATGCCCTTTCCTTTATAAAAACAGGAATGGGGCAGAGGTATCCTAGGGCTCTTACTGTATTGGAAACTTCTGTTGGAATAGATTACAAGGTGATTTATTAAGAATTCAGTTCCTTTAGCCCAGATAAGCAAAGGATGAAGGAGAGGAATGGAAAATAAGGATACTGGCAAAGGTAAACCCCTCAGGGTTCGCTTTCCCTTACCTTTCTTTAAAGGTGCTCGGCAGGGCTTCCCTGGTGGCGCAGTGGTTGAGAGTCCGCCTGCCGATGCAGGGGACACGGGGTCGTGCCCCGGTCCGGGAAGTATCCTGGCCTCACTCTCCTCACACCAACTGGGTTCTCCATTAGTCAAAACCAACCAGAAACCAGAGGGCATCAGCACCGTTAATGTAATTCATACTGCTCAGCCTCTGGGCAAAGAATGAGGTAGCTCCTGTGGGCTCTAAATATTGTGAGTAGTTCTTCTCTCAGGATCAGCTCTAGTCTGTGCTCTCAAAAGTCTTAGAGCGCAAAAAAAAAAAAAAAAAAAAAAAAAAAAAGGTGTTCGGCAAAGGGAAGTAGGAAGTGGATCTCATATGAGGAGGAGGCCCAGCTCAAGGGCTCAGGGGGACTAGGCAGCCTTGTCAAGGTCTGGGCCTGTCTGAATTTGTGTTGGAGCCTCAATTCTCCCTCTGGGGCCTTGGAGCAGTCAGGGCTGAGCAGAGACGGAGTTGGGCACCTCCACCTGGCCCTCTGTTCTTCCTGGAAAGGCTGGAGCAAAGGGGTCCTTACCTGTTTTTACAGCATCTGGACAAGGTGGCATGTTGATTTCAGGGACCCATCCACAGCCAGGGTCTGAGCACAGTTATGCAAGGCAGTCTC
>NW_006780198.1:3152295-3169608 GCF_000442215.2 Lipotes vexillifer | reverse complement strand
TTTCCCTTGGAGCCTCGAGGGTGCTGCTGGAGGCTGGTCCGTGTGCAGCCAACAGCTGACCTATTTATGGCCACCGCTCTGCCGGTGACCATGCTGGATTCATCCTGGCTCAGCGGAGGTGAAGGGTGACCAGTCCTTCCTTCTGTTTCCCAGTGACTCTGAACCAGTTTGCCTGGAGCTGTGAATAAAGCCCCGGATTCCTCCAGCTACTCCTCCCAACCTCTCCCTGTTCTTCCTGGCATCACTTACAGAAGAAGGGTTTCTTGGCTGTTATGCTTATCACAGTTTTGTACAGAGTTGTTTTGTTTTGCTTTGTTTTTTAATTTTTATTGGGGTATAATTGATTTACAATGATATGTTAGTTTCAGGTGTACAGCAAAGGGAATCAGTTATACATATGCATCTATCCACTCTTTTTTTAGATTTTTTTTTCTCATAATAGGTCATTACAGAACATTGAGAAGAGTTCCCTGTGCTATACAGTAGGTTCTTATTAGTTATCTATTTTATATATAGTAGTGTGTATATGTCCATCCCAATCTCCCAATTTACCCCTCCCCCGCCACAGAGTTTTAAACGCAAGGTATATCAGAGTGATCTTTCCTGCACCGTCATAAGCCATCATGCTACGATTGAAAATGGAACAGATGGGGTTTCCCTGGTGGCGCAGTGGTTAAGAATCCGCCTGCCAATGCAGGGGACACGTGTTCGAGCCCTGGTCTGGGAAGATCCCACGTGCCGCAGAGCAACTAGGCCCGTGAGCCACAACTACTGAGCCCGCGAGCCACAACTACTGAAGCCCGTGCGCCTAGAACCCGTGCTCCACAAGAGAAGCCACTGTAATGAGAAGCCCGCGCACCACAATGAAGAGTAGCCTCCACTCGCCGCAGCTAGAGAAAGCCCGCGCAACAAAGACCTAACGCAGCCAAAAATAAATAAATAAAATAAATTTATTTTTAAAAAAAGAAAGAAAGAAAATGGAACAGAAAATGTATGGTAATATGAGCCACTTTTCAGTAAGAAAAAATGGACCGGGAGGAGGGGAGGTTGGGAAGGGGGAAGCGGAGTTAGTGTTTCATGGGGACAGAGTTTCAGTTTAGGAAGGTGGAAAATTCAGAAGATGGATGATGGTGAGAGTTGCACAACAATGTGAATGTACTTATGCCACTGAACTGTACAGTTAAATATGGTTAAAACAGTATGTTTTGGGGCTTCCCTGGTGGCGCAGTGGTTGAGAGTCCGCCTGCCGATGCAGGGGATGCGGGTTCGTGCCCCGGTCCGGGAGGATCCCACGTGCCGCAGAGCGGCTGGGCCCGTGAGCCATGGCCGCTGAGCCTGCACGTCCGGAGCCTGTGCTCCGCAGAAAGAAAGAAATGAAAAAACTGACCACCCTTCTGATTCCAGCCACTAAGGGGTCTTTGCTCTGCTGAGCTCTGTGTCTGCCCCTGGAATACGGCTCCCAGAGGACTCAGCCCTCTGTCCCTCTGACTGTTGGTCTTGGGACGGGCTTCACGGCTTTCCATCTGTTACCTCCCACTAAACCTTTGCCACCTGAGTCATCAGCCTGCAGTTGGGCGTGGGTATGCAAGGCCATTGCACCACGCCTGAAACAACACAGTATGAAAGTCAGAGCTGGGATCTTGATGTTCTGGGCCCAGTATAGCAGCAAGCATGACTTAGATTTGTTCAGATCTTTGCAGGGCACAAAGCCCATTCAGGACACTACCTATTCTCCTTATTCCACCAGTAACACCTACCATTCCTACCATTTTTGCTTCTTTATCATGGAGGATTGGCCAAAGGAGTTGAATTACAAAGGAGTTAAGTTAGTTACAAGGGGTTAAGGCTTGTGCTCCCTCTAGCACTGCCCTCGGGTGAACGCCACGTGTCCACTAGTTAAGGAAGCAACACAGGATCTTGAAAATCTTGAACTACTATTAATATGTGTGCTTTTCTTTTTCCAGCTTCCTTTGCGCCTCCTCCCTTAAGAGAAGGCGTCTGCATTGCTTCAAGAGTATGAGGCACAGTAAGAATGTAAAGGTGAAGAAACAATCGATAGCCCCTTGGTGGGGGGACTCAACAGGGAAAAGCTAGGGAAGCAGCAGAGTTTATGTCACGCGGAGAGAAGGAAAGAGGATCACCCTTGCCTCTGCCCAGACCATGGGAGAGTCCCCTGGGCTGGGGCAGGGAGGAAGAATGGGGCTGGGGGTGACCTGAAAAGAGGTGGTGCAGCAGAGGTGCAGAGGGGGTTAGCCCTGGGAGCCCTCCCTGCAAGCAGTGCCCCTCCCCGACCCCACCCCAAGTGACTGTGTGAAGCATCTGCTATTCGGGGGAGGGGTATAGTACTTTCCGGGGGCCGCCATAACAAATGACCACTAACTGGGTATCTTCAAGCAACAAAGATGTATTCTCTCACAGTTCTAGAGGCCAGAAGTCTGAGATCAAGGTGTCAGCAGGGCCATGGTCTCTCGAGGCTCTAGGGGAGGCTCCTTCCTGACCTCTTGTATTTTCTGGTGGTTGCTGGCATTCCTTGTCGATCCTCAGCTTGTGCTGAGTAGCTGCATCGCCCCAGGCTCTGCCTGCATCATCACACTGCCTCTCTGTGAGTTTCTGAATTTCTCTCTTCTTGCAGGAATACCAGTCATTGGATTTAAGGCCCACCCTATTCTAGTGTGACCTCATTTAAAAAAAAAAATTTTTAAGGATTGGGGTGCAGGTGGGGAAAGCAACTAATAAAAAAAAGGGAAAAAAATTAAGATTTTTTTTTTTTTAAATTTTTTTGATGTGGACCATTTTTCAAGACTTTATTGAATTTGTTACAATATTGCTCCTGTTCTATGTTTTGTTTATTTGGCAACGAGGCACGTGGGATCTAAAATCCCTCACCAGGGGTCCAACCCACACCCGCTGCATTGGAAGGCGGAGTCTTAACCATTGCACCACAGCGAAGTCCCTAAAGATCTTTTTAATTTTTATTGAAGTATTGTTTTCTGTTCTTTGTTTTCTTTCTTTCTTTCTTTCTTTCTTTTTGGCTGTGTTGGGTCTTCATTGCTGTGCGTGGGCTTTCTCTAGTTGCGGCGAGCGGGGGCTACTCTTCATTGCGGTGCACAGGCTTCTCATCGCGGTGGCTTCTCTTGTTGCGGAGCACGGGCTCTAGGCACGAGGGCTTCAGTAGCTGTGGCTCGCAGGCTCTAGACTGCAGGCTCAGTAGTTGTGGCGCACGGGCTTAGTTGCTCCGCGGCATGTGGGATCTTCCCGGCCCAGGGCTCAAACCCGTGTCCCCTGCATTGGCAGGCGGATTCTTAACCACTGCGCCACCAGGGAAGCCCTCTTGAAGTATTGTTGATGTACAATATTGTACAAGTTACAGGTGCACTTGTATAAGTTACAGTTATAGTGGTTTGTAATTTTTAAAGGTTATACTCCATTTATAGTTATGTTATAAAATATGGGCTGTATTCCCTGTGTTGTACAATATATCCTTGTACCTTATTTTATACATAACAGTTTGTAACTCTTAACCCCCTACCCCTATATTGCCCCTCCCACCTTCCCTCTCTGCCCTGGTAGCCACTAGTTTGTTCGCTATATCTCTGAGTCTGCTTCTTCTTTGTTATATTCATTAATTTGTTGCGTTTTTTAAGATTCCACATATGATATCATAAAGTAGTATGCCCTCATCTTAACTTGATTATATCTGCAAAGAGCCTATTTGCAAACTAGGTCACGTCAAGGTGCTGGGGGCTGGGACTTGGACATACATTTTTGGGGGACACAACTTAGTCCACACCAGGGCCCTTCAGGCAGAAGATGACAAATGCCAACATCCTGGGGTGCCAAATCTTGCAGGCTAGGTTTGTGTGGATAAAAACCCAGAGGCCAGTGTGGCTGAAGCAAAATGGGCCAGGATGAGAGAACCAAGGAATGAAGCTGGAGAAAAAAATGCACGTACATCATGTAGGACTTTGTCAGCCCTTGGTAAATCCTCTGGGCTTTCTCTGACTGACCTGGAGGCCAGTGGAGGAGTTTGAGGGGAGGAAGGCAAAATCCGACTTAAGTTTCAAAACCATCAGTCTGGTGGCTCTAGTGGGAATAGACTGTCAGAAGTGAGGAGACAAATATGAGGACGCCAATACTATGATCCAGGTCAGAAGCCCTGGAGGTGGTTAGACGTGGTCAGAGCCTATATCTCTTTTGAAGGTAGGATTTACGCACAGATTGGATGTGGGGTATGTAAACAAATAATGGTGACACAAAGATATTTGTGAAATTATTTGTAAATTAGCCAAGTTAAGAATGACCAAATGATCCTATAAAGATTTTAACCTTTTAGATAAGCACTATTAAATAATGAACTATAAAATAGAGGGGACCCTAATATAGAGATGGGTAATGATCAGAATGTTCATTCTTAATACTCTTGGCATCCATCAGAAAACCTATAACTTATATGACATCGTAAAGAGACTGTTTTGGACTCAAACCAAAATACTTTAATTAAACGGTAATATTTTACCAGATAAAAACCAAGAATGAACTACTTTTTATTGCTGCAAGATATAAACAGAATTCACAAGTAGGGATCTGGGGGGATATGCAATTAAATACCACTCAGGGGGAAAGACCTTTACTGGCCAGAAGCAGTTTCCACATTTGTGAATTTAAAGGTGAACCAATATGCTTCTTGGAAGAGAAATTTCCTTTTCCAGAAACAGCCATGACCTCTTTTTGTTGTGCCACAAAATATACAAAAATAAATGATGAGTTATTTCAAACATTTGTTCAATTGAAGTTTTTTAAAAATTGTTTTTATGCTGCATAGTTTGGTGTTTAGATGAGAAGTCAAGCTGCTAATTTTCACTGCTCAGAATCCTCCAAAAATAATGTGATTTGGGATTTCTCTGGTGGCGCAGTGGTTAAGAATCTGCCTGCCAATGCAGGGGACACAGGTTCGATCCCTGGTCCGGGAAGATCCCACATGCTGCGGACCAGCTAAGCCCACACAACACAACTACTGGGCCTGCGCTCTAGAGCCCACGCACAGCAACTACTGAGCCCGAGTGCTGCAACTACTGAAGCCCACGCGCCTAGAGCCCGTGCTCTGCAACAAGAGAAGCCCCCGCTTGCCGCAGCTAGAGAAAGCCCGCGCATAGCAACGAGGACCCAGTGTAGAAAAAAAAAAAAGTGATTTGGAGAAGTGCAGCTGATTAATGAACTTGCAAAGACAAATGACTGATACTTGCTTATCATGAAATTGAACTTTACACTGTTGAAGGGAAAAAGACAAGTATTTGTAAATGTCATATATTTTATACATATTTATAAATATATATATATATATATATATATATATATATATATATATTTACTGTTTATTTCCAATTCGAAGAAGCTTCCTTTAGTTACCTAGAGCTGAGTTTAGTCCATCAAGGTCCACTATACAAGTATTAAAATATTTAGAATTGTAAACGTCACTGTTCCCGGATTCATGTTTATATGAACATCTGGTTGTTCTAGGGCAAAAACTGAAGGAGCAAAAGGGGCAGCGTCTCTGCCTCCTGGTCCCCCTCCCTCCCCTCCAACCCTGAATTATTCTGTTATTTGATGGCTACCGCAGGTGGAGGTCATTCTTCACATGACTTTTTAATGAATTGGCTGTTTCATGCACAGCTGTTTTCATGTCGTGAGAGTGGAGTGAAAGGGTCAAGACTGAGGGAGGTCCCATCCACACATAGTGGAGAGCCGTGCAGAAAGCCTTGTCCTGTGGGCAGAAAAGGGAGAAGCAGCTTGATTTCAAAGTCCTCACTCCGTGGAGAGAGAAAGCCTCTAAGTCAGCACCCCTTGGACGACCTTTCCCTCTTTATTTTAATTAAAAAAATTTTTTGGCTGTGTTGGGTCTTCGTTGCTGTGTGCGGGCTTTCTCTAGTGGTGAGCAGGGGCTACTCTTTGTTGCGGTGCACGGGCTTCTCACTGCAATGGCTTCTCTTGTTGTGTAGCATGGGCTCTAGGTGTGCGGGCTTCAGAAGTTGCAGCGTATGGGCTCAGTAGTTGTGGCACGCGGGCTTAGTTGCTTCGCGGCATGTGGGATCTTCCTGGACCAGGGTTCGAACCCCTGTCCCCTGCATTGGCAGGGGGATTTTTTTTTTTTTTTTTTTTTGCGGTACGCGGGCCTCTCACTGCTGTGGCCTCTCCCGTTGCGGAGCACAGGCTCCGGACACACAGGCTCAGCGGCCATAGCTCACGGGCCCAGCCGCTCCGCGGCATGTGGGATCCTCCCGGACCGGGGCACGAACCCGCGTCCTCTGCATCGGCAGGCGGACTCTCAACCACTGCGCCACCAGGGAAGCCCGGCAGGTGGATTCTTAACCACTGCACCACAGGGAAGTCCTGACTCCTTGCAGTGGTGTGTCACCTTCTTTGAGCCTTGGACCCCCTTTGAAACTAGTGTTATGGATCCTCCTCCCTTGCAAAAAGTGCATGTGTCAGGTGCTCGCACACACGTGTACACACATGCACACACACACTCACATTTTCTTCATATAATCTCGGGGGTTCCGTGGCATCAGAGTCAGATGTGTCCTTAAATGTTGGGAATAAGCATTTGCTCCTGGCTTGAAATGTGGACCATGCTCTTTAAATCACTTTTTAAAATAAATGAGTGCTGTGCACAAGCCCATTTAAAGGACCTGTGCTTGACTCAGAGATATAGAGAACAGACTTGTGGTTACCAATGGGGAGGGGAGGATTGGGAGTGTGGGGTTAGCAGATGCAAACTATTATATGTGGGATGGATCAACAACAAGGTGCTGCTGTACAGCACAGGAACTATACTCAATATCCTGCGATAAGCCATAATGGAAAAGAATATGAGTCACCTTTCTGTACAGCAGAAATTAACACAACATTGTAAATCGACTCTACTTCAATAAAATTGAAAGAAAAAAGAAAAAAAGTAGAGCCTGTGCTTGGGCTTCCCTGGTGGCACAGTGGTTAAGAGTCCGCCTGCCAATGCAGGGGACACGGGTTCTATCCCTGGTCCGGGATGATCCCACATGCCGCGGACCAACTAAGTCCATGTGCCACAACTACTGAGCCTGTGCTCTAGAGCCCACGAACCACAACGCACCACAAGTACTGAAGCCCATGTGCCACAACTACTGAAGCCCACTCGCTTAGAGCCCATGCTCTGCAACAAGAGAAGCCACCGCAATGAGAAGCACCGCAATGAAGAGTAGCCCCGCTTGCCACAACTAGAGAAAGCTCACATGCAGCAGTGAAGACCCAATGCAGACAAAAAATAATAATAATAATAAATAAAATAAAATAAAAAGAGTGTGTGCTTAGTGATGTAACAAAGTCTAGAGCAGCATCTAGTCTGGAATAACTAGTTGGCTTCACACCAGTTACTTGTCTTCCCCCCGCTACCCCCCATAAACATTTGTTCATGGCTCTGTGACTCTAGGAACACCCATATGGGAGTCGGGAAACTGGAACTGGAAGCTGGAACTCTATTTAGGCCAAGAGAAGGGAGGCCAATTCCCCATGATTGAGCCTCAGTTTCCTCTCGTAACAAAGACAAAATTTGGATTAGTCAGCAGTTCTCAAAGTGAGGTCTGGGGACACTTTTTGGGGTCTGTGGGGTCAAAACTATTTCTGCAACAAAATAAGATGTAATTTGCCTTTTTCACTCCCTCCCTGCCACGAGTGTACAGTGCAGTTTTCCAGAGGCTACGTGACCTGTGACGATGCCATTGCTCTGACAGTCAATGGAATGTGCATTTGCACATTCTTGTGTTTCAAAGACACCGAATGCAATAAATATCAGAGGGTAAAAACCCACCTAAACAAAAGCTCTTGGGGTCATTTTATCAGTTTCCTAGGGCTGCTGCAACAAAGTGCCACAAACTGGGTGGCTTAAAACAACAGAAATTTATTTTCTTGCAGCTCTGGAGGCTAGAAGTCCAATATTAAGGTGTTGGCAAGGTTGGTTCCTCTTGAGGGCTGTGATAGGTCTCTGTTCCATGCCTCTCTCTAACTCTGGTGATGGCCAGCAATCCCTGTGATCCTTGGCTTGTAGACACATCATGAGATCTCTGCTTCCGTCTTCCCATGGCATTCTCCCTGAGTGTCTGTGTCTTCACGCGGCCCCATCTTCTTATGAGGATATCAGTCATATTGTATTAGGTACCCATCCCACTCCAGTATGACCTTATCTTTTTTTTTTTTTTTTTCCCAAGAGAAGGAAGGATTTATTAGTACTTACAGCAAGGAAGGAGAACACCAGCGAGCTTTCCCAAAGCAATATCTTCTAGTATGACCTCACTTAACTAGTTACCTCTGCAATGACCTTTCTTCCAAACAGGGTCACATTCTGAGGTAGCAGGGGTTAGGATTTCAATATCTTTTCTGAGGGACACAATTCAACCCAAAACAGTCACCAATAATATTTAAGATTCTGAAACCAAAGAGTCTGACTAGGTGATTGTGAAGGTTCTACTGTCATGAAACATTATAAGATTCTAAGATAAATTTTAATGGATTGGAAGTACTTGGCTTCTGTTAACATTGTACTTTTCTCACCTTGCGTTTAATGATATTTGTATGTTTACACCATCCTGAGGATCTAGATCAGTGCTAACAGCCATGACAAAATGAGACCATTGCTGTATCATTTGTGTTTACTTCCACGAGTACCATTTTATTGATTTATAGATGTTTATACTTACCCTCAAAGATCAAAATATCAGCTTAAAAAAAGTGATATAAACTGAAGGTATTAGCTGTCAACTGTGCACCCAGGGTGATTAGAAGCACTGATACCAAAGCCTTTTCATGGGGATTGAAGCCAGATGAAAATTTCTCCATACTGAACAGGGATACATTTCAAATAGCTGTTTCCTAAACTGGATCCTAATCCCATTAAGTTCAGCTTTGAGATCCTATGCAAAGCAAATGGAAGTGTTGTTTACTGGGAAGGGCACTTGTCACTTCGCTTATCTGTTGCTGAGCTTATCTCTACTGGTGAAAATGTCTTTGTAAACTGAGTGCTGGGATTTGTCTTTAAAAATACGGAGGAGAAAGAGAAAGTGGCTTTTTGTAATAGTATGAGGATTCTGTGACTCGTAATTGTTTCCTTGAGTTTTTAAAAATTGAACTATAGTTGATTTACAATATTGTGTTAGTTTCAGGTGTACAGCAAAGTGATTCCTTGAATTTTTTTTTTTTTGCGGTACGCGGGCCTCTCACTGTTGTGGCCTCTCCCGTTGCAGAGCACAGGTTCTGGATGCGCAGACTCAGCGGCCATGGCTCACAGGCCCAGCCGCTCCGCGGCATGTGGGATCCTCGCGGACCGGGACACGAACCCGCGTCCCCTGCATCGGCAGGCGGACTCTCAACCACTGCGCCACCAGGGAAGCCCTCCTTGAATATTTTTTAAAACTTCTCATTGAGGACTTCCCTGGTGGTCCAGTGGTTAAGACTCCATGCCTACACTGCAGGAGCATGGGTTCGATCCCTGGTTGGGGAACTAAGATCCCATATCCCATGCAGGGCAGCCAAAACAACAACAACAAACAAACAAACAAAACAAAACAAAACTTTTCCTTGAGTACAGGAGATAATAGACAGATAGATAGATTTTGAAAATGTTCTTTTTTTCATATTTGCTTCAGCTTTTTCTTTTTTTTTGGCCGTGCGGCTTGTGGGATCTTAGTTCCCCAGGAAAGAGGTGGTGGTCAGTTGTCTCAGATACTGCTGCTGGATCAAGAAAGTGGAGTATAGAGAATTGACTCTTCTTTCTAGTAATATGGAGTTCATGGTGACTTGGAGAGGAAAAGTTTTTGTGGAGAGGTTGAGTCAATGTGAGATTGGAGTGGATTTAAAAGGGAATGGGAGGGGGACTTCCCTGGTGGTCCAGTGGGTAAGACTCCGGGGTCCCAATGCAGGGGCCCAGGTTCGATCCCTGGTGGGGGAAATAGCTCCTGCATGCTACAACTAGGAATCCACGTGCTGCAGCTAAAAGATCCTGCATGCTGCAACAAAGATCCTGTGCGCCACAACTAAGACCCGACACAGCCTAAATAAATAAATATTTTTTTAAAAAGAGAGAATGGGAGAAAGGGAATTGGAAATAGCAAGTATAGACCATTCTTTTGAAAGTGTTTTGCTTCAAAATGGAGCAAAGAAATGGGGGGAGTATATAACACGTAAAGTGTGGTCAACAGAAGGCCAAAGGTGGAAGAAAAACTGTCTTACTTGTATTCTAATGAGGATGATCTAGCAGACAGCAAGAAATGGATGTAGCAGAGAGAGGGGAAGGTTGCTGAGTGATATCCTCGAGTGATGAGAGGGGATGGGATCGAGGGCACAAGCAGAGGGTTGGGCTTTGACAGGACCACAGATGATTCATCTGTAATAGCAGCCAGGAAGCCAGAATATGGGGGGCTTAGAGATGGACAGATGGATGGGAGAGGGCAGTCTGTGGTGTTTCTCTGCTAATTGCATCAATACCCAAGATGAACCTGGAAAGAAGGAAGGAGGTGTTGGAGGTTTGAGGAGAGGGGAGAGGATGTGAAATCATAGGCAAGAAAATTAGGAGAGAAATTAACCTGGGTTAGTATTGTATGATTGCCAAGGGCATTTAAGAAGTCACTTGAGGTTTGTGGTCATGAATTTAAAATGAAAGCAGGAGGTGTGATGCCAGCCTCATTCGGCTGGACAGGTGCAGGTGCAAGATGGAATTATCACCACGGCTGTGGGTTTGCCCAGGAAACATTAGGGAGCTAGAAGGGAGATGTTGCTGAGGGTATATGCAAGGGAGAAGGTGCACAGATTGACTGTGGAATGTAAACAGTCCTTGATATTATTTTAGTCAAATGTGCCTTTGAACACTTTGTCCTTTTTGGTCTTGTTCAAAAACTTCTCACGTATTTGACTCCAAAATTTCTTAATTTTGCATTTCACATTTGAGTTTTTAAACCACACTATTTGAGGTCTCTATTGGATTTGGGAGTGCCTTTTCATTAGTATATTATCACAGGCTCCTAAAAGAAGTTTAAAAAAATTTGAAAGATTAAAAAATTATTTTTAATATATTTTAATTTTTAAAATTGAGATATAACTGACTTGTAAGATTTTGTAAAACACAACTGGGTAACTATCAATCTTGGTTTTCTCTATCACAGTGTCTCCCTTTGTGGTGTTTTTTTTTTTGTTTTTTTTTTGGCCATGCCACGCAGCATGCAAATCTTAGCATGTGGATCAGAGTTCCCTGACCAGGGACTGAACCCATGCCCCCTGCAGTGGAGACACGGAGTCCTAACCACTGGACTGCCAGGGAATTCCCAGTTTGTATGTCTTTACCTCTGCTGGCCATGATCTATGAGCCTGTTGCTTTCATTAGTTTCTTTTTCCTCGATTTTATTCTTAATTATTGGGGCTTAAATTCCTTTCTTGTATTTGTGGTAATCAACTTACCCAAAGTTTTTATGTCCTGGGAGAAAGTCATTTTGTCACCTGTCCCTGGCTTACTAACCCTAGACTCTTTCTTTTACCCTGGGATGAAAATGAATCACATATTACTAGGTCAGATGGGGTAGATGGTGCTTCAGTGTAAAGATCCGTCTTCGTTTTTCTTGGCTTTCTCTTTCCTCTCCTTGAGTGTAGTAAGAATTTGCTGTTAGTTTGAAGGTAATGGGGCTCTTTTCCAGGTTGGCTAGAAGGCCTTTGTGGGGGGGGACGTGCTCTGGGATAATTCTTATGAAATTTTTATCGGTTCAAGAGAATGTGAACATTCTGTCACTTGTGTCTGCTCCTTTTGGGTTTTCTCTATCAGAAAGGCCAAAGGTCCCTTGTAAAAGTTACTGTTAAAAACTGTGTTGAGGGCTTCCCAGGTGGCTCAGTGGTTAAGAATCTGCCTGCCAATGCAGGGGACGCGGGTTCGAGCCCTGGTCCGGGAAGATCCCACCTGCCGCGGAGCAACTAAGCCCGTGCGCCACGACTACTGAGCCTGCGCTTTACAGCCCACGAGCTACAGCTACTGAAGCCCGCATGCCTAGAGCCCATGCTCCGCAACAAGAGAAGCCACCGCAATGGGAAGCATGAGCACCGCAACGAAGAGTAGCCCCTGCTCGCCACAACTAGAGAAAGCCCGCGCGCAGCAACGAAGACACAGCGCAGCCAAAAAAAAAAAAAAAAAGTTGAATTACTTAGTTGCTAAGGTTCAGTTTTACTCTTCTTCTTTTTATTGATTGATTGATTGATTGATTGATCGGCACAAGCCATTCCAAAAGCATGCTCTGGATGTTAGGCTCATCAGGGAAGTGGCTCTAGCACAGTTCCTGGGGTTTTCACCTCGGGACACACTTCACCCCTGTTCATCCCTCTGCTGCTACTTGCACCCCACAGGGGACCAGGGACCAGGACAGGACCAGGTCTAAAATGATGAACTGGACCAACTGGGTTTTTCACTCTCAGGAATTTTAAGTAGGAAATACTAAAGTTGTGAGGCAGCCGGCAGAAGCAGCTGTAGCTGATAAGTCATAAGTTCCAGAAAAACCCGAGAATCTGGGAGAGGCCCCATGAAAGCAGCAATTACGAGGGAGAGCGGACTCTTTGAAGTGAAGAAAAGCTAAACCGTAGAGGGTGAGGAGGTCAGCTGGGGGGAAAGATGAGAATAGTGGGCCAGTGATGCTAACGGTGGAGAGAGCTGGGGGTCCTGACCTTCCTGTGGCCCTGCTTCTAGTCCCTCCTTTTCCTGATGTCACATGGTTCAGCTTTGCCCGGGCTTCCGTATGGGAACATCCCCAGTTCCTTGAGATGCTGAGTGAGTCTCCATTCTTTGCAACACAAAGAACAGAACTAAAACGCTCTTTTAAAAAAAATTAATAGACTTTAGTTTTGAGAGCAGTTTTAGGCTCACAGCAAAATTGAGCAGAAAGTACAGAGCTCCTATATACATACCCTTTCACTCCCACCCCAGTTTCCCGTTATTAACATCTTGCATTAGTGTGGTCCATTTGTTACAATGATGAACCACTATTGATACATTATTATTAACTAAAGTTCATAGTTTACAATTGAGTTCACTCTGTGCTGCATATTCTGTGGGTTTGTATCCACCCTTATAGTATTTTACAGAATAGTTTTTACTGTCCTAAAAGTCCCCTGTATTCCACCGATCCATCCCTCCCTCCTCCATCCCTGGCAACCACTGATCTCTCTACTTGCTTTTCCAGAACGTCTTTTTCAGCATAGTTTTGCCTTTTGCAGAATGTCATATGGTTGGAATTAAACAGTGTGTATGTAGCCTTTTTTGAGATTGGTTTCTTTCACTTAGTAATGCCTTTAAGGTTCCCCCATGCCTTTTTGTAGCTTGATAGCTTATTTCTTTTTACTGCTGAATAATATTCCATTGAATGGATGTACCCGTTTATTCATTCGCTTATTGAAGGACATCCTGAATGCTTTCAAGTTAAAATGCTCTTTTTAAGATGGAAAGAGTAAACATAGAAGAATTTATCTGGAAGTTGGAGTATTAGGAGGCAATTGCGGTTGAGAGGGCCAGGAATGTAGATATTTTGAAATATAGATGCTTTAAGTGTTGAAGGGAGAGAGGCATTAAAATGAGTGCCCCAGACATGTCCAACTTAGACACCAAAGGTGGATGACAGAGGGTGAATTTTGCTGTTTCTTCTGGGTTATGAGTTACTTGCCTGTTTTCTCTGTGTGTGTATATGCCTTGGATTGAAAAAATGAATTTTGGTGGCATATAGCACCTGCCACATCAATGTTGTAAGATTGAATTCTGGGTCCCCCAAATAATACAGTAGAATCTAAAATATATTTTCTTTGGAATCCTCCTTCCGAGGGCCCCTTTGTGATCCATGCCAGCCTTCTTTGTTTACCATTTAGACAAAATAGGGTTTGTGGATAATTTTCAACTCCCCATTATTATGCCCTTATTCTCCCTAGAAAACTACACCTTCCCTCCAAGGTAAACCTAAGTAATTTACCAATAGATGCCGAGGATATGTTAATCTTGAAATTCAGTTTTCTCCAGGGTGGAATTTGCTGGCTCTTTGGCTCACTCAGTTAACAGTGGCCAGCTGTTTATAGCAGGAAGTGTGGAATGGCACGTCTCGCTGAGATGGCAGGGAGACAAAGGCGGAGACAGCTAATGATCAAACTTGGAATTAGGCCAAGACAATGAAACTCAGCCTCTCCTCCCCCTCATTCTCTCACAAAGCCCTGTGCGACTTTTCAACCACCGCAAGTGGTCAGAAGTCAGATTTGGGGTTTAGGTCTCATCCGAAAGGCACCCTTGTGCCCTCGGACAGCACACTGTGACATTGGCTGGCTAAGCGTGACTCAGAGAAGAGAACGCTCCACTGGTCAACAGACCCGCTTCTACTCTGGCTGAAAGAAAATTCATCTAGTCTGGAGTTGAATTGAGAACCTTAATTGCTGTCCAAAATTAGTCAAGTCCAAACAAAGGAAGAAGGTTTCCGATTTTGATCCTTTTTTGGGGGTGGGGGAAAGGCTGTTTCCCTTTGGCATGTGTTTGCATGCATGACATATGCCTCCTGCAATTTGCAGTAAGCCCTCAATACACACCCACTGCTCCTCTGCAATTCAGTGCAGGGACTTTCAAAGGCTACCACGGCTTATGTATTCGGCCTGAGGAAGAAGGCTAAGTATAAACCCCCTGTGGGTATGTGAGTGCTGAGCGCCTGCAGAAAGAGGGGCTGCTGTGGGGAGTAAGTGGCCAGCACTGCTGGTGGCTAGAGCGAAAGGTGCAGTGGTGGGTGGGGTGAAGCTCATTATTGGCTGGTATTTGCACTACATAAACTTGGAAGGCAAATTCAAAGAAAATGCCTAGAAACAAGCTTCCGTCTGTTACCAAGCTTGATAAAGTACCATAGTTTCGCTTAAGGCATTTCAGGGGAAAATAATTTACTTGTTCTAAAGCTTGAGTACTTCTGATGAATTATGAAGGCTAGTTACTGGCCATACGTTCAAAGAATTTGAATTTTTTTTTAATGATAAAAATTATGCATGCTTGATACGAACAGAAAAAAAATTTACAAGAACAGAGTTGAATGGAGTCAAAAGTCAGTCTCCCGTTCCCTCCTTGCTTTCTGTTCCACGCCTGGTGGATAAGTTTCTAGACGTTTTGAAGCAGATACAAATTTGTCCTTTTTAAAAATACAAATGGAATTATACTTTACATAACTGTTCTGTGACTGGCTTTTTTCATTTAACTCTGAATCCCAGCTACCATTCATTATCAATTCAGATTTACCGCATTCTTCTTGAAACTTGTAAGGTATTCCATTGTATGTTTGTACCATAGTTTATTTAAACATTTTTTGTTGATGGATGTTTGGCTTTTTCCAGGTTTTCACTATAATAAATCATGTTAAAAGCCTTTTCTTTTTCTTGCAAGCTTTTTTGTATATATTTTTGTACACTTGTGCAAGATTATTTGTAGAATGGCTTTCTAGAGGCAGAGTCGCTGGGTCAGAGGGTATGGGTATTTAACACTTTCACAGATCGTGCCAAACTGTGTTCTAAGAAACGGAACGATTACATTTTTATCAACAGTGCAGCAGAGTGCCTGTTTTCCCATATTCTCATCAATACTTTTGAAAAAAAAAAATTCCTGAGGTGATTTTAATTTGCATTTATTTCATTATGAGTACATGTTTATTGAACACATTTTTTTCTGAGACTTTTTTGTTCATATATTTGTCTGTTTTTCCATTGATTTTTTTTTCTGACAGATTTGTGGGAGCCTTTGTATTAAGGAAGTCAGCCCTTTATTTTAGGTGTTGAAAATATTCTCCCTCCGTTTGCTTGTTTCTTGCGCTGCTATGGTGTTTTTTATGCTTTATAGTGATATAAAATATTCATGCAGCAAAATTTATTGGTATTCTTCCTTTATGACCTCTGGGCTTCCTGTCATGCTTAGAAAAAACGTCCTCAATCCATGATTTGAAAAAGTTTTAGTATTCCTCTAATACTTTTATTGTTTCATTTTTTAAAAATAATAAAATAGCCAACATATACAAAAGAATAAACATAACCTATATGTGGGCTATAGAGGACAATAATAAAATAACCACTAAACTCAACCTAAGAAATAATGGTTTAGTGGCTTCAGTTTTTACATTAAAAAAAATCCACTTATAACTCGGGAGAAGGGGTTTAGGAATAATAGGAATCTAGTTAAAATTTTTTTTGTTTTTCTGTGTTGCTTTTGTTTTCCCATATAGCTATCTGATTACCCAACATCATTTATTAAATAATCCTTTCTTTTTTTCTCCTGGCTTCTTTTAAATAATGGTATTACATCTCTGATGTGACTTCTATATACAAATTAAATTGCGTCTACCTGTATTAAGATATATAAAACTAACGAAAGTCCTTCTTGATGTTTTCCGATTCAGATAAGTGTTCTCCATATTCTAAAGCTTGCTAAAAAGAAAATAATGAAACTTTCTCTAATTTCATAATGGGAAAAAATCCCACTGGATATTTGAACTCTTTCACCTTGAGCAAGTTGTTTAACTTCTCTAAGCCCCAGTTTCTTGACCTTTAAAATGGAGATAATAATAATACACATCATGGGCTGCTGTCAGGACTAAGTGGGCTAAGAAAGCAACATGCTTTGCCTGGCACTTGGAACATAATAACCTTTCAATCAATAGTTTAATCGTTGTTCTTGTTACAGTGTATTGTTATTACCTTATCAGTCTCTTAGTTCCTTGGAAGAAAGCCTGTATTCTCTGGCTTTATAGTTGGACTACAATTCTTGCATGGGATTGTTATAGTTAAAAAGGTCTAGTTTGCTAATTTTTGGCCCAATACCATAATATTATGCTTTATAACGATGTGGAATTTTGAGACTTCTAAATCTACATTAAAAAAAAAACCTAAATGAAAACGATGTCAGTCCCTAATACTAGGTAAATACAGTTTCCTTATCTTGAGAACCTTTCTCTTCCCTGCTGAATGGAGCTGCAGGATCCACGGGCAACACCTTGGAACCATTGTCCATTCCTCCACCATGGAGCTGAACCTTTCTTAGAAATAGTACTCCTGTAAATGCAGATTTTGATGGAAACTGAACCCATCTAACTAATGCACTTTACCCTTCATTATTTCCAAACTGATGTGGAATAGTTCCATCTGAGAACCGTTTACTGAATTTATTATGCTGTAAAATTCAGTTCTCACATATTAGATAGATAAGGCGGTACTAACTAGTTTTCCCATTTCATAGCTGAAGGAATTGCAGCAGAAAGGATTTTT
>NW_006780198.1:3151769-3152285 GCF_000442215.2 Lipotes vexillifer | reverse complement strand
AAGATTTTTCCTGCGGAAAGTTACTCGGAAAGGTACTGGCAAAGACCCATTTGATTTTAGATCCCTTGGGTCACAGTCCAATAATATCTACTAGTCCTATCATTAAAAAAAAAAAATTAATTAGGGCTTCCGTGGTGGTGCAGTGGTTGAGAGTCTGCCTGCCAATGCAGGGGACACAGGTTCGAACCCTGGTCTGGGAAGATCCCACATGCCGCGGAGCAACTAGGCCCGTGAGCCACAACTACTGAGCCTGGGCATCTGCAGCCTGTGCTCCGCAACAAGAGAGGCCGCAATAGTGAGAGGCCCGCGCACGGCGATGAAGAGTGGCCCCCGCTTGCCGCAAGTAGAGAAAACGCTCGCACAGAAAGGAAGACCCAACTCAGCCAAAAATTAAAAAAAAAAAAATTAATAAAAAGTAATTAATTTTTATTAATTAATTTTTTAAAATTTTTGGCTGGCTTGGGTCTTCGTTGCTGCGCTCAGGCTTTCTCTAGTTGCGGCGGGGGGGGGGTGCTT
>NW_006780198.1:3150280-3151759 GCF_000442215.2 Lipotes vexillifer | reverse complement strand
CGGGCGGGGGCTACTTTTCAATGCGGTGCGCGGGTTTCTCATTGCGGTGGCTTCTCTTGTTGCCGAGCACGAGCTCTAGGCGTGTGGGCTTCAGTAGCTGTGACATGCAGGCTCAGTAGTTGTGGCTCATGGGCTCTAGAGCACAGGCTCAGGAATTGTGGTGCACGGGCTTAGTTGATCCGTGGCATGTGGGATCTTCCCGCGCCAGGGCTCGAACCCATGTCCCGTGCATTGGCAGGTGGATTCTTAACCACTGTGCCCCCAGGGAAGCCCCTTATCATTTTTTAAACTGTTGGATGTGGGAAACTGCAATCTGAATAGATATTGCAAAGAGAAAATTATCACTTTATTTGAAATAGATGAGTGAATTATTTTGCACTATGTCCTATCCCTTAATTATTCTATTATATACAGATCTGAACTCCTTCAGGAAGAGTGTATGATACAAGGACTCCAATAAGCATTTATAGTGTATTAACAAACTAACAATAGGTTGATGATTCACCCTGGATTCATGCCAGGGTCTGTGAAAGAACTCAATAAGCATGATATGCATTTCAAAAACTGCTAATCATAATTAAAAATTCCAAACCCTTCAATCCTATAAATTATGTTAAATAGAATATGAGCATTTGGCCTGCCCCTCACTCCCCTTATAGCATTGTAGACCCTGTGATTATCAGTTTTTGGGAAAGTGGGACACAATACAATGTTTTTCACAGAAAAGGTGATACTTGGATTTTTTTTAGATTTTTTTTTTTTTCAAACTTACGGCATAGAGTTGTATACACGCCTCTCTTTCCGAAATCCCTTCTGTGTCTGTGTTCCTTCTTTATTCCTTGATGAGAATTTTCAGGCTTTTCATCTTTATACTTTTTTTCAAATAAGCAGTGCAATCTACCAATTTATTTTTTTCTTTAAATAAATTTATTTATTTATTTTTGGCTTAGGTTTTCATTGCTGCCGGCAGGCTTTCTCTAGTTGTGGTGAGCGGTGGCTACTCTTCATTGCGGTGCGAGGGTTTCTCATTGCCGTGGCTTCTCTTGTGGAGGAGCATGGGCTCTAGGCACTTGGGCTTCAGTAGTTGTGGCACGTGGTCTCAGTAGCTGTGGCCTGCGGGCTCTGGAGCGCAGGCTCAGTAGTAGTGGCACACAGGCTTAGCTGTTCCCCGGCATGTGGGATCTTCCTAGACCAGGGCTAAAACCCACGTCCCCTTGCATTGGTAGGCGGATTCTTAACCACCGCGCCACCAGGGAAGCCCCTACCAATTTCTATTTTCTTTTTCTAATTAATCTTTACCATAGACTTATTTTGAAGACGTTAATATGCATCAGAATTTCGAGTCTTTGAGCGAATCGTTCGAACCCACTCCAGGTCCCCCCAGGGATATGAATCCGCATCTTAAGTGGCTGAAAAGGCAAACCGTGACCCTGGTAATAACAGGAGCACTGGGCTCCAGCCAATCCCGCCCCTGGGACC
>NW_006780198.1:3147790-3149661 GCF_000442215.2 Lipotes vexillifer | reverse complement strand
GTGGGCCGGGCCCGAGCGCGGAGTGGGCGGTGGGTCGGTACAGCAGCCCAGCCGCGGCTCGGCCACCATAGCCGAGGCGCCGCAGCTCCTACAGACGCTCGCGAGCCGCCCCCCGCGCTCCTAACCTCTTCTTCCTCCCGCACGTCCGAAACGCTCGCCTGGCTCGGGTCTCGCCCCCGCCTCCGCGCTCCTCTCCCCTCGCTCGCCTCCCACATTGTCTCTGCCTCGTTTTCTCTCCTACTTGAGGGGGGAAAAAATACACCATCATCCTCCGGGAGCCCCCTCGCCCTCAGAAAAACAAAACCAGACATGAGCCTGGGCTCCCGTTCCTGAAGGACTGGCCGAGCGCGGAGCCTGGTGGAGCCCGCACGAAAGGTCACGGGAGGGAAGCCCCCGCAGCCCCCGGCTCTGTCCCCGCGGCCGGCCAGCCCTCGGCCCGAGCCCGGCGGCCCCAGCCCCGCGGGCCTCCCGCCCCGTCCCCCCTCTTTCCCAGGAGCCGTTCGAACACACCTCCGTTGATGGTGTAGCGCGTCCGGGGGAGGTAAGTCTCCAAGTTGCCCGCGCGCGGCGTCTGCCCGCTGTTGTGGCCCCTCGTCCTGGGCGCGGGCGTGGGGCGGGCCGAGGGCTCGGCATGGAAGCCCGGGTCCCGGGTGGGGGCCGCGCACGGCCGGGGCGGGCGGGAATAAAGGGCCGGGGGCCGCTTGGCCCTGTGAGGGCCAGGTAGCTGTCCCTCTCGCCCGCTGACCCCTGCTCTTTGCTGCTTAGTTCTGCTCTGGTTTGACTTGTCTGAGGTTAAACTGTTTCATGTGACTAAATCATAGGCTGAACTGGGGGGCGGGGAGGCGCGGAGGCGCGGAGGGAGGAAGTCCAGGACCGAAACTGTGAATTTCTTGAATGTTTGTGGATTTGGGGGTCTTGGGGGTTGGACTTTTCTTAAAGTCTCATTTTCACGTTAGGGGAAGATTCTCTTTGTGTTCGAAATCTCTAGTCCTTTGCTCTGTGTGGTTCTTGAATTTTAAAACCAAAAATCACTTGCGGCAGCAGAGGATTCTTACTATCATGTTTTAGTTCAGCTCTCTGAAGGAGAGTGGCTTTTATTTTTATTAGTATTATTATATTTTTTAAGGTTTTGGAAAGAAGAAAAAGTAGTTTTTCATAGGTCGTGTGTTGGGAGGGAGAAAGTATTGCAGGTTTCCTTTGAAACTGGTTGCTTGAGAAGTTGTTGAAAGGTAAACAAAATGATTCATAGTTGAATTGTCATTTTCCTCTGCCTCTTTTCTAAGGTTTGCTTACAGTTTTTTCTGGATTACAGACTTCAAACATTGATTTAAGCAAAATGTGTCCTTGAGAAAATGGGTGCTTTAAATGTTTCAGTATGTGTTGCTATTTTAAGGTGCATTTAGAAAGTAGTTTTGTATGAATCCTGAAATAGTTTTCTCCAAAGCAATTTTTTAAGCACAAAAAAGATAACTAGTAAAAGGGTAACTCCGTGAATTGCACAACAAACATTTTAATGTAACACAAATTAACACGTCCTATGTTTAGATTTGAAGCAGTTTCCATAATAGCTTTCCATTTAAAGAGAGACCTTTTTGTCTGGTGTACACTGGTTTCTGTAGTCTCAGTCTGTTGGGGGAGGGGAGAGAGGCTGCATTTATACAATAGTAAAATCATCTTTGGGTAGCTATTTCCTTTCCTCGATTTGCTTGCTGAGTTAATTCCACCGTAAATTATGAACTAGTTTGGATTTCGATGGCCTAGGCTGGATGGGAAGCTGGCCTCCAGCTCTCCCTGTTGTTGAGGTCGAAAGGAAAAAAGGCGCGCACACACACACACACACACACACACACACACACACACACACACACACA
>NW_006780198.1:3118717-3147780 GCF_000442215.2 Lipotes vexillifer | reverse complement strand
CACACACACACACACACACACACACACACACACACACACACACACACACACACACACACAGGCAGAGGGCTCATTGTTCTTCCATACACACATTCATTCTCTCTCTCCCATATTTGGGACTAGGTTTGCACAGACAAACACAGCTGATTTTGGGAGAGGAGATGGAGGAAGGGTGGGTGCTTTTCTTCTTCAATTTTCTTCACCCATCTTCTGTCTGGCCTTTTTTTGCAACCTTGTTAACAGGCAGGAGAGTACGCCAGAAACTAAAGGACGCTCAAAAACATGTTCAGAGACTCCTCTTTTCCATCACCCTTTCTTGCCTTTGCAGCCCTGGTTTCTACTGTTCTTTCTTTTTTGTGCATGTAAAGGTAAAATCCTTCATTATATGTCGTGGCCTTATAGTCAGCTTTCGTCTTCCTCATTGCCCCTGACTTTGTTGGAGACAGTGATTTGTTTAGTTGACTGTAACTGTAGTGAATGTGACCAGGGTCGTCTTTTCTAGGTAAAAGTAGATTGTCTCAGTTAAGATAATAAAGATTCTATTTGAGGTTAATAGTTAGCAAAGTGTGTGTGTTTATGTTTTGACATATTGGTGGTGGTCTGAAGGTTTGATAAGACAGGTATACTGGCTGTTGAGCTCTCTGTGTTTTGTATTGTTTTTAAAATCGGGGTTATAAGAAAAGATCTGGTTTTCTGCTTTTGGGGCTAATGTAGAGGCTTCCTGGAACGCTGGACAGGGAATAGGCTGAGAAGAGTACACCTGGGTTAGACCCAGCTCTGGGCCAAGGATGCAGGTTGGTGTGAATATTGTGGGTTGCAGAGTAGCGCCTTCTACTGGTTAATTGCCTTGAAGGATCCAGACGAAGAGGATGGGGGAAGGGATTAACCTTTGAGGCCTAATGATTTTCTTTTGAACACAGTTGTAGTGCTTTCCTGCAAATGCCACTTCCCTGAGCTACTAATACAGATGCTCTTTGACAGGCACGGCTGCATTGAGGCTTTTTACATTACTGGCTGTCTTGACATTAATTTGTTCTACTATTAGAAGTATTTATACATTGTGACTTCCAAGGACTCTCTGTCTTTTATGAGAAATACAGTTTGCCTTGACATAGTAAAAAAAGTAAAGGGGCTTATTTGTGTTCTTGGTGTCTGAAACTCTACATACTCTAGCAGTCTTTTTATTTATTTATTTGGCTGTGCTGGATCTTAGTTGCAGCACGCAGGATCTTTAGTTGTAGCATGTGGGATCTAGTTCCCTGACCAGGGATTGAACCCGGGCCCACAGCACTGGGAACTCGGGAGTCTTAGCCAGTGGACCACCAGGGAAGCCCCACACTAGCAGTCTTTAAAAAGTTTTCAGTATCATTAGTAAAAAGTCAAGTAGACCTACCCTATAGAAAAGAAAAATCCCAGCATTGGACCCAGCACTTTTCCCCCAAGATTTAATGGGGGTGGGAGGGGTGGGGGATGGAGGGGTAGGAGAGGAGCTCACTGAAATCAGCAGTTTTGCACATGTAATAGTGCTGCACTGCAGTAGTGTTTCCAAGAGTCATATAAACAAAATTAAGTCTGATAGGATAAATTGTTCTATGGATTAGAGTAAAAAAAAAAAGAGTCAAGAGAAGATGCGAAATGAGTATGTACAGATTAACACAGAAGGCCAAATTTCTGCTCAAAGACTTCTAAACCAAGGTGTAGTTTCAGAGGTAATCTGCTTGATAAATACCTTGAAGAATTCTTATTATAATACGTCCTACCCATCTCAACTGTTTTAAACGTAATGAACTGTTAGAGAGGTTTGCAGTGGCAAGGGGGATTCAGTGTAGAATAAACATCTTCTGTTCCAGACTGGCTGCTCTTAGGAATGTGATTTCTGATTCACTTTGCTTTCAAAGCTTAGAGTGTAATCTCTAAAGCTGTGGATCTTTTACAATGAAATGTGAACAGGTCAAATGTTTTTTTTTTTTTTTTTTTTGCGGTACGCGGGCCTCTTACTGTTGTGGCCTCTCCCGTTGCGGAGCACAGGCTCCGGACGTGCAGGCTCAGCAGCCATGGCTCACGGGCCTAGCCGCTCCCCGGCATGCGGGATCTTCCCAGTCTGGGGCACGAACCCGCGTCCCCTGCGTCGGCAGGCGGACTCTCAACCACTGCACCACCAGGGAAGCCCCAAATGTATTATTTATTCAGCAAGAGTAGAATCAGGTAATTTCAATCCCCTATAGTCTCTGCCAATGTTTTATTACAAGCTAACTAGAATAACTGAGAACCAATTCACAACAAGAAGGTAACCCAAATCAAGAAATAAATGCACCAGTTAGTTTTTCAACTTTGACTTAATGGTTAGTCATAAAGTTTTTAAAAAGTGAGACAGTAATCATTGTCAGGTCCTGCAACAGTTATATGTAATATTGAACAGAAATATGCCAGGTGCTGTAAACACACACACACGAATATGGCTTGTGCCCTTCTAAAAACTAGTGTATGTTGAATATTATTATGGATTTAGTAAGCACCCCTTGCTTTTAAAATTAGTTTTGACTCTCTAACATCTTGTTCAAATCTCAGTAATGAAAATTTACATAGTAAAATAAGTTGTATATACCAAGTTCTTTGGTGAATTTTGTGCTTTTCTCCTAACTGCTTTTGGCAGCTTCTTTTGTAGTTGATTTAAAGGTTAAGATAGCAGAAAATTCAGGTGTTTGAGTCATTAGTGTAGCACAGCTGTGAACTTCATTACACACACACACACACACACACACACCCTGAAACAATACACTATTGTCTGAGATAATCAGTTTCTGATAATGTGCTCTAGTTCGTTGTAGGGTTTTTCAACAACCAGGAATTTCTCTTGAATCATAGTTAAGTAATTGTTAATAATTAATATCTTGGTAATTATTCCAAATTTGTAGCTCTACTTGTCCTAAGTGTGATTTTGGTGAGCCTGTTGGCTTGTGCTTAGTTTCTTGTCTAAGAGAGCTCTAGTGTTTTTTAAATAATGAGGAGAAAATGGTTAAGATTGCTTAAGACATTTTAGTGAACATTTGACCACAAATAACTCAAATATGCTGAAATACGAAATCTATTTTCTAGATTGGATTTTGTTTGGAATTGTGATTTGTATAACTTGGTTTGGCAAGCAATGCAAGATGTAATATGTGTCTGTACGTTAGGTAACAAGGTCAATAGGACTGTTAATACTGTATGAGGTTTTTTGGTAAGGTGACCTGTTTGTGCTAGTGTAAAATTGTTGTTTTTATTTGGTAAAATTTGCCAGTATGTCAGCAACGTACTTAACTGTGGACTGTTTCTTTATGTGGTTATGTTACAAAATGATAAGACTTCTAATTCATAGATCACTTGGTATTTGAGGAATTCTTACAGCCTATTTGTCTTGGGCTTTTGCAACAGAAGTTGAGGCTGTGGGTCATATCCTGATTTTAAACTAGTTATATACATGTGATTTGTGAGGGTTTTGTACGAGGAACAGAGAGTCTTCCAAGTCATTCTCACATATTGGGAAAAAGTGGAACAGAAATTTAAACTTCGAGAGGCCTCACAGAAGCACCACAGGTTCAGACGGCTCTTGTGGATGCTAGAATGCTGTTAGGGGTATGGATGCTGCCCAGCTTTAGTGACCCGATTACCACGTTGCTACCTCAGTGGGAAGAGTTTGTTGACCGTATACCCTAGCGCCAGGGCAGTGTATGGATGTCCAGACTGTGTGTAGCATAAGGACACCACTCATAAGGGCACAGTGTTTGCACTGTGGGCCTGGACTAACCTGAAGGAGAACTCGTGAGCAAGCACGGCCATGCAACATCTCTAGGCAGAGTGTTGGAGCAGCACGGGAGAGCCCCTCCAGCAGAGACCCATTCCAGTGCCCATGGCCACGGCCACGCTCAGCAGAGACACCTACAGGTGTCCACCGGCTCCCAGAGGTCTGATTCCTGACGCCCTGACTTCTTTGGGGGGTGGGGAGCAGGAGGCGGGTGGAGTTGCCGTGGCACTTAGTGTGTGGCGTGAACACAACTGAGGAGGGTGAGCCAGCTGGAGTGTGGGCATGTGTCTGCATGTATGAATTCGGAGAAGCTGCCTGGGAGGCTCTGGAAACCTCTCCCTCCCTGGGCAGAACCTGGCTACCCTGGGGAAGTGTATCCACGCTAGAACAGCTTGGCTTGGTTCCTCATGGGGTGGGTAGACTCTGGCCGCTGATTTGAAAACATATTTGGTATATGAAAACATCACTCAGGTGGATTTAAACTAGATGCTTCTGGGACTTCCCTGGTGGCACAGTGGTTTGGAGTCCACCTGCCAGTGCAGGGGACACTGGTTCGATCTCTGGTCCAGGAAGATCCCACATGCCACGGAGCAGCTAAGCCTGCTGAGCCCTCGTGCTGCAACTTCTGAGCCCTCGTGCTGCAACTGCTGAAGCCCTCACGCCTAGAGCCCACGCTCTGCAGCAGGAGAGGCCACCGCAATGAGAAACCCGTGCACCGCAGGGAAGAGTGGCCCCCGCTTGCTGCAACTGGAGAAAGCCCGTGCGCAGCAACGAAACCCAATGCAGCCAAAAACAATAAATAAATAAAAATAAATACATTAAAAAAAAGAGAAAAAATTAAAAAAAAATAAACTAGATGCTCCTTATTAAAGGCAGAGCCTGTGTTCCTCCTGCCCATTCACTCCTCTTTCTCTTCCCTCTCCCTTTCTGGGTGGGTCATTGAATGTGACTGAAGGGGCATCACCTGGCTGAGATCCTGCTGTCTCTGGCAGGGCCATCACATAAGGTTGTTCAGGTTGAACAATAATAACTTAAATTTCTTATTGAAGAAAGGTGTTCTTTTCCTGCGCAAGGCACTAAACAGCCAGAGCTTGCCCACCTAATCCTCTACTCTTCACTCAGCTGTTTTATCTCTGGTTTCTTTGTGTCTTTGTCCCTCTGCTTCCACTTCCACTAAGGACTCTTTTTTTTTTTTTTTTTTTAGAGATCCATTTCTCCCCTCTTTGTTATCATGTATTTATTTATTTTAATGTGAAATAATTTGGTACGCGGGCCTCTCACAGTTGTGGCCTCTACTGTCGCGGAGCACAGGCTCCGGATGCGCAGGCTCAGCGGCCATGGCTCACAGGCCCAGCCGCTCTGCGGCATGTGGGATCTTCCCGGACCGGGGCACGGACCTGTATCCCCTGCATTGGCGGGCGGACTCTCAACCACTGCACCTCCAGGGAAGCCCAGGGCTCTTAATATATTTAACATTTCCCAAGAAAGAAGATCTGATAGGTTGTTAGTTATCATCACTGTTGGTAAAGGGTTTGGGATCAGACCGCCTCTTAAGCTACCTGCCTACCTTCTAGATGGCAGGGTGCTCACACCAGCTCTCATGAGGTGCACAGTAGGAGCTGAGGGGATGGAAGGCATTCTGAGCCATGGCCTATGGAAAGGAATTTTTTTTTCTTCTTTTCTATCCTATCACGTTTTTTCCATCTTCATTTTCCCTGACATCTGGTGCAGCTGTTGTTGCTTTTGATAGCTTATCTAAGTTTATTTTCCTTTAAGAAACTGTACATAATCATCAGTGGTAGTCAGTTATGTTCTCTTTTTTAGGTTTTATTACATTTTATTACATTTGTCTTGTTTTATTTCCTATGAATCTCCTCATCTACTTGTCTACCTACCTGCTTACCCAATTTGGTGTTTCCCAAATTATATTCATGGCATACTAAAATGCTGCAAGTATTTTAACTGTTCTAAGGTCAGATAAATTCATAATGCATATTAGCACCCTAAAGCCTTAAAAACTTAGGACTGTGATATGTAGAGGGTTTTTGTTTGTTTTTCCCTTCCCCAAAGAATACCTGTGATGTTTTAATGAGAACCACTATTCTGTAGAACAGTTGGAGAAACACATGTGAAGCTAATCCTTTCTTAATCAAGTGGCTTGTCCTTTTTTCCTTAATGATGAAGAAGTCAGTTCTGGGTGTTACTGTCATAATGCTTTGACGCTCTCTACTGTTTTTCTTCAAGCAAGTTTTCCACTTTAGTCTTTCCATGGGTACAACATAACTACTATTTCCACCTTATACATTTGTCATTCTGGAGTTACTTTTGATTGTTGCATCTGTTATCCCTCATTCCATCTTGTAATCAGGTCAAATCAATATTTTTCTTTTTTACCCTGCTCCAGTAGCTATACTCTTATTCAAGATATAATCACTTCATTTTTGGATAACTGCAGTCAATTGTATAAGCAGTGGTCTTTTTACAAATAATAAACAAAAACAGGTACTTAACTATGCAGTTCACTGAAGTAAGCCTTATAGGCATGTAAAGATGACGAGAGCAGCCTTCTAGAAATTTTCTCTATACTGGCCATCGGTGTACACTTAACTGTTAGAAGATAAAGGTAAGTGTTTTAGGGGATAAACAACAAGGTTCTACTGTATAGCACAGGGAACTATATTCAGTATCCTGTGATAAGCCATAATCAAAAAGAATGTGAGGGCTTCCCTGGTGGCGCAGTGGTTGAGAGTCCGCCTGCCGATGCAGGGGATGCGGGTTCATGCCCCGTTCTGGGAAGATCCCACATGCCGCAGAGCGGCTAGGCCCGTGAGCCATGGCCGCTGAGCCTGCGCGTCCGGAGCCTGTGCTCCGCAACGGGAGAGGCCACAACAGTGAGAGGCCCGCGTACTGGGAAAAAAAAAAAAAGAATGTGAAAAAAATATATATAAATGTATAATGGAATCACTTTGCTGTACAGCAGAAATTAACACAACATTGTAAATCAACCGTACTTCAATAAAATTAAAAAAAAGGTATTTTAGAGACACAAAATATTCTGGGGTTGTATTAGTTATGTATTGCAGCATAACAAATTACCTCAAAACTTGGTGACAGCACAGTAAAATTCATTATCTCACATTTTCTGTGGTCAGTAGTCTGGGAGTGGCCTAGTTGAGTGGTTCTGGCTCAGAGGTCTCTCCTGAGGTTGCAGTTAGGATGCAGCTGGAGCTGCCATCATCTGAAGGCTTGATCGGGGCTGGAGGCTCTGCTTCCAGGTGACTCACTCACTGGGCTGTGGGAAGAAAGGCCTCTGCAAGAAGCCTTGGTTGCTTGCCACATAGACCTTTCCATATGCTTACCTGTATGACCTCATTACATGGCATTTGGCTTCCCCCAGAATGAGAGGAGGGAGGGGAAAGAGAGAAAGTGAGGAGGAAGTTTTTAATGGCCTCGTCTCAGAAGTCACACACTGTCACTTCCATCATATTAGTTAGAATCAAGTCACCAAGTCCAGCCCACAGGCAACGAGAAGGGAGTTAAGATGCAGCTCTTGAAGGGAGGAGTATCAAAGAATTTGTAGATTTTAAAACTACTACAGGGGAGGCTTCCCTGGTGCCTCAGTGGTTAAGAATACGCCTGCCAATGCAGGGGACATGGGTTTGAGCCCTGGTCCGGGAAGATCCCACATGCCACGGAGCAGCTAAGCCTGCGCGCCACAACTACTGAAGCCCACACGCCACAACTACTGAAGCCCTTGTGCCTATAGCCCGTGTTCCACAACAAGAGAAGCCACCACAATAAGAAGCCCATGCACTACACCGAAGAGTAGCCCCCACTCACCGCAACTAGAGAAAGCCCATGTGCAGCAACGAAGACACAATGCAGCCGAAAATGAATAAATAAATAGATTAAAAAGAAAAGCTATCACAGGGATTCAAAGGAGAGAGATATAGAAGATTAAAACAAAGCCTTCCCCTTTGATTAGTTATCTTCAAGCAGTGCTTTACTTTAACTAGCAGGTAGTTGCTGGTTCTAAGAGGAGAGAGATGTGACCATAACCTCACATTATTCATCTTCTCTCTCTGACTTTGTTGAGATATCATTTATTTCCTACCTTCTTTCTGTTGTTGTTCATCAGATTTCATCTATTTCAGTTAAAACTGTGCTTAGGACACACTGCCTTAAGTTGTTTTGGTTTGGCTACTCATATTTCCTAGCAATTAAGTACCTTCAGTTCTTTAACCTTTTCACTCATTTTATCACTTCATATCTTGTATTAATGTTTATTCTTTGCATTTGTATCTTATTGTTAATCATGTTCTTTCCATTAGATTGTAAACCCCTTGAAAGCAGAAAGCTTCCCTGTAACTATACCAGTATGTATGCTCACATGTAGAATGGGATGTATTCTAAAAGACACATTTCATGGTGTCTTAAGATGCCATCAGTAGTAAGATGCACCATATTTTATGTACCACTAAGAAATAAAATGCTGCCAATTAAACTATGTAAGACCTGTCCCAGTTCTCATGACTTACAAATGTAAAACATCGTGTGCCTTAGAATCATTGAAATTTGGCCATCTATTTAGGCCGTCTTTCTTTTCACAACTGTGTATTCCTTGGAGGTCATTTCTGAAGGTAGATTTTAGAGCAGATTATTCCCTCCCATTGAAACAGTGTTGTGGGTGGTGTCCTGTCTAACGTGCTGCGCCCAACAGTGTATTGAAAGCAGGTGCTTCCATAACCCATAGTCGTAGTTCTAGTTCCCAGAGTAGGTATACGTATTACATATTTTGATTTATAATTTACTGTGTGTTTTATATGTATATAATACAAAAATACCGGCTTACTGCATCATCAGTTTGACTTAAAATGTCAACTTTATTTTAAATATTGGTGTTCCGCATGGTTCTGTCCATTAACTTCTCCCTCAGCGCTGTCTTCCAGAGTGACCTCATTCCACCTAGTGCTTCCAACCTGCAAGTTTATAAATACAGCCCTGATCTCTTTTCTGAGATCTGGACCCATGTTGCCCTCTGTCTCCTTGGATGTCTTCTGGGCACTGAGCCTCAAAATTTACCAATCTGTATTTGTCCACCCATAACTATTATACTATTGTAGCAAAGTAGTTAAGAGCTCTAGACTCAATTTCCAGCTTTCTGCTTATTAACTCTGACTTTAGGCAAGTTACTTACTTTCTGTGGCTCAGTTTCCTCATCTGCAATGTAGGGGTAATAATAGTACTCATAAATTTGTTGTGAGGACCAGTGTAATTAATACCTATAAAGTGCTTAAAATATCTCTGGTAAATAATAAGTGCTCAATGTTAGCCTAATTTTAAAAATTATTCCTGTTATCATTGTCATCCATAGATCTAGCTTTCCACTATGTCCCGTTTCTTTATCTGCAACACTCAACAACTACGAGATATTTAGGAGCAATGGGTCAACTCTAGAGGGTTCAAATAAATTCTAAGTCAGCAACATAAAGTTTTTACTATTCTTTGAATATAGGAAATGCTACAGAACAGTACATGATTAAATGTAAAGTGAATGACATAGACCAGAAAGTATTGGTGAGGTTTGGGGGTGTTAATGAATAATCAGACGTCATAACTTAGCTATCCCTCTTCCTTGTGATGTTCCTAAAGGAGATTTATGTAAGTAGAATAATGGCAAGTGGGAAATTCAAAGTATTATTTTATTATTAATTGGGCTTTTGGCCAAAATACCAACACAGAGCTGTCTAGTAAACTGGGTTGGGGTGTGTATTGCTTAAACTTAAAGCCTAGGCAGGGGACCTCCCTTCCTCCTAAATCTCGCCGACTCACTCCTCTGGCTGGCCACTGTACCGAAGACCCAAACGTTAGTCTTCTAGAGCGTGTGTGAGAGAAACGAGCAGGAGCATGACGGCCATCCCTGAGCATATATGTGTGTAACTTTCAATCTGCAATTAATATTCGAACTTATAAACAAGTCCATTCAGTGTTGTGAACTGTGACCCCATCAGATTAATACTCCCTCCTCTTAGAGAGGTTCAGGAAGGTAGGATATGGAGAGAGAGAGGCGCGTCTTGTTGGTCCACCTTCAGCTCTCTAGTGAGCTTCGTTTAATGGCCTGTGAGAAATAACCAAAAACAGTTGGCTATTGGTCTAGCAGCCCTGCATTCTGACTTTTTTTTAGGTCAGCCCCTGGGACCTGGGGGGAGGTGCAAAGTATTTTTCAAATTTAAGGATAAGGTTACTCTCTGAGATGAAATTAATGAGAAATGTCATGTGATAAATAAGATTTGCCATTTGGAAAAGTGGCCCACCATTAATGATAGCTACTGTGGCATTTCGGTAATGTGCTGATTTTAATTTTGGAAATGGGAGTGTAATCTTTGAGGAATATGATTATATATAATTATGTTAACAGAGCAGAACTGAAGCCTAATCATATTATGCTCAGTCTGAAATAAGACTATGATGACAGATGGGGGATGATTAACTTGGAGGCTAGAAAAGAGGCACCTGGAGTGTTGCCTTCAGATTTTGCAACCTCAGGTACATTGTTCTGGTAAACTCCAGGAGGGCAGAGCTCAGTGTTCCTTGCATCTAGCATGTGAGGAACGTCGTAGGTATTCATTCACTTGTTGAATGACTGAATGAATAATTTTATTGTGTAATATTATTGATGTTGATGATAAAGGAGATTTGGTTTAATCTCTTAACCACAAGACATATTCAGGAAGCTGATTTCTGGACAGATTCTTGATAATGACATTAAAAAATAAATTTATTTATTTATTTATTTTTGGCTGTGTTGGGTCTTCGTTGCTGTGCGCAAGTTTTCTCTAGTTGTGGTGAGCGGGGGCTACTCTTTATTGTGGTGCACAGGCTTCTCATCACGGTGGCTTCTCTTGTTGCAGAGCACGGGCTGTAGGTGTGTGGGCTTCGGTAGTTGTGGCACATGGGCTTAGCGGTTGTGGCTCGCGGGCTTCAGAGCACAGGCTCAGTAGTTGTGGTGCACGGGCTTAGTGGCTCCATGGCATGTGGGATCTTCCCAGACCAGGGCTCGAACCCGTATCCCCTGCATTGGCAGGCAGATTCTTAACCACTGCGTCACCAGGGAAGCCCAAACATTTGATTCTTATCATTTATAAATTAGAAAACTGTGCAGACATCTTGTAGCTATTAATATGATATTGAGAAATGCTTTTATAAACAGTTTATTAGTATTCTTTAAGATATCTAGCTTTATAAAACATCTACATTTTTCTTTAGTATTTTATCTGTAATGGCTTAGCACCTTTTTCATGGCTTAGTGATAATTTTATTTTATTTTTTAATTTTAATTTATTTTATTTTATTTTTTTGCGGTACGCGGGCCTCTCACTGTTGTGGCCTCTCCCGTTGCAGAGCACAGGCTCCAGACGCGCAGGCTCAGTGGCCGTGGCTCACGGGCCCAGTCGCTCCGCGGCATGTGGGATCTTCCCAGACTGGGGCACGAACCCGTGTCCCCTGCATCGGCAGGTGGACTCTTAACCACTGCGCCACCAGGGAAGCCCTTAGTGAGAATTTTAGAGTTTTTATGGAATCCTTAAGCAGTTTTTACATTATGAAAAAACTCTAATAACTTGGTTTATCGGTATGCTTAAAACAGTCTATAAGTTTCTTGATAATGAACAATGACTTTTCTTCTCACAACTCAGGAGAAATTTAATTTTGTAAGTCATAGGACACAGTTTATCTTTCTGTTGGTTGTCATTATATTCTTTGCCGCAGCATACATGTACACGGTGTGCAGTTGTATAATTGACATACCAGTTACATCTGTCAACTTAGACCCAAAGTTATGAATGTGTCATAAAGTTATAGTGTCCAAGAACTTCTTAAAACCCTGTGTTAAGAAATTGATCATAGTGATTGCCTTTTAAGGAGGCATGGTAGGGCACTGGGGAGGGGGATGGAGAGAGAGGGAGCCTTACCTTTTCGTACTCCTACTGTTTGTCATGTATAAATATTACATAAATACATAAGAAAAAGCTGTGCTTTTTATTTTTAGATTCTTGCCATGCTTTTGTTATTAGATGCTATAGTAACACATCAGGTTAATTTATGTATGAACTGGGGTATACACAATGACGTATACACCAGTTGTGTGCCTTTGAAGAATTTTCTCACCAATGAGAATAAGACATGTACACAGTGGAGTACTAGGTAGAGGAAAGTACCTCAAGGTGTTGGTGCTGTGGTTTAAGAAAGAGAAGTAGCTCTGGCTGGAGGCCTTAGGGAAGATGTGGTGTAGGAGGAGGTGTTTAACCTGTGTTTTGAAGGATTGGCTGGATTTGGACATGTGATAAGTAGCTAAGAGGATTTCAGGCAGGAAATGTCATGGAGCAAAGGCGCAAAGTCTGGAAAACATGGGAAGTGGTACATTTGCTGCTTCTATGATGAGGATTATTAAATTGTGTTTCAATTTCCTTTTTTTAAAGAAAGTCTTTAAAAATGTTCTGTAGCAGGGGCAGGCAGACGTAGTTCTTTCAACTCAGGTAATTTATGTTTGAAGCTGTTGCTGGTAGCAGTTCCAGCCAGATCGCAAGAGCATTTTGGAGGAGGAGTCCTTTGGGCTGATTTCTCTAAGGAAGAACAGACTGGTTCGGCTGGAACAGTAGAGCACTGGAAAGACAGGGGTCATTGCATGGGGAGACTTAACACCAGGGTGAGACTATTTGAGAGCCTGATGCACTGTAATTAAATATAAGTTGTAATTATAAAATTAATGTATACTCATTATAATTGATTCATACAGTTCAAGAAGAGTAGTGCCCACTCCCCCAATATTCTTCTAGACATTTCCTATGCATATATAAGCACATGTATATATGCTATACATACTATCTTGAATTTTGCTTTTTACTTAATACTCACACATTTTTCAAGTCAATTGTAATTATACCTCGTCTTTCTTTAAAAAAAAAATCTGCATAGTGGGGCATTGTGTGGATGCATACTTTAATTTCCTGTTGATGGACACTTAGATTGATTCTGGCTTTTTTTTTTAATCCTTGTACCTGTACAATTGCATAGGTGTATCTGTAGGGTCAATTTTTAGAAGTGGAATTGCTGCAGCAATAGGTGTGTGCATTTTTAATTTTCAGAGCTGTGAATAAATTGCCCTCCAAGATGTGCCAATGTACACAGAGTGTTTTAGGGTTTAGATTTCCTTATCACCAGCCCTGGACATTATGAAAGTTCTTGATCTTTGGTAATCTGATAGGTGAAAAATGTACAATATTTTATTTTAATTTGCATCTTAGACCATGAATGAAGTTAATGATCTTTTTATATATCAGAATTTTAAAATACACATTTTTTTTTTTTTTAATAATACACAATGTATTTATTTATTTATTTATGGCTGTGTTGGGTCTTCATTTCTGTGCATGGGCTTTCTCTAGTTGCGGCAAGTGGGGGTCACTCTTCATCGCGGTGCGCAGGCCTCTCACTATCGCGGCCTCTGTTGTTGCGGAGCACAGGCTCCAGACGCGCAGGCTCAGTAATTGTGGCTCACGGGCCCAGTTGCTCCATGGCATGTGGGATTTTCCCAGACCAGGGCTCGAACCTGTGTTGTCTGCATTGGCAGGCAGATTCTCAACCACTGCGCCACCAGGGAAGCCCTAAAATACACATTTTTGTTGTCTCTCAGTAGTAGAGCTGGGTGGTTTATGTTATATGGATCACTTCTTTCCAAGTACCATTTATTTGTTTATTTAAAAAATAACTTTACTGAGGGCTTCCCTGGTGGCGCAGTGGTTGAGAGTCTGCCTGCCAATGCAGGGAACATGGGTTCGAGCCCTGGTCTGGGAAGATCCCACATGCCGTGGAGCAACTAGACCCGTGAGCCACAACTACTGAGCCTGCGCGTCTGGTGCCTGTGCTCCGCAACAAGAGAGGCCGCGACAGTGAGAGGCCCGCGCACCGCGCTGAAGAGTGGCCCCCGCTCACCACAGCTGGAGAAAGCCCACGCGCAGAAACGAAGACCCAACACAGCCAAAAATAAATAAATAAATAAATAAATAAAATAAAATAAAAAAAAATAACTTTACTGAGATATAATTCACATAAAAGGGTAAAATTTACCCTTTTAAAGTAAACAATTTGTGGGTTTTACTCATTTGTTTTAAAATTGAGTGCCAACCATTGCTTTATTATTTGTAGTGAATAACTATCAAGCTGAACTTGAGGTCCTCTCTTTCTTTCCAAGCTCATCAGCATATTAGGCCCAAAACAGGAAATGGGAAATGCAACTTTTCTTGTTATTTTTCCAGTGTATAGGCCTCTCTTACCTGAGAGAGAGTACAGTTGGGCTAGCTGGGTTCCAAATGGAATTATGCATGACAACTGCTTTGGAATCTCAGTGCTTTGGTACTGGATGGGGAGTGATTTCTTTTAAATAACTTGTAGTTGAAACTGATTTCCAACTGCTAAAGGTGACACAAACTTTTCGACTTTTTCTGAAATTAAAAAAAAATATGAAATCTGAAGTGTAAAAGCTTTTGAGGTAAAAAGATTTAAAAAATATGGTAAGTGTTTAAAATTAGTAAGTCAGTTTTTTTACATGGGTGAGTCAACTCCTTTGTAGTTACTATAGTCATTTTTTATTTCAGAGATTTTTTATTATATACTAAAGTGTGTGTGTGTTATGAGATGATTACATTGCTTCACTTTAAGAACAGTGGTGATCT
Source organism: Lipotes vexillifer (assembly GCF_000442215.2). NCBI lineage: Eukaryota > Metazoa > Chordata > Mammalia > Artiodactyla > Lipotidae > Lipotes > Lipotes vexillifer. Next base: position 3,133,266 of record NW_006780198.1, on the reverse strand, counting down.
GGCTTGTGTGTGTTTCTGTTATGTTTCACAGGTATTTTCTTGTGGAGAAAAGCATGCTGGCAACTGTCAGACTGATTTTTTGAGCAAAATCTTTCTGTCCTCTAGCATTGACTCCCATCTAGTAGAGTCCCAGGTAGCTCCTGTCCAAGGACTATTACAGAATAGTAGCTCTTATTACTGGTCATATCTGGGACCCTCATCTGTATGGTTGTTCCACTTGGGGAAAGATGTTGACAGAGGCTTATAGTGATTTTCTATTGATTTTGATAGAACTCAGTTATTCTTTACTTTGAGTTTTATCAAGTAATGCTTTAAACATTTAGTTTCCTATTCTCTTAGTAAAATGTCCTTAAAACTGTGATTCTTTTGCACTTTAATCCCCTCATCTTCTGTTATTTTTCCATATTTTTATGCTTCTTCTTTTTGGAAAGTTGTTTTTGACTGGTTTGGTTTTAGTCCTTTAAATTAAAGTGTCTCCTCTTTTTCTCCCTTGACATCTCTTTTCTTGTTAACAGTTTTTTCAAGTTTTAGGGTTTTTCCTACCATAAAGTCCCTTGGCCTTTGGCTTGTAGTTTTGATTAAAGTGGATTTTTTTCTTGGGCTTTTAATTAGATTTTCTTTTCCTTTAGCTCTTCATAGGGAGATTGAAGATGGTGCTGACTGACACTTGGGGTCAGTGGCATGATTACTTAGGGTGAGACTAATGTGAACACTGAATGGCTTGAATATCACATTTATCTTAATTTATGGATGTTTCCATTTATACTTGAGTGCAGTTTCTTGGCTTAGAAGCACTGTCCTAAAAAAATACCCAAATAAAATTCTTGTGTGCTGTGTGCATTTGGGTCAAGGTGAGATATGAGAACTGGGTGACCTTTGGGGATACTGTTTATAAGCCTAGCAATAATGTTTTGCTGATATGTGATGTTGCTTTGATAGGAGAGAATAATTGGGTCTTTTAAACACACTGTACGTGCTGTGTAATTCATGTTCTTTCTTGCTTCACCAAAATGTCCTGAACCATGACAACCAATGGGCATTATAAATAAGCTTGATTAGTTAGCGTGAGAGGACCTGGATTCTGAATCCACCTGTACCGTGGGTTTGAAGGGTGATGAAGTGCCCTACTTCCTCAGCTGTCGAATGGGGACTGTAGTACATCAACTGAAATGAAAAAATGGATATGGAAATAAATTGAAAAAATAAACTCTACAAATCTGGGGGCTTCCCTGTTGGCGCAGTGGTTAAGAATCTGCCTGCCAGTGCAGGGGACACGTGTTCAAACCCTGGTCCCAGAAGATCCCACAGGCTGTGGAACAACTAAGCCCGTGCGCAACAACTACTGAGTCTGAGCTCTAGAGCCCAAGAGCCACAACTGCTGAGCCTGCTAGCCACAACTGCTGAAGGCCGCGCGCCTAGAGCCCACGCACCACAACGAAGAGTAGACCCCGCTCTCCGTAACTAGAGAGAACCCGTGCACAGCAATGAAGGCTCAATGCAGTCAAAAATAAATAAATGAAATAAATTTATTTAAAAAAACCTCTACAAATCTGAAGTAGGTCAGTTATCGTTTTCTTTCTCAGGATCCTAGGCTATTGCAGCTCACAACCCTTACTTAATCTAGCAGTATTTATCTTCTGTAATGTTACTTCTAGAGAAATCCACTGTTTTCTTTCTGTTTTTTTTTTCCCCACTGTTTTCTTGATATATTTCTTATACAAACACTACTTGCAGGTGTATTTGTTTTAGATGTTTTCATGCAGTTACTACTAAGTGCTCAGTTAGTGTTCAGCTGTAGTAGAGAACTTAGATGTCTTGTCCTAAAATAAAATTTTTGTTTTCATTTTATGACAAGAGACATCAAAAATACATTTTATGAGAGTGATAATGCATTGCCTTTTTCTTCTTTTTTAATAAACGCAGCAATTAAAAAATCTCAGAGATCTGTAAATATATTTTTTGGTGGAAAAATATAACGAGGATGGCATCAATAGGTTGTTTGACTTAGGGGATAGGAACAGGTAGCAGTTTTTCCTGCCACCTCAATCACAGGCCTGTGAACTTTTAATGTTAAGATCTAGAGAGAGCATTGTTAGCATGTGGCCCCTGAAATGATTTAAGAAGCTGTTTAAGTTGGTTATTCCAGTCTAACCGCTCAGGAAGGAAGCTTTGAAGTTTTTTTTACTTTCTGGGAGTCAAAGATTAATTTGTAATTAAAACAGTTAAGGGCTTCCCTGGTGGCGCAGTGGTTCAGAGTCCGCTTGCCGATGCAGGGGACACGGGTTTGTACCCTGGTCTGGGAAGATCCCACATGCCGCGGAGCGGCTGGGCCTGTGAGCCATGGCCGCTGAGCCTGCGTGTCCAGAGCCTGTGCTCCGCAACAGGAGAGGGCACAACAGTGAGAGGCCCGCGTATCGCAATAAAAACCCAACCAAACAAACAAAAAACAACAGTTAGTATGGGTCTCCCCGCCTCCCCTTTTAAAAACATGGTCCTGAGTCAGGGGAGAGTTGTCTGGTTAAGTGCTTACTTTTCCCATGAGTTGTTCAGATAATTTGTTTTCTCATTTGGTTTGGATATTTGGGGTAATTTCTCCCCTTACAAATCAAATTCCGTGGGAACTAGTCGTATTTTTATCACTCCTGGAGAAGAATACAGGTGGCGTCAAATTCCTTGCATTCCCAAAGTCCATTTTGCTTGGATCTTGCCTGCCTTCTTGCAGTTTTCTAGAATGCTGATTGCCAGTCTTGCGGATGTGGGGCAGGCTTTGATATCCAAGGCATCCTTTGAGGCTATTGAAGGACCGTAGAGGATGGAAATGTTAAGGTTGCAAAGTGCTTGTGGAGTACCACACGCTGCAGATGTGCTTGCTGCAGTGTTTTTTTTTTTTTTTTTTTTTCTTGCGGTACGCAGGCCTCTCACTGCTGTGGTCTCTCCCGTTGTGGAGCACAGGCTCCGGACGCGCAGGCTCAGCGGATGGCTCATGGGCTTAGCCGCTCCGCGGCATGTGGGATCTTCCCGGACCGGGGCATGAACCCGTGTCCCCCGCATCGGCAGGCGGACTCTCAACCACTGCGCCACCAGGGAAGCCCGCTGCAGTGATTCATGACCCTCGGAAATTTACGCCTTTGATACTGTTGTCATCAGGGTGGGCCTCAGCCCCCTCTTTGCATTGCTTAGAAATGATTCACTTTTAGCTCCCAATATAAAAATGGACCCCTGCTTCTCTGAGGTACCCCTCCCCTGCCCCTTCACAGCATCTTTAAACCTTCTTAAAATTGAGAGAAAATACTAGGTGTAAGACATCACTAAAAAGAATCCAACCTCTGGGGGAAGTGTTAAGAGAATTGAATGTTGGGCTTCCCTGGTGGCTCATTGGTTAAGAATCGGCCTGCCAATGCGGATTGAGACACGGGTTTGAGCCCTGGTCTGGGAAGATCGCACATGCTGCGGAGAAACTAAGCCCGTGTGCCACAACTTCTGAGCCTGCGAGCCACAACTGCTGAAGCCCACATGCCACAACTAGTGAAGCCCACATCCCTAGAGCCTGTACTCCGCAACAAGAGAAGCCACCGCAATGAGAAGCCCACGCACCACAACAAAGAGTAGCCCCCGCTCGCTGCAGCTGTGGAAAGCCCGCATGCAGCAAGCAACGAAGACCCAGCGCAGCCAAAAATCAATCAATCAATTAATTAAAAAAAAAAAGAATTGAATGTTGCTAAAGCACCAAGAAGGGAGGAGGTGGACCTATTTTGAACTCCTCTGCTACACCTGTTTAGTTTAGAAAACTTTGGTTTCACTTTAGACACAGTGAGAATCGTCTGTCTTCTTTTAGGAGGTAATTGTCTAGGGGTAACTGTATGTGCACTGTGGCACAGTCACTGCAGGACCACTTACAGAGATGCTCTGTGGAGGGCTTTAGCCTCCTGCACATGGTATTACTGAAAAAGGAACTGTGGCCATTTGATGTAATTCTGGACAGGAGACCTGTTGTTTGTATTATGTTGAATTAGAGGTCAGTATTTGAATTTCTCTGTTTTAGTGGATATTATAAGAGAAAGGTCCATAAGAATAACAGGTGGCTATGAAATTAGCCAAACACATAAGTATATTTCAGAGATGAGGTTAAGTATATTTCAGAGATGAGGTAAACCTGTTGTGACTACCTGGTTTCTGCTGGTTTCTGTGAATTACTGACCTGACGTGTGTTTTTAGGTGTGTTGAAAAAGTTGTACAACTTGGTACTTTTTCAATTATAAACTTAATGGGTTATGAAAAGATATAACCTGAATTTCATTACTTGAAGAAGGCGCCCTTCTGATTTATCTTTTTCTGTGAAGCTTCACCTTTTCTGTTGGTGATGAATTCTGGGAGAGAATTGTTCTAAGTTTATAGTGATGATGTACTTATCCTTAAATGGTTTCTGACAAAGGTTTTTTCCCTTCATACTTTGTTTTGCTTGATTTTTAGAGAATTATTGGTTTGTAACTAATGTCTTTTTCTTAAATACAGTGTGTTCCCTTTTCTTCCCCTTGATTCCCATGGATGTGTTTAATTTGAAAAAAAGAGATTTCAGAATGATCATACTTTCCATGTACCTTACTAATCATGAAAAGGAAAGCTCAATCTTGTTTTTCTGAAAGGATAGATAAGGTGATTAGTAAGTGAAATGTAATGATTATTATAGAAATGATCTGTAATTTAAGGCTGTACCTTCTAGGAGGCTGCTCTCTCAGCTAAGTCTCCTTTTCTCTGGGCAGTTGGCGTTTGGTAAGGGAGCATCTGAGTGATAAAATGGGCTTGTCAACAGTAATTTTTAGTGTCTCTTGCAGGGCACTGTACTAGGCTGTGGGAGCTCAAAGATGAATAAGGAGTGTCCCTGCTCTCAACAGAGTTCATGAGCAAAAGGAGGGAGCAGATGTGAATAAAAATCACTAAAATACAGTCTGAAAGGAACTGTAGTAGAAGAAATATCATGCTCCGACAGCCCCGAGTAAGAAGTGTACATACACCCTGGACATTTATGTAGCACTTAACAGAGTTACAACACAAGACATCTTTACTTGTTTGTCAACAAATTGGTCCTTCAGCCCCCCTTCAGGCAGCTACGTTTATTGTGGATGTGTGGCCTGGTGTAACTGGGATGAGGTTTTCCTTGTCACTGACAGTTTCCAGGGAGTAGAAGGTACATCTCTTCTTGGGAGAGGTTGGGCATCCTAACCCGTATTATACTTAACACCAAATACCTTTCTCTATGTTTCGTTTACTTTTAAGAACATTCTCTCAGAGCTGATGTGAAAATAATTTTGTTCATTCTTCCTGAGCCCCTTCTTTGGGGAAAAAACGCTTTTCAAATAAAGAAAGAGGAGTCCTATAGCAGAAGGACTTAGCATTGCCCCTTGATCTTCTCTGCCTTGGGAGCTTGCATACTTTTTTTGTGGACACATGCTATGAGTAAATTAGGTGCTGATCTGATTACATATTTTCCTCTTGGCGTGGTGGGGGACACAATACTTAGTTTTTCAATTCATTCGCTCCTTCCTCCCTAAATAAGAAGTAAAGCCTGACCCTTTTTTCTTCCTGGAAAATGACTCACTTAGTTTTTAGAAAAATTAAGATATCTGTGTATGGAGGATATGAAGCATTGTTTAAAAATAAATATATTGCATTAAAAAAAATGACACAAGGATCACCTCGGGGCTTTATTAATTAAACTCCAAGCTGTTAGTCATACCTGTTACTTCCATATTTCTCTTACTGGCATTAAATCTATTCATTCACCAAATAGATTTATTATTTATTCGTATTATTATTTCTTATTTGCTAGATAATGTGGAAGGTGCTGGGGAGACGTGCACTATGGTGATTTTTGCTTGCATTAGGAATGAATGAGTGAGTGAATGAATGAATTAATAAAGAAGTAAATCTGTTTCCTGTGCTAGAGGGGCATGTAAATTCAATCCTAATCATGGTGTTTAAACCTGTAGTTGCAGAGAAGAAGCTGGCACTGAATCCTGCCCGGCTGAACCTTCCACACAGGCTCTGTCAGCCAGCCAGCAGGTATTGGATGTGTGTTTCCAAGTCTAATACTGATGAAAGTAGGATATAAACTTTGGCCTTACAGTTTAGGAGGCAAGCCTTGCAAAAATGCAACATTTTGGGTTTCCTAGAACAAAAATGGAACTACTTACTGTATAGCATAACAAATATAGTTCACATTCAGGCTAACTAGAGGTTATCGTGGGTTAAAGAAGTTAACTAAGGATCCATTGAGAAGCTAAGAGGGGGGCCTTGAAGAATAGGTGCTATTTGACTAGGAACTGGGAGAGCAGGTTAGGGCAGTCCTAGCAGGGTCAGCCTGAGGCAGGAATGAGGATGGTGTGTACAGTGTTAAGTAAAGAGAGCCTGGTTGGAGTAACAGATCTGTGGGGAGCCATGGGGTGGGATAAGTTAGGTGGACCAAATGAGAGAGGCTTGGAATGCTCAGCACAGAATTCCTGTTGACACCTGACAGGAAGTGGGGGGGTGAGGTAGTAAAGTAGCAAGGTGGCCAGCGACTGTGGAGGCCTGAGTGCTTGGGCCCAGATTTGTAATGTGGCGATAGGGGGTGCACTGGCCAGTCCTGGGAAAGACATGTATGTGCTGGTGTGCTATGTTAGAACTGCTTCCTGTCCCTGCTTGTATTTGGTCAGATGTCAGGATAGACTGGAGGAAAGAGGAATAGCCACAGGACAAAATAGGCTCTTAGCAGTCTAAGTGGTTGGTGAAGAATCACTGTTGGCTTTCATTTAGTATCATATCTCATAAAAATTTTTTACCAAAGATCCTGCCACCAAATGCAGTGGTTATTTTAGTTTTCTAAAAAAAAAAAAAATAAAAAAAAAGGCATAAATCATAGATTATGTATGATTCCGGTTCATCTGTTCTTTTGCCTCTCACCCCAGACACCCATTCTGCTTCATACCTCTTCATCCGCCCTCCCCGCCCCCTTTTCTTTATGCTCCCTCCTGTTTCTTCTTCAGGTCTCAGTTTAGGCATCATTTCATCTGACAGCCTTTCCTCAGTCAGGGCTGTGTCCAGCTTTGCTCTCCTGCGGCATCTGTCCTGCCTGGGACATCCTGGGTCACACTGTGCTATAAGTGCCTGCTCAGCCCCTGCCACCTGAGAGCCCAGAGCTCTGGCCCAGTCCTAGTCTGTCAGGGCGGGCCAGGCACAAGACAAGTGCTTAGCAAATGTTTGTGCAGTGTAAAGGTTGGATTTATTTTTTGTTGTCATTAATTAAAAAAAAAAATGTCTCCTAAACACTTTTCTCATTATTATTATTTTTTATGGTTGTCTTATGTTTTTTAATGTATGTATTTCTTCATATATATACATATATGTATTGGGCATTTAGGTTATTTCCATTGTTCTTTTTTCCTACTATATCTAGTACTACTAACATAAACTTTCCTGTACATACAGCACTTCTTTTCAGTGCTTCTAAATATAAAATAAATAAAAACCATACAAAAAGCACAATTATTTTTAAAAAGACGTGTGTGTATTTATTTCTATATTGTGTCTAACTTCATAGGGAGTTGCCTATAAAAATTGCATTTTTTTGCTCAGATTTCATTTTTAAAAAATAATTTTTTTTTTTGCTGTGTTGGGTCTCCGTTGCTGCGGGCTTTCTCTGGTTGCGGCGAGCAGGGGCTACTCTTCGTTGTGGTGCGTGGGCTTCTCATTGCGGTGGCTTCTTTTGTTGTGAGCACAGGCTCTAGGCGTGCAAGCTCAGTAGTTGTGGCCCGCAGGCTCAGTAGTTGTGGCTCGCGGGCTCTAGAGCACAGGCTCAGTAGTTGTGGTACACGGGCTTAGTTGCTCCACAGCATGTGGGATCTTCCTGGATCAGGGCTCAGACCTGTGTCCCCTGCATTGGCAGGCGGATTCCTAACCACTGCACCACCAGGGAAGTCCCAGATTTCATTTTTTTTTTTTTGAGGTATGCGGGCCTCTCACTGTTGTGGCATCTCTCGCTGCAGAGCACAGGCTCCGGACACGCAGGCTTAGCAGCCATGGCTCACGGGCCCAGCCGCTCCGCGGCATGTGGGATCTTCCCGGACTGGGGCACAAACCCGTGTCCCCTGCATCGGCAGGCGGACTCTCAACCACTGCACCACGAGGGAAGCCCCCAGATTTCATTTTGAACAAGGAAAATATACCTTTATTCTTATTGAACTTAAACAAATTGTAAAATGAAGCAACTGTGTTGCTTAGACAGGGGAGAGAGACTGATGGGGTGTATGGGGGATGCTGTGAAGTAGGGTATGCAGGGAGAGCTTCTCTATAGAGGTGACATTTAAGCAGGCCTTGAACAGGTTAAGGAACTGTCCAGAGAATTGGCGATAGAGCGTTCCAGGCAGAGGGAACACCAGGTGCAGAAGTCCTGAGGTGGGAGCCTGCTGGTGAGGTTAAGGAACAGTGGACTGGCTCTGGAGAGCTTAGGAGGTGTGGGAGGAGGTGTGGTGGGGGTGTGTGTGTGTCTTACAGGTCCTGGTAGACCACGGTAAGGCCTCTGGGTTTTACTCTTAAGTGTAATGGGATGCCAGCGGAAGGTTTTGATCGGGGTGTGACAAGATCTGATTTCTCTTTTTAAAAAGATATCTCTGGCTGTTGTGTAAAACGACTGTTGTCCTTCAGAGTAGAAGCGGGGAGACTGGGGAGGAGGCTGTTGGTGGCATACAGGAGAGGCGGGCGGGGGGGGACTTGGATAGGGTTGGGGCCGCGGATGATGAGAGTGGTTAGGTTTGGGATTTGGTGAGATGCTGTGTCCTGAGAGATGGAAGTATTGCCACTAGTTAAGGCAAACCACCTCTTGTTGAATATGAGTTAGTAGTGTTCAAAATGCCTTTTTCTTCAGGGTATTTGGTAGATTTTGTAGCCTTGAAATTGCTAAACTGGTGAAGTGGGGAAAAAACCCAGTAAAGGTGAGGGCTGGGACTTGACTGTATTGTTAATCCGTTTGCTGATGGAACAAGAAAAATTCCATAACAGCAGATGTGCAGATTTTCTTCTGTAATGGTCCTTTATGTAATATAAAAAGTATGTCTGAAGAGTATATACTTGGGTAAATTATATACTGAATTCTGGTGCTTATTAGTAGGGTTGTGTTCAAGTAGACCCATTTAGGATTAAGTGTGAAATACGCTGCAGCAATAATGAGGAGTGCAGTGGGTGCCTTTCTTCTGTTACTGGAGTCCGTTAACAAGTTGCGCTGTGCTTGACTGCTCCCTGTTGTTACACTTTATGGTTCATGCTAAGCTGTAGATGTAAATGACATTCACTCTCCAGCAGTTCCTCAAGGCCTTATATGCAATGATGTTGTATTTTGAGTAAACATTTGTTTACTCCATAGTAAAGATAGATGCTAGACAGTTACGGTTTGCTTTGGTTCTGCCCCTCTGTTGTGCACAGGGTTTTAGCTATAGGTAGAGAAAAGTATTTGACAGTGTTCTTGAGCTTTGTGGAACTACATTGACTTACTTATGTGAGTGCTTCACACTGATGGCCACTCCTCTTTATCACTTTAGCTATAGAGAGACAGTAGCTTAGGCCAGGGACACCCTTTAGTGTAGAAGGTCCTGTGAAAAGTGAGTGAAGTTACTAAAAAAGCCACTAAATTGAAGTGGATTGTTTTTTTTTTTTTAAATAAAATTTGGTTTTTGGAGTAGGGAATTTAAACTCATGATATCTGCTGTTTGCAAGATGTTAAGTCATGGTGTTGAGTGTTTAATGGATTTTGTTTGCTTTTTTTAAGGGTTGGGGTCTTTTTTAAAAAATAAATATTTATTTTTGGCTGCATTGGGTCTTTGTTGCTGCGCACGGGCTTTCTCTAGTTGCGGTGAGTGGAGGCTACTCTTTGCTGCGGTGCGCGGGCTTCTCATTGCAGTGGCTTCTCTTGTTGCGGAGCACGGGCTCTAGGCGCACAAGCTTTAGGTGCACGAGCTTCAGTAGTTGTGGCTCATGGGCTTAGTAGCTCCGTGGCGTGTGGGATCCTCCCGGACTAGGGCTCGAACCCACGTCCCCTGCATTGGCAGGCGGATTCTTAACCCTGCGCCACCAGGCATTTAAATAGGGGAATCAGGATAGGCCTGATAGAGAGGGTGGTATTTGAGCAAAAGGTTAAAGGTGGTGCTCAAGTTAGCCATTTGGAGTTCTGGGGTTTGAGCATTCCAGGAAGAGAAGAAAAACCAGCACAGAGGTGGGAGCAAGGAAGACAGCACAGTTGGAGTGGGACAATAGAGGGGAAGGGTGGTGTGTTAGTTTCCGGGTATGCTGTAGCAAAGTACCACAGACTGGGTGACTTAATACAGCTGAAATTTATTCTCTCTTAGTTCTAGGGTCCAGAAGTCTGAAATCAAGTTGTTGGCAGAGTTGGTTCCTTCTAGAGGTTCTGAGGTAGTATTCATTCCATGCTTCTTTCCTAGCTTCTGGTGGCTGCCAGCATCCCTTGGCTTATACACTCATCACTCCAATGTCTGCTCTGTCTTCACTTCTTCTCTATCTCATTTCCCTCTGCCTGTCATCAGTTTTGGGACCCACCCTAAATCCAGGATGATCTCATCTTGACATCCTTAACTTGATTACATCTGCAAAGACTATTTTTCCAAATCAGGCCAAATTCACAGGAACTGGGGGTTTAGGGCTTGGCCTTAACTTTTGCAGGACCACCATTCATCTGTATTGACTCCTAAGATAAAGTGTAGTATGTACTGGTAAGGGAGTAGGGGCAAGTAGATCTCTGGTGCCCCTGGGGTCCTATTAAGGACCTTGGCATAAATTGAAATGGGAAGGCCTTGGAAGGTTTTGAGCAGAGAGTGACATATGATTTGTATTTTTAAAGGATCACTCTGACTGCTGTATTAACAACAGACTGGGGCAAAAGGGTGGAAATAAGGAGACAGGTAGGAGGCTATTGTAATAATAATCAATGTGAGAAATGATGGTGGCTCAGACCAGGGTAGTAGCAGTGAGGGAGTGAGAAGTGTTTGGCTTCTGGATGTCTTTTGAAGGTAGAGCAACAATATTTTCTGATGAATTTTGATGTAGGGTTGTGGTGAAAGAGAAGAGTCAAGAATGATTGCAAGGTTTTGGGACTGAGCAGCTAGAAGGATGGTGTTGTCAGGAAGGAAAATGAGGTGACTGAGGTGAGAACAATCGGCAGCAAAAATTGCTGAGGAGAGATCAAACATGGAAAACCAAGAAAGAGGCTGTAGCTGATAGGAGATGGCACCTTGGAAGCCGAGCAAGAATATATCAAGCAAGAGGGGGAGGTGAACTGGGGAAAACAACCCTGCTAAACCAGGTCAGATTAGGACTGAGAACTGATCATTGGATTTCGCAATGTGGAGGTCAGAAGTGATCTTCACAAGACTGGTTTCAGTGGAGTCAGGAGCCTAATTGGAGTGGGTTTAAGAGAATGAAAGGAGAAATTGACAGAATATAACACCTTTTGGGAGAATAGTTGCAGGTAGTAGAAATTTAGTGAAGAGAAGAAATTTTTTTTTTTTAAGGTAGGAGAAATAACAGTATAGAAGTGTCTTAGTGTCTCAAAATTTTGTGCAGTTTCAGGGGATTAATGGGTTGCCTGAATCCCTCCATGAACCTGCAGTTTAGAAATTCCTAGCCTATGGCTTGCCAGTAAAACCATGGGGCACCAATGTACTTTCTCCCTTGAGATTTCTCTTTTGTATTAATAGTTTGCATGGTTTGGTAATTAGACCACAGGGAATGAGAATTCCTAAGTATCGTCAGTTTTCCTTATAAGGAGTGGACCTTAGTGCAAATCCTTCACTTACATTAAAAAATTACAATTTTACACTTAGTACTTACCCAGGCACTGTTCTATGTGAGTTTAACCTTTATAATAATCCTATATGTTATTTTATTGTCCCTAAGTGGAGGTACAGAAAGTTTCAGTAACTTGCCCAAAGTCACCCAGCTAGGAAGGGGCAGAGCCAAGTTTTGAATCTAGGCAGTCTGGCTCCAGGGTCTGTGCTCCTAACCACAGTGCTGTGCTTCCTCTGGTAGTTCTGTAGTGGCTGCTAATAGTGTTTGGCTGTGGGGTGAGGGAAGTGGGATGGAGGTAGGTGTTGAAGGGCAAATGATGCTTTTGGAAAGTCTTTGAGAGTTTCATCAGAAAGAGTCTGATGAAATAGACTCTTCTAAAATAGAAATAGAAAGTGTCCTTGTGGATTTGTCCCAGGTGATGTGTAATGAATATAGTAAGATTATAATAGTTTTTATTCCAAGGATTTGGAGAACAGCTGCTTTTCTTCCAACCTATTGATGAGCAGCCTATTCCTTTCTACGAGAGTTGTTGGCTGGCCCAGAGAACTCTGTTCTCTTTTTCCAGCAGGTGAAATTGCTCCCTTTCCACCTGTACTTTATTTTCTGGTTCCTTTGACAGTAGGGCTTGATATTTTGGTGTACCCTGGATGGCATTGTTCTCTTGGATCAGATGACCTAAGTTACTGGCTCTGTTTGTTGTAGAGTGGTTGGTTCAAGTATGCCTTTGGGACCCTAGAGTGAAAATGGATGATCCTGAGTCGGTGTGGCTTGAAGAGCATATCACTAAGAAGCTCTCAGTCTGGTTGGATAGGGCAGATTGCGTTTGGTTTGGTATAGGTTGCTTTACCCCTTTTCGCTACCATGTGGTCAGTCTTTGCTTTCTGAGGTAACTCAGGTGTGTTCTTCTTCCTGTAATTTCTGCTTGAGAAGAGGGGCCAGCAGAGGCCAAGACGTAGGGGAACTGGTTCACATGACGGTACTGGAGCCCATATAGATTGTCATCTACCCCAGAGCACAAGTGAAATTAGTGACTGAGTTGATATTGGAACCCAGTTTTCTTAATGTCTAAGTTAATACTTCAAAAAATGTTATTTTGGGAATTCCCTGGCGGTCCAGTGGTTAGGACTCGGCACTTTCACTGCCATGGCCCGGGTTCAACCCCTGGTCAGGGAACTAAGATCCTGCAAGCTATGCGGTATGGACCAAAAAAAAAAAAAAAAGCAATTTTACTTTATAATTTATTTATTTTTTTAAAAAATTTATTTATTTATTTTTATTTTTGGCTGCATTGGGTCTCCGTTGCTGTGCGTGGGCTTTCTCTAGTTGTGGCGAGAGGGGGTTGCTCTTCATTGCCGTCCTTGGGCTTCTCATTGTGGTGGCTTCTCTTGTTGCAGAGCAGGGGCTGTAGGCGCATGGGCTGAGTAGTTGTGGCTTGCAGGCTCTAGAGCACAGGCTCAGTAGTTGTGGCACACGGGCTTAGTTGCTCCATGGCATGTGGGATCTTCCTGGACCAGGGCTTGAACCCGTGTCCCCTGCATTGGCAGGCGGATTCTTAACCACTGCATCACCAAGGAAGCCCGAAAAAGTTATTTTAAAAAGTATAAGTACTTCTGTGCAATTATATAGTCTTCATCATTACAATGAATGCATACTGTTTCATATGTGTTTTCAATTTTTTACTATTCTGAGTAACACTGTATGGATCTTTAAAAAAATTCAGTAAATATCTAGTGTCACTGGCCTGGGCACTGAGGATATGATAATGAATAAAGAGAGATAGAAAAAAAATCTCTGCTCTCATAGAGCTTGTCTTTATAACAATATGTGTCTTCTCATATTTACAGTTATTTCCCTAGATAGAGTATAAGCGAGTTTTGATATTACAAATGAAACTATTCAGTAGCGGCATATCTAAACATTAGAACAAAGTTTATTTTAAATTCTATGTAAAAAACTGAAGTTTTCTACACTGTTTTCTTTGATTTGTTTGCCCCCTTTTATATAAGTGCTATCACAAATTAAAATGAATAGGGACCTCTAAAAGGAAGTGTTTTAAGTATCAATTTTTGATAATTGAAGAACTTGGTTAATTGCTTTTTTCCACTAATCAGCTAAAATGTATTAATAAGTCATGATTTTTGGCATGGTTGAAAAATTTTTCAGTCAGTTTATTGTAAATTTAACTGTTAAGATCTATATTAAAGTTAAATTTTAGGTTGTAAAGGTGGCTAGTAATTTTCCATGCCTTGCACCATCCTGCTTTCATTTCTAGAAATTCTCTTAAGGACTTGGCAGCATCTTTAATAAAACTGGATGACTTGGGTGCATGGCATTCGACATGATCCAGTCTGCTCTGAGATGCCCAGTTTGAACTTGCACTTGAAGTGTGCCTAACAAAGTAATCTTCCTTTCAAAGAGGTATAACCAAATCTCAGCTGGAAAAAAGGTAGTTGATCTGTTCAGACTACACATCAAGAAACAACTTCCTATAGCTGAATAGAGCAGAGGGACTTTAAGACAGCAGTCTGTGTAGGTGATCACAATGAGTTATTTTGATACTTAGTCTAATAGTAAATATATACATTAGAGAAGCTTTATATAATGGCTGATACTTGAGGTGCTCTGCTGTTAGCTTAGTATGGTGAGTATAAGATAGCATTGGAGGGCTTCCGTGGTGGCGCAGTGGTTGGGAGTCCGCCTGCCGATGCAGGGGACGCGGG
>NW_006780198.1:3079770-3118455 GCF_000442215.2 Lipotes vexillifer | reverse complement strand
GCAAAAAAAAAAAAAAAAAAAAAAAATGTAGAAAAAAAAAAAGATAGCATTGGAGCATGGGGAATTATTCTAGTTGCTGCATTCTCTCATTACTTCTAATAACCCATTTCTTCTTCAGAGAGGTCTCACCACTACTAGTAGTGATATCAGATTTCGGGTTCAAACTGAGGTCTGGGTAGTTGAAGCCTTTTCTACTATGTCCCACACCTTTCCTTAAAATTATGACACATTTTGTTGTAGAATGACCTGTCTGAAACTGTATTTTTGTTTTGGTTGTGCCAAAAAAGCATAAAGGGATCTCAGCTCCCCGACCAGCGGTTGAACCCTGGCCACGGCAGCGGAAGTGCCGAGTCCTAACCACTGGACTGCTGGGGAATCCCAGAACTCTGTGTTTTTCTTTAATTTCGTTTAGAAAATAAAATATTCCCTTCTGTTTTATTTTCCCATTTTATTGATATTTTGCTTTAAGAAGTTCTAAAAATTGAACCTAAGTTAGATCCTTCTTCTTTGTTTTTTTCCTTTCACAGTTAGTTCCATTATTAAATTTTAATGGTGTAAAACATAAGAAACATATTCAGTGACACTTGACAGTATGTTTTTTTCTAGGAGGGCAGAGAGGAAATCTGGATTTCTTAGATAAGCCAATACCTTCCAGAAATGGAAACAGCCATATAACTTACTGTTTTAAGTAGGTTGCAGTGTAAATGTTAGCAGATAAAATATTGATGGCTTTCTTGCTCCATTTAGAATTCCTTCAAAGGTTTAAGTGCTTATTGGCTTTACTCAGAATAAGTAGTTCTAATTTTTGGCTTTGATGTTATTTTAACATTCAGTAAAAGAGAACACATTTAAGGGGAAGGTCAAATATTGATGGTATTTAGAGGAATTGGAAAGAGAAAAATTTATTTTTAAAATTTGGAAAATTGTGCATTACATACTCAAAATAGAATGAGACAGTTTTTTGGGGAAGAAAGTACCTAATAACTTCCTGTGAGTGAAAAAACTTAGAAAGAATTAGATGAGTTAATATATACAAAGCATAAGTGATGAAAGCCGTCAAGCATTCCAGTGTTTATTGAATGTCTACCATGTGTATTTGATGTTAAGTGCTGGGAAATACAGATGTGGGAAAGATTTTAAAAGAACTGAGAGAATAGATTATGAGAGGAGGTATGAGGATAACATAGTTTACCTGATTGAATTTCGGTCTGCTGGAATAATGAAATAACTTTGAGGAAAAGCAGGAGATGAGGGTTGGACCATCCATGAGTTAAAATGAAAATGCCAGTACTTGAGCAGTTTTATGATTCTCTCCTTGAGAGGATGAGGTAAAGTATGATTCTCCTCTATATAATAGAATAATAATCCGTTTTGATTCTTTTTTTAAGTCATTGAAGTAAGTTGGGTGTAGTTTTTAAATAGTTTACCAAAATGAAGGGGGAGATAGGAAATTCCTAGAAGCAGGGGAGAGTAAACCAGAGTAAGTATGAGTGAACTGTGAACGATATTGGCAGGAAGAAAACAGGTTCAAAGGAGGAAAGGTTCTGATGGACAAATCTGTCTGATTATTCAGGATTTCTGGGGGCAGTGGTCTGAATGGAATGCCTTGAATTTGATGGTTTCAGACACGGAGTAGGTTGTGGCTGTGTAAGTGGATGGCTTTATGGAGTGAAGGGGGAGGTCACTGGACTTGAGAACCAAGCACCTGGCTTGGGTATCCTCTTGTTGCCATCACCTTGATTATGGTAGGACTCAGGTGAGAAGGAAGACTGTGAACAGATGTCAAAGACTTCTGTAAATGGGGGGAAAGACCACACAGAGATGGTTCTTTTTTTGATTCCTCTCTCTCCTTTTTTTTATCATTTAAATTTTATTTTATTTTTTTATACAGCAGATTCTTATACATGTTAGTGTATATATTCTCAATCCTAATCTCCCAATTCATCTAACCCCCCCGCCCATCCCCCACCACTTTCGCCCCCTTGGTGTCCATACATATGTTCTCTACATCTGTGTTTCTATTTCTGCCCTACAGACCAGTTCATCTGTACTGTTTTTCTAGATTCCACATATATGCTTTAATATACGATATTTGTTTTTCTCTTTCTGACTTACTTCACTGTGTATGATAGTCTCTAGATCCATCCATGTCTTTACAGATGACCCAATTTCATTCCTTTTTATGACTGAGTAATATTCCATTATATATATGTACCACATCTTCTTTGTCTATTCATCTGTCAATGGGCATTTAGGTTGCTTCCATGACCTGACTACTGTAAATAGTGCTGCAGTGAACATTGGGGTGCATGTGTCTTTTTGAATTATGGTTTTCTCTGGGTATATGCCCAGTAGTGGGATTGCTGGGTCATATGGGAATTCTATTTTTAGTTTTTTAAGGAACCTCCATACTGTTCTCCATAGTGGCTGTATCAATTTACATTCCCACCAACAGTGAAAAAAGGGTTTCCTTTTCTCCACACCCTCTCCAGCATTTGTTGTTTGTAGATTTTCTGATGATGCCCATTCTAACCGGGTGAGGTGATACCTCATTGTAGTTTTGATTTGCATTTCTCTAATGATTAGTGATGTTGAGCAGCTTTTCATGTGCCTCATGGCCATCTGTATGTCTTCTTTGGAGAAATGTCTGTTTAGGATTTCTGCCCATTTTCTGGTTGGGTTGTTTGTTTTTTTAATATTGAGCTGCATGAGCTGCCTGTAAATTTTGGAGATTAATCCTTTGTCAGTTGCTTCATTTGCAAATATTTTCTCCCATTCTGAGGGTTGTCTTTTTGTCTTGTTTTTAGTTTCCTTGCTTTGCAAAAGCTTTTAAGTTTTATTAGGTCCCATTTGTTTATTTTTGTTTTCATTTCCATTACTCTAGGAGGTGGATCAAAAAAGATCTTGCTGTGATTTATGTCAAAGAGTGTTGTTCTTCCTATGTTTTCGACTAAGAGTTTTATAGTGTTGGGTCTTCCATTTAGGTCTCTAATCCATTTTGAGTTTATTTCTGTGTATGGTGTTAGGGAGTGTTCTAATTTCATTCTTTTACATGTAGCTGTCCAGTTTTCCCAGCACCACTTATTGAAGAGGCTGTCTTTTCTCCATTGTATATCCTTGCCTCCTTTGTCCTAGGTTAGTCGACCATAGGTGTGTGGGTTTATCTCTGGGCTTCCTCTCCTGTTCCATTGATCTCTGTTTCTGTTTTTGTGCCAGTACCGTATTGTCTTGATTACTGTAGCTTTATAATATAGTCTGAAGTCAGGGAGTCTGATTCCTCCAGCTCTGTTTTTTTTCCTCAAGACTGCTTTTGCTATTCGGGGTCTTTTGTGTCTCCATACAAATTTTAAGATTTTTTTGTTCTAGTTCTGTAAAAAATGCCACTGGTAATTTGATAGGGATGGCATTGAATCTATGGATTGCTTTGGGTAGTATAGTCATCTTCACAATATTGATTCTTCCAATCCAATAACATGGTATATCTTTCCAACTGTGTGTGTCATCTATGATTTCTTTCATCAGTGTCTTATAGTTTTCTGAGTACAGGTCTTTTACCTCCTTAGGTAGGTTTATTCCTAGGTGTTTTATTCTTTTTTTTGCGGTGGTGAATGGGATTGTTTCCTTAATTTCTCTTTCTGATCTTTCGTTGTTAGTGTATAGGAATGCAAGAGATTTCTGTGCATTAATTTTGTATCCTGCAACTTTACCAAATGCATTGATTAGCTGTAGTAGTTTTCTGGTGGCATCTTTAGGATTATCTATGGATAGTGTCATGTCATTTGCAAACAGTGACTTCTTTGCAAACAGTTTTACTTCTTTTCCATTTTTCATTCCTTTTATTTCTTCTTCTCTGATTGCCGTGGCTAGGACTTCCAAAACTATGTTGAATAATAGTGATGAGTATGGACATCCTTGTCTTGTTCCTGATCTTAGAGGAAATGCTTTCAGTTTTTCACCATTGAGAATGATGTTTGCTGTGGGTTTGTCGTATATGGCCCTTATTATGTTGAGGTAGGTTCCCTCTATGCCCACTTTCTGGAGAGTTTTTATCATAAATGGGTGTTGAATTTTGTCAAAAGCGTTTTCTGCATCTATTGAGATGATCATATGGTTTTTATTCTTCAGTTTGTTAATATGGTGTATCACATTGATTGATTTGTGTATATTGAAGAATCCTTGCATCCCTGGGATAAATCCCACTTGATCGTGGTGTATGATCCTTTTAAGGTGTTGTTGGATTCTGTTTGCTAGTATTTTGTTGAGGGTTTTTGCATTTATGTTTATCAGTGATATCAGTCTGTAATTTTCTTTTTTTGTAGTGTCTTTGTCTGGTTTTGGTGTCAGGGTGATGGTGGCCTCATAGAATGAGTTTAGGAGTGTTCCTTCCTTTGCAATTTTTTTCGAAGAGTTTGAGAAGGAAGGGCATTAGCTCTTCTCTAAATGTTTGATAGAATTCACCTGTGAAGCCATCTGGTCCTGGACTTCTGTTTGTTGGAAGATTTTTATTTTTTAACTTTTTTAATTAAAAAAAATTTTTTTGTTGGAAGATTTTTAATCACAGTTTCAATTTCATTCCTTGTGGTTGGTCTGTTCATATTTTCTGTTTCTTCCTGGTTCAGTCTTGGAAGTTTATACCTTTCTAAGAATTTGTCCATTTCTTCCAGGTTGTCCATTTTATTGGCATAGAGTTGCTTGTAGTAGTCTCTTAGGATGCTTTGTATTTCTGCGGTGTCTGTTGTAACTTCTCCTTTTTCATTTCTAATTTTATTGATTTGAGTCCTCTCCCTGTTTTTCTTTTCTTTTCTTTTTTTTTTTTTTTGCGGTACACGGCCCTCTCACTGTTGTGGCCTCTCCCGTTGAGGAGCACAGGCTCCGGACGCGCAGGCTCAGCGGCCGTGGCTCACGGGCCCAGCCGCTCCGCGGCACGTGGGATCTTCCCGGACCGGGGCACGAACCCGTGTCCCCTGCATCGGCAGGCGGACTCTCAACCACTGCGCCACCAGGGAAGCCCCTCTCCCTGTTTTTCTTAATGAGTCTGGCTAAAGGTTTATCAATTTTGTTTATGGTCTCAAAGAACCAGCTTTTAGCTTTATTGATCCTTGCTACTGTTTTCTGTGTTTCTATTTCATTTATTTCTGCTCTGATCTTTATGATTTCTTTCCTTCTGCTAACTTCGGGTTTTGTTTGTTCTTTCTCTAGTTCCTTTAGGTGTAAGTTTAGATTGTTTGAGATTTTTCTTGTTTCTTGAGGTAGGCTTGTATTGCTATAAACTTTCTTCTTAGAACTCCTTTTGCTGCATAGGTTTTGGATTGTCGTGTTTTCATTGTAATTTGTCTCTAGGTATTTTTTGATTTCCTCTTTGATTTCTTCAGTGATGTCTTGGTTATTTAGTAACGTATTGTTTAGCTTCCATGTGTTTGTGTTTTTTACGTTTTTTTACCCCTGTAATTGATTTGTGATCTCATAGCATTGTGGTTGGAAAAGATGTTGATATGATTTCAATTTTCTTAAGTTTACTGAGGCTTGATTTGTGACCCAGGATGTGATCTATCCTGGAGAGTGTTCCATTTGCAGTTGAGAAGAAAGTGTAATCTGCTGTGTTTGGATGGAATGTCCTATATCAATTAAATCTATCTGGTCTATTGTGTCATTGAAAGCTTCTGTTTCCTTATTAATTTTCTGTCTGGATGATCTGTCCATTGATGTAAGTGAGGTGTTAAAGTCCCCCACCTTTATTGTGTTACTGTCGATTTCCTCTTTTATAGCTGTTAGCAGTTGCCTATGTATTGAGGTGCTCCTATGTTGGGTGCATGTATGTTTATAATTGTTATATCTTTTTCTTGGATTGATTCCTTGATCGTTATGTGGTGTCCTTCCTTGTCTCCTATAACATCCTTTATTTTAAAGTCTGTTTTATCTGATATGAGTACTGCTACCCCAGCTTTCTTTTGATTTCCATTTGCATGGAATATCTTTTTCCATCCCCTCACTTTCAGTCTGTATGTGCCTCTAGGTCTGAGGTGGGTCTCTTGTAGTCAGCATATATACATATATGGATCTTGTTTTTGTATCCACTCAGCGAGCCTGTGTCTTGGTTGGAGCATTTAATCCATTCACGTTTAAGGTAATTATCGATACGCATGTTCCTATTACCATTTTCTTAATTGTTATGGGTTGTTTTTGTAGGTCCCTTTCATCTCTTGTGTTTCCTACTCATAGAAGTTCCTTTAGCATTTGTTGTAGAGCTGGTTTGGTGGTGCTGAGTTCTCTTAGCTTTTGCTTGTCTGTAAAGCTTTTTTAAAAAATAAATTTATTTATTTATTTTTGGCTGCATTGGGTCTTCATTTCTGCCCGCGGGCTTTCTCTAGTTGCGGTGAGCAGGGGCTACTCTTTGTTGTGGTGTGTGGGCTTCTCGTTGCAGTGGCTTCTCTTGTTGCAGGGCATGGGCTCTAGGCACATAGGCTTCAGTAGTTGCAGCACGCAGGCTCAGTAGTTGTGGCTCGCGGGCTCTAGAGCGCAGGCTCAGTAGTTGTGGTGCATGGGCTTAGTTGCTCTGCACATGTGGGATCTTCCCAGACCAGGGCTGAAACCCATGTGCCCCACATTGGCAGGTGGATTCTTAACCACTGCACCACCAGGGAAGTCCCCTGTAAAGCTTTTGATTTCTCTGTCAAATCTGAATGAGATCCTTGCTGGGTAGAGTAATCTTGGTTGTAGGTTCTTCCCTTTCATCACTTTAGATATATTGTGCCATTCCCTTCTGGCTGGTAGAGTTTCTGCTGAGAAATCAGCTGTTAACCTTATGGGAGTTCCCTTTTATGTTATTTGTCATTTTTCCCTTGTTGCTTTCAATAATTTTTCTTTGTCTTTAATTTTTGTCAATTTGATTACTGTGTGTCTCGGTGTGTTTCTCCTTGGGTTTATCCTGCCTGTGACCCTCTGCGCTTCCTGGACTTGGGTGGCTATTTTCTTTCCCATGTTAGGGAAGTTTTTGCCTACAGTCTTTTCAAAGATTTTCTCGGGTTCTTTCTCTCTTCTCCTGGGCCCCCTATAATGTGAATGTTGTTGAGTTTAACGTTGCCTCAAAGGTCTCTTAGGCTGTCTTCATTTCTTTTCATTCTTTTTTCTTTATTCTGTTCTGTGGCAATGAATTCCAGCATTTTGTCCTCCAGGTCACTTCTCCCTTCTTCTGTTTCAGTTTTTCTGCTATTGATTCCTTCTGGTGTATTTTTCATTTCAGTCATTATATTGTTTATCTCCGTTTGTTTGTTATTTAATTCTTCTAGGTGTTTGTTCTTTAATTCTTCTAAGTCTTTGTTAAACATTTCTTGCATCTTCTCAATTTTTGCCTCCATTCTTTTTCCGAGGTCCAGGATCATCTTCGCTATCATTATTCTGAATTCTTTTTCTGGAAGGTTGCCTGTCTCCACTTCATTTAGTTGTTTTTCTAGGGTTTTTTCTTGTTCCTTCATGTGGTACAAAGTCTTTTGCCTTTTCATTTTGTCTGTGTTTCTGTGAATGTTGTTTTCCTTCTACAGGTTGCAGAACTGTAGTTCTTCTTGCTTCTGCTATCTGCTCTCTGGTGGATGAGGCTGTTTAAGAGGCTTGTGCAAGTTTCCTGATGGGACGGACTGGTGGCGGGTAGAGCTGGGTGTTGCTCTGGTGTGCAGAGCTCAGTAAAACTTTAATCTGCTTGTCTGCTGATGGGTGGGGCTGGGTTCCCTCCCTATGGGTTTTGTGGCCTGAGGCGACCCAGCACTGGAGCCTACCCGGTTCTTTGGTGGGGCTAATGGCGGACTCTGGGGGTGCTCACGCCAAGGAGTACTTCCCAGAACTTCTGCTGCCAGTGTCCTTGTCCTCACGGTGAGCCACAGCCACCCCCCACCTATGCAGGAGACCCTCCAACACTAGCACTTAGGTCTGGTTCAGTCTCCTCTGAGGTCATTGCTCCTTCCCCTGTGTCCTGATGCACACACTACTTTGTGTGTGCCCTCCAAGAGTGGAGTCTCTGTTTCCCCTAGTTCTGTTGAAGTCCTGCAATCAAATCCTGCTAGCTTTCAAAGTCTGCTTCTCTAGGAATTACTCCTCCCGTTGCTGGACCCTCAGGTTGGGAAGCCTGACGTGGGGCTTGGAACCTTCACTCCAGTGTGTGGACTTCTGTGGTATAAGTGTTCTCCAATTTGTGAGTCACCCACCCAGCAGTTATGGGATTTGATTTTATTGTGATTGTGCCCCTCCGACTGTCTCATTGCAGCCTCTCCTTTGTCTTTGGATGTGGGGTATCTTTTTTGGCGAGTTCCAGTGTCTTCTTGTCAGTGATTGTTCAGCAGTTAGTTGTGATTCCGGTGCTCTCGTGAGAGGGAATGAGTGCACGTCCTTCTACTCCACCATCTTGAACCAGTCTCCCAGAGATGGTTCTATTACCACTCCGTGACATTTCTTTTGTGTAATTTCCTTTTCTCTTTATCTCATTGTGTTTGAATATCATTGGTATCATATATTTGTACTGTTTTTGAACTTACTTTAAATGTAAGTTTTGCGTTTTCCTTACTTTATGAAGTGGTAGTAGAAGTTAATTGTATAAAAGTTAGAAAGTGGGCTTCCCTGGTGGTGCAGTGGTTGAGAGTCCGCCTGCCGATGCAGGGTACACGGGTTCGTGCCCCGGTCCGGGAAGATCCCACATGCCGTGGAGCGGCTGGGCCTGTGAGCCATGGCCGCTGAGCCTGTGTGTCCGGAGCCTGTGCTCCGCAACGGGAGAGGCCACAACAGTGAGAGGCCCGTGTACTGCAAAAAAAAAAAAAAAAAAAAAAAAAGAAAGTAGGGGTAAAAAGAAAGTTAAAAGAATCCTAGGTAACCAGTGTTAGCTATTTGTGATATGTACTTCCAGACTTTTTTCCTACATAGGCAGTATTAATACATTTAAAAAATGGTATCATTTTAGATATATTTTTGCAGTTACTGCTTACTCAGTAAAATATGAATGTTTTCATGTCATTCAGTGTCAGTAAATTTACTTTCAGGATTTATTTTTAGTATCTTTGCCATAATTTACTGACTGAATCCATTTATTATCGAACATTTCTAACATCTGCTATTTTCCTCACCCAGTTGTGTATTGTATCTTTAATATGGTTTATAATGGTCGCATAGTGTTTTGCTGTGTGGGTGCACTGAGAGTTCACAGTAGTGAAGGGTTGTTTTTAACCCCTGACCTGATTGACATGTCATTTATGGAGGCTAATTCAGTTTTGTAGTTATAGCCACACACATAAATGTTTTCTCTGAGTATGAACTCCCAGGATTTTTGGTGTTTTTTTTTTTTTTTTTTTTAATGAGAGGAAATTGACCATGTTAGCCTTGGTCTTGGTGCCATTTCCTGGACCCAGAAGATTTATACTGAAGAATGTTGGGTGTTTAACAATTAGGAATTTATTTTGCCATGTTAACAGCAAGATATCCTTATTTGCCTTTTTCAATGAAAAAGGATAAATAATCACTGATTTTTTCCTCTTAATTAAGCATTAAAAGCAAAATTGGGCATTTAAGTATTAATGAGAATTATGACAGTGAGATAAATTGTTTTGCATTTTCTTGTGTGATGTCCTTGGGAACAGTACACGTGTTTTTCAGAAAGCTTTGATTGAAAATATTTACACAGAAAATGAGCTTGTAGTATGAACACATTGAAATAACTTATTTGTTTATTTATTCTTATTTTTATTTTTTTTGTGGTACGTGGGCCTCTCATTGCTGTGGCCTCTCCTGTTGTGGAGCACAGGCTCCGGACGCCCAGGCTCAGTGGCCATGGCTCACGGGCCCAGCTGCTCCGCGGCCTGTGGGATCTTCCCGGACCGGGGCACGATCCCGTGTCCCCTTCATCGGCAGGCGGACTCTCAACCACTGCGCCACCAGGGAAGCCCTGAAATAACTAATTTATCACGCCCTAAAAGAAATCTCAGTGTCATCGGCATCCAAGGACTCCTAAAAGCTGATTCTTCTTAATTTATTTGTTTTTGGCTGTGTTGAGTCTTCGTTGCTGTGCACAGGCTTTCTCTAGCTGTGTTGAGGAGGGCTACTTTTCATTGCAGTGCGTGGGCTTCTCATTGTGATGGCTCCTCTTGTTGCGGAGCATGGCCTCTAAGCGCAGGGGCTTCCGTAGTTGTGGCACGAGGGCTCAGTAGTTGTGGCTCGTGGACTCTAGAGCGCAGGCTCAGTAGCTGTGGCCTACGAGCTTAGTTGCTCTGTGGCATTTGGGATTTTCCTCGACCAGGGCTCGAACCTGTGTACCCTGCATCGGCAGGCGGATTCTCAAACCAGTGCGCCACGAAGGAAGCCCCATAAAAGCTGATTCTAAAGATAGGATTGAACTGGAAAGAATGACTAATGACTTTTTTCATATAACTTCTTCCAAGCACTTTTCTGAAGTGAGTTTTTTACTTATTTGTTAACTTTTTCATTCTTTGCACATCACTGCCTCCCCCGCACACCAGAAAGCAAGTCACAGTTGTAAGTTTACCACTGTATCCCCAGTCCCAATTAATAAAACTTGTAAAATGGATGAATGAATTGTATTAGATCTATTTTTAATCCATTTAAGTTGCTAAAGAATTAACTTCTAAAAAGAGAGTAATTTTCCAGATACACATGAGTAAAATGAAATGAAGCAAGGAGTGTTTTTCTGGGGTGTTCTGGTGATGTAGAAGGATAATCTGGGGGTCCTGCTTTTCTGTAAGTAGTATTCTTCCCTCTAACTCGCCTAGATAAAACCACAACTCTACCATTTTGACCATCTCAACCATTGCATGTTTTTCTAAGTATTGACTCTGAACTTGTGTTTTTTTTTTAATTTTTATTTTTTTAAAATTTATTTATTTATTTTTGGCTGAGTTGGGTCTTTGTTGCTGCGTGCAGGCTTTCTCTAGCTGTGGCGAGCAGGGGCTACTCTTCGTTGCGGTGTGCAGGCTTCTCATTGCAGTGGCTTCTCCTGTTGCGGAGCACAGGCTCTAGGCTCGCAGGCTTCAACTGTTGTGGCACGTGGGCTCAGTTGTTGTGGATTGCGGGCTTCAGAGCGCAGGCTCAGTGGTTGTAGTGCACGGGCTTAGCTGCTCCGCGGCATGTGGGATCCTCCCTGAACAGGGCACGAACCTGTGTCCCCTGCATTGGCAGGCGGATTCTCAACCACTGCGCCACCAGGGAAGCCCTGTTTTTTATTTTTTAATTGAAGTATAGTTAACAGTGTTGTGTTACTTTCTGGTGTACAGCAGAGGAGTAATTCAGGTATATATATATGTGTGTGTGTACATATATATTTTTTTTCATTCTTCTTCCAGTTTTTTTCATTATAGCTAATACAAGTTAATGAATGATGTTCCCTGTGCTATACAGTACAACCTTGTTGCTTATTTTATATATAGCAGATTGTATCAATTAATCCAAAACTCCTAATTTATCCCCCTCTCTCGCCTTTCCCCTTTAGTAACTGTGTTTGTTTTCTATGTCTGTGGGTCTGTTTCTGTTTTGTAAATAAGTTCATTTGTATCATTTTTTTAGATTCCACATAAAAGTGACATGATGTTTGTCTTTCTCTGTCTTACTTCACTTAATATGATAATCTCTGGGTCCATCCATGTTGTTGGAACTGGCATTATTTCATTCCTTTTTATGGCTGAGTAATATTCCATTGTATATGTATACCACATCTTTATCCATTCATTTGTGGAAGGACATTTAGGTTGCTTCCATCTCTTGGCAATTGTATATAGTGCTATGAATATTGAGGTGCATATATCTTTTTGAATTAGAGTTTTCTCTGGATATATGCCCAGGAGTGGGATTGCAGGATGATATGGTAATTCTATTTTTAGTTTCTTAAGGAACTTCCATGCTGTTTTCCAAGGTGACTGTACGAATTTACGTACAACTAAGGATCAGGTGGGCTCCTAAGTTGCAGCACGTGGGCTCCGTAGTTGTGGCATGTGAACTCTTAGTTGTGGCATGCATATGGGATCTAGCTCCCTGACCAGGGATTGAAACTGGGCCTCCTGCATTGGGAGTGCCAAATTTTAACCACTGTGCCACCAGGGAGTTCCCTCCAGCATTTATTATTTGTAAAACTTTTTTTTTTTTTTTTTTTTTTTTTTTTGCGGTATGTGGGCCTCTCACTGTTGTGGCCTCTCCCATTGCAGAGCACAGGCTCCGGACACACAGGCTCAGCGGCCATGGCTCACGGGCCCAGCCGCTCCGCGGCATGTGGGATCTTCCCGAAATGGGGCACGACCCCGCGTCTCCTGCATCGGCAGGCGGACTCTCAAGCACTGCGCCACCAGGGAAGCCCTTGTAAAACTTTTTGATGATGGTTATCCTGACTGGTGTGAGGTGATACCTCATTGTAGTTTTTTTTTTTTTTTCTCGCGTTATGCGGGCCTCTCACTGTTGTGGCCTCTCCCATTGCAGAGCACAGGCTCCGGACACACAGGCTCAGCGGCCATGGCTCACGGGCCCAGCCGCTCCGCGGCATGTGGGATCTTCCCGAAATGGGGCACGACCCCGCGTCTCCTGCATCGGCAGGCGGACTCTCAACCACTGCACCACCAGGGAAGCCCCCTTATTGTAGTTTTGATTGGCATTTGTCTGATAATTAGTGATGTTGAGCATCTTTTCATTTGCCTATTGGTCATCTTTGTGTCTTCTTTGGAGAAATGTCTGTTTAGGTCTTCTGCCCATTTTTTGATTGGGTTGTTTGTTTTTTTGTTATTGGGTTGTGTGAGCTGTTTGTATATTTTGGAAATTAAGCAGTTGTTGGTCACATCATTTGCGGATATTTTTTCCCATTCCTGTAGTTTGTCTTTTTGTATTATTTATGGTTTCCTTTGCCGTGCAAACGCTGATAAGTTTGATTAAGTCCCATTTGTTTATTTTTGCTTTTATTTCTATTGCCTTGGGAAACTGACCTAAGAAAACATTACTATGATTTATGTCAGAGAATGTTTTGCCTATGTTCTCCTCTAGGAGTTTTATGGCATTATGTCTTATATTTAAGTCTTTAAGCCATTTTGAGTTTATTTTTGTGTATGGTGTGAGGGAGTGTTTTAACTTCACTGATTTACATGCAGCTGTCCAGCTTTCCCAGCACCACTTGCTGAAGAGACTGTCTTTTCTCTGTTGTATATTCTTGCTTCCTTTGTTGAAGATTAATTGACTGTAGGTGTGTGGGTTTATTTCTGGACTCTCTTCTGTTCTGTTCCACGGATCCATATGTGTATTTTTGTGCCAGTATCATGCTGTTTTGATTACTGTAGCTTTGTAGTATTGTCTGAAGTCTGGGAGGGTTATGCCTCCTAGCTTTGCTCTTTCCCCCCAGGATTGCTTTGGCAATTCTGGGTCTTTGGTGGTTACATGAAAATTTTAGGATTATTTGTTGTAGTTCTGTGGAAAATGTCATGCGTAGTTTGATAGGGATTGCATTAAGTCCGTAGATTGCTTTGGGTAGTATGGCTATTTTAACAATATTAATTCTTCCAATCCCAAGAGCATGGGATATCTTTGCATTTTTTTGAATCACCTTCAGTTTCCTTTATCAGTGTTTTATAGTTCTCAGCTTATAAATCTTTCACCTCCTTGGTCAGGTTTATTCCTAAGTATTCTATATTTTCTTGATGCGATTTTTTAAAATAATTAATTAATTAATTTTTGGCTGCATTGGGTCTTGTTGCTGTGTGCCGGCTTTCTATAGTTGCAGCGAGCAGGGGCTACTCTTCGTTGTGGTGCGCGGGCTTCTCATTGAGGTGGCTTCTCGTTGCAGAGCGTGCGCTCTAGGCGTACGGGCTTCAGTAGTTGTGACTCACTGGCTCTAGAGCGCGGGCTCAGTAGTTGTGGCGCATGGGCTTAGTTGCTCCATGGCATGTGGGATCTTCCTGGACCAGGGCTCAAACCCGTGTCCCTTGCATTGGCAGGTGGATTCTTTCTTAACCACTGTACCACCAGGGAAGTCCTCTTGATGCGACTTTAAAAGAGATCTTTTTTTACTTTCCCTTTCTGACATTTCATTGTTAGTGTAAAGAAATGCACTCGATTTCTGTATGTTAATCTTGTATCCTGCTATCTTGCTGAATTCGCTTATCAATTCCAATAGTTTTTGTATGGAGTCTAGGGTTTTGTATATATAGTATCATGTCATCTGCATATAATGACAGTTTTACCTCTTCCCTTCCAATTTGGATGCCTTTCATTTCTTTTTCTTGTCTGATTGCTGTGGCTAGGACTTCCAGTACTATGTTGAACAGAAGTGGTGAGAGTGGACATCTTTGTGTTGTTCTGAAAGTTTAGTTCTTATTCTGGTGCTACTTTGATGTATCTAGGATAGCACTACAGACATTATAATGAGATCATTAACTATGAGCTACATATGTAATTTAACATTTTCTAGTAGCCACTTTAAAAAAAGGCATGAAATTAACTTTAGCAGTATATTTTTGGTAACCTATTGTGTCCAAAATATTATTCCAACATATAAATAATATAAAATCATTGGGCTTCCCTGGTGGTGCAGTGGTTGAGAGTCCTCCTGCTGATGCAGGGGACATGGGTTTGTGCCCTGGTCTGGGAAGATCCCACATGCCACGGAGCGGCTAGGCCCGTGAGCCATGGCCACTGAGCCTGCACGTCCGGAGCCTGTGCTCCACAACAGGAGAGGCCACAACAGTGAGAGGCCCGCGTACTGCAAAAAAAAAAAAAAAATAGTGAAGTTTTTTACATTCTTTTTTTTTTTTTTCCATACTAAGTATTTGAAATCCAGTGTGCATTTTACACTTTTATCTCAGTTTGGATTAGCACATGGCAGGTGCTCAGTAGCCGCATGTGGCTGTGTCTACTGTACTGGACAGTGCAGATCTAAGGACTCATTTAAAAACAAAACTGTGAACCAAAATGTTAATAATATAGGTGATGGCAAAGATAGCTGTTTTATAGTCTTTCTGAGGATGGCTTTAATGGTTTTCTTCTTTGTGTTTTTGGGGCTACACCACATGGCTACGGGATCTTAGTTCCCCGACCAGGGATTGAACCCAGGCCCTCCGCAGTGAGAGTACCGAGTCCTAACCTCTGGACTGCCAGGGAACTCCCCAATATATATATATTTTTTTCTTACAGCTTTATTGGAGTATAATTGCTTTACAGTGGTGTGTTAGTTTCTGCTTTATAACAAAGTGAATCAGTTATACATATACACATGTTCCCATATCTCTTCCCTCTTGCGTCTCCCTCCCTCCCACCCTCCCTATCCCACCCCTCTAGGTGGTCACAAAGCACCGAGATGATCTCCCTGTGCTATGGGGCTGCTTCTCACTAGCTATCTATTTTACGTTTGGTAGTGTATATATGTCCATGCCACTGTCTCACTTTGTCACAGCTTACCCTTCCCCCTCCCCATATCCTCAAGTCCATGCTCTAGTAGGTCTGTGTCTTTATTCCTGTCTTACCCCTAGGTTCTTCATGACTTTTCTATTGCTGGGTCATATGGTAGTTCTATTTGTAGTTTTTTAAGGAACCTCCATACTGTTCTCCATAGTGGCTGAACCAATTCACATTCCCACCAGCAGTGCAAGAGTGTTCCCTTTTCTCCACACCCTCTCCAGCATTTATTGTTTCTAGATTTTTTGATGATGGCCATTCTGACTGGTGTGAGATGATATCTCATTGTAGTTTTGATTTGCATTTCTCTAATGATTAATGATGTTGAGCATTCTTTCATGTGTTTGTTGGCAGTCTGTATATCTTCTTTGGAGAAATGTCTATTTAGGTCTTCTGCCCATTTTTGGATTGGGTTGTTTATTTTTTTGTTATTGAGCTGCATGAGCTGCCTGTAAATTTTAGAGATTAATCCTTTGTCAGTTGATTCATTTGCAAATATTTTCTCCCATTCTGAGGGCTGTCTTTTGGTCTTGTTTATGGTTTCCTTTGCTGTGCAAAAGCTTTGAAGTTTCATTAGGTCCCATTTGTTTATTTTTGTTTTTATCTCCATTACTCTAGGAGATGGGTCAAGAAGGATCTTGCTGTGATTTATGTCATAGAGTGTTCTGCCTATGTTTTCCTCTAAGAGTTTGATAGTTTCTGGCCTTACATTTAGGTCTTTAATCCATTTTGAGCTTATTTTTGTGTATGGTGTTAGGGAGTGATCTAATCTCATACTTTTACATGTACCTGTCCAATTTTCCCAGCACCACTTATTGAAGAGGCTGTCCTTTCTCCACTGTATATTCCTGCCACCTTTATCAAAGATAAGGTGACCATATGTGCATGGGTTTATCTCTGGGCTTTCTATCCTATTCCATTGATCTATCTTTCTGTTTTTGTGCCAGTACCATACTGTCTTGATTACTGTAGCTTTGTAGTATAGTCTGAAGTCAGGCAGCCTGATTCCTCCAGCTCCGTTTTTTGTTCTCAAGATTGCTTTGGCTATTCGGGGTCTTTTGTGTTTCCATACAAATTGTGAAATTTTTTGTTCTAGTTCTGTGAAAAATGCCAGTGGTAGTTTGATAGGGATTGCATTGAATCTGTAGATTGCTTTGGGTAGTATAGTCATTTTCACAATGTTGATTCTTCCAATCCAAGAACATGGTATTCTTCTCCATCTATCTGTATCATCTTTAATTTCTTTCATCAGTGTCTTATAATTTTCTGCATACAGGTTTTTTGTCTGCTTAGGTAGGTTTATTCCTAGATATTTTATTCTTTTTGTTGCAGTGGTAAATGGGAGTGTTTTCTTGATTTCACTTTCAGATTTTTCATTATTGTATAGGAATGCCAGAGATTTCTGTGCATTAATTTTGTATCCTGCTACTTTACTAAATGCACTGATTAGCTCTAGTAGTTTTCTGGTAGCATCTTTAGGATTCTTTATGTAGAGTATCATGTCATCTGTAAAAAGTGACAGCTTTACTTCTCTTTTCCCATTTGGATTCCGTCTATTTCCTTTTCTTCTCTGATTGCTGTGGCTAAAACTTCCAAAACTATGTTGAATAAGAGTGGTGAGAGTGGGCAACCTTGTCTTGTTCCTGATCTTAATGGAAATGGTTTCGGTTTTTCACCATTGAGGACGGTGTTGGTTATGGGTTTGTCATATATGGCCTTTATTATGTTGAGGAGAGTTCCCTTTATGCCTCTTTTCTGGAGGGCTTTTATCATAAATCGGTGTTGACCTTTGTCGAAAGCTTTTTCTGCATCTATTGAGATGACCATCTGGTTTTTCTCCTTCAATTTGTTAATATGGTGTATCATGTTGATTTGTGTATATTGCAGTATCCTTGAATTCCTGGAATAAACCCCACTTGATCATGGTGTATGATCCTTTTAATGTGCTGTTGGATTCTGTTTGCTAGTATTTTGTTGAGGATGTTTGCATCTATGTTCATCAGTGATATTGACCTGTAGTTTTCTTTCTTTGTGAAATCCTTGTCTGGTTTTGGCATCAGGGTGATGGTGGCCTCGTAGAATGAGTTTGGGAGTGTTCCTCCCTCTGCTATATTTTGGAAGAGTTTGAGAAGGATGGGTGTTAGCTCTTCTCTAAATGTTTGATAGAATTCGCCTGTGAAGCCATCTGGTCCTGGGCTTTTGTTTGTTGGAAGATTTTTAATCGCAGTTTCAATTTCAGTGCTTGTGATTGGTCTGTTCATATTTTCTATTTCTTCCTGATTCAGTCTTGGCAGGTTGTGCATTTCTAAGAATTTGTCCGTTTCTTGCAGGTTGTCCATTTCATTGGCATAGAGTTGCTTGTAGTAATCTTTCATGATCCTTTGTATTTCTGCAGTGTCAGTTGTTACTTCTCCTTTTTCATTTCTAATTCTGTTCATTTGAGTCTTCTCCCTTTTCTTCTTGATGAGTCTGGGTAATGGTTTATCAATTTTGTTTATCTTCTCAAAGAACCAGCTTTTAGTTTTATTGATCTTTGCTATTGTTTCCTTCATTTCTTTTTCATTTATTTCTGATCTGATCTTTATGATTTCTTTCCTTCTGCTAACTTTGGGGTTTTTTGGTTCTTCTTTATTTAATTGCTTTAGGTGCAAGGTTAGGTTGTTTATTCGAGATGTGTCCTGTTTCTTAAGGTAGGATTGTATTGCTATAAACTTCCCTCTTAGAACTGCTTTTGCTGCATCCCATAGGTTTTGGGTCGTCGTGTCTCCATTGTCATTTGTTTCTAGGTATTTTTTTATTTCTTCCTTGATTTCTTCAGTGATCACTTTGTTACTGAGTAGTGTATTGTTGAGCCTCCATGTGTTTGTATGTTTTACAGATCTTTTCCTGTAATTGATATCTAGTTTCATAGCATTGTGGTCAGAAAAGATACTTGATACAATTTTAATTTTCTTTAATTTACCAAGTCTTGATTTGTGACCCAGGATATGATCTATCCTGTAGAATGTTCCATGAGCATTTGAGAAGAATGTGTATTCTGTTGTTTTTGGATGGAATGTCCTGTAAATATCAATTAAGTCCATCTTGTTTGATGTATCATTTAAAGCTTGTGTTTCCTTATTTATTTTCATTTTGGATGATCTGTCCATTGGTGAAAGTGGGGTGTTAAAGTCCCCTACTATGAATGTGTTACTGTCGATTTCCCCTTTTATGGCTGTTAGTATTTGCCTTATGTATTGAGGTGCTCCTATGTTGGGTGCATAAATATTTACAATTGTTATATCTTCTTCTTGGATCGATCCCTTGATCATTATGTAGTGTCCTTCTTTGTCTCTTCTAATAGTCTTTATTTTAAAGTCTATTTTGTCTGATATGAGAATTGCTACTCCAGCTTTCTTTTGGTTTCCATTTGCATGGAGTATCTTTTTCCATCCCCTCACTTTCAGTCTGTATGTGTCTCTAGGTCTGAAGTGGGCCTCTTGTAGACAGCGTATATATGGGTTTTGTTTTTGTATCCATTCAGCCAGTCTGTGTGTTTTGGTGGGAGCATTTAATCCAGTTACATTTAAGATAATTATCGATATGTATGTTCCTATTCCCATTTTCTTAATTGTTTTGGGTTTGTTATTGCATGTCTTTTCCTTCTGTTGTGTTTCCTGCCTAGGGAAGATCCTTTAGCATTTGTTGTAAAGCTGTTTTGGTGGTGCTGAACTCTCTCAGCTTTTGCTTTTCTGTAAAGGTTTCAATTTCTTCATCAAATCTGAATGAGATCCTTTCTGGGTAGAGTAATCTTGGTTGTAGGTTTTTCTCCTTCATCACTTTAAATATGTTCTGCCAGTCCCTTCTGGTTTGCAGAGTTTCTGCTGAAAGATCAGCTGTTAACCTTATGGGGATTTCCTTGTGTGTTATTTTTCCCTTGCTGCTTTTAATATGTTATCTTTGTATTTAATTTTTGACAGTTTGATTAATATGTGTCTTGGAGTGTTTCTCCTTGGATTTATCCTGTATGGTACTCTCTGTGCTTCCTGCACTTGATTAACTAGTTCCTTTCCCATATAGTTTTCAACTATAATCTCTTCAAATATTTTCTCAGTCCCTTTCTTTTTCTCTTCTTCTTCTGGAACCCCTATAATTCGAATGTTGGTGCGTTTAATATTGTCCTAGAGATCTCTGAGACTGTCTTCAGTTCTTTTCATTCTTTTTTCTTTATTCTGCTCTGCAGTAGTTATTTCCACTATTTTATCTTCCAGGTCACTTATCCGTTCTTCTGCCTCAGTTATTCTGCTATTGATCCCTTCTAGAGTATTTTTAATTTCATTTGCTGTGGTGTTCATCGTTGCTTGTTTCCTCTTTAGTTCTTCTAGGTCCTTGTTAAATGTTTCTTGCATTTTCTCTATTTCCAAGATTTTGGACCATCTTTACTATCATTATTCTGAATTCTTTTTCAGGTAGCCTGCCTATTTCCTCTTCATTTGTTAGGTCTGGTGGGTTTTTATCTTGTTCCTTCATCTGCTGTGTGTTTTTCTGTCTTTTCATTTTGCTTATCTTACTGTGTTTGGGGTCTCCTTTTCGCAGGCTGCAGGTTCATAGTTCCCGTTGTTCTTGGTGTCTGTCCCCAGTGGGTAAGGTTGGTTCAGTGGGTTGTGTAGGCTTCCTGGTGGAGGGGACCTAGTGCCTGTATTTTGGTGGATGAGGCTGGATCTTGTCTTTCGGGTGGGCAGGTCCACGTCTGGTGGTGTGTTTTGGGTGTGTCTGTAGCATTATTATGATTTTAGGCAGCCTGTCTGCTAATGGGTGGGGTTGTGTTCCTGTCTTGCAAGTTGTTTGGCATATGGTGTCCAGCACTGTAGCTTGCTGGTTGTTGAGTAAAGCTGGGTGTTGGTGTTGAGATGGAGATTTCTGGGAGATTTTCGCCATTTGATATTACATGGAGCTGGGAAGTCTCTTGTGGACCAGTGTCCTGAAGTTGGCTCTTCCACCTCAGAGGCACAGCACTGACTCCTGGCTGCAGCACCAAGAGCCTTTCATCCACACGGCTCAGAATAAAAGGGAGAAAAAGTAGAAAGAAAGAAAGAAAGAAAGAAAGAGGATAAAAGAAAGTAAAATAAAGTAAGGTAAAATAAAATTATTAAAATAAAAAAAATAATTATTAAGAAAAAAAATTTTTTTAAAGTAAAAAAAGAAAACAGATGGACAGAACCCTAGGACAAATGGTGAAAGCAAAGCTATACAGACAAAATCTCACACAGAAGCATATACATACACACACACAAAAAGAGGAAAAGGGGAGAAAATCATAAATCTTGCTCTCAAAGTTCACCTGTTTAATTTGGGATGGTTCATTGTCTATTCATGTATTCCACAGATGAAGGTTATATCAAGTTGATCCCTTCTCCTTGCGCACCAGGAAACAAAGCGGGAAGAAAAAGTCTCTTGCCTCTTGGGCAGGTCCAGACTTTTCCCTGGACTCCCTCCCAGCTAGCCGTGGCGCACTAACCCCTTGCAGTCTGTGTTCTCGCGCCAGCCTCAGTCCTCTCCCGGCGCTCTGACTGAGGCCCGAGCCTCAGCTCCCAGCCCCGCCCACCCCGGCGGGTGTGCAGACAAGTCTCTTGGGCTGGTGAGTGCCGGTCGGCACCGATCTTCTGTGCGGGAATCTCTCTGCTTTGCTCTCCGCACCCCTGTGGCTGTGCTGTCTTCCGCGGCTCCAAAGCTTCCCCCTCCGCCACCTGCAGTCTCTGCCCGCGAAGAGGCTTCTAGTTTGTGGAAACCTTTCCTACTTCACGGCTCCCTCCCACTGGTGCAGGTCCCATCCCTATTCTTTTTCTCTGTTTATTCTTTTTTCTTTTGCCCTACCCAGGTATATGGGGAGTTTCTTGCCTTTTGGGAGGTCCGAAGTCTTCTGCTAGCATTCAGTAGGTGTTCTGTAGGAGTTGTTCCACATGGAGATGTATTTCTGATGTATCTGTGGGGAGGAAGGTGATCTCTGCGTCTTACTCTTCCGCCATCTTCCCCTAGATCCCGGCCTGCCATCTGCATGACTCCAGTAGTTTTTTTTTTTGTAAAGTATTTTTGGTGCAAAAAAATAAATAAATAAAGTATTTCTGGTGCAAATAGGTTTGTGTAACTATAGTAACTTTTTAAAAAAATTGATTAATTTTAGTGTTGGCTGCATTTGGTCTTCGTTGCTGTGCGTGGGTTTTATCTAGTTGCAGTGAGTGGGGGCTCCTCTTCGTTGTGGTGCGCGGGCTTCTCATTGTGGTGGCTTCTCCTGTTGTGGAGCACGGGCTCTAGGTACGCGGGCTTCAGTAGTTGTGGCACGTGGGCTCAGTAGTTGTGCCTCGCGGGCTGCAGAAAGCAGGCTCAGTAGTCGTGGCGCACAAACTTAGTTGCTCTGCGACCTGTGGGATCTTCTCGGACCAGGGCTCAAACCCGTGTTCCCTGCATTGTCAGGTGGATTCTTAACCACTGCGCCACCAGGGAAGCTCCTATAGTAACTTTTTGCTTCAGACTGGACATTGAATTGGTGAAGTTTAAATAGAATAATAAAAATGTGTTATTGTGGATTAAAAAAAAACCTAGGGGTAGTTTCCTGCTGGTGCAGTGGTTAGGACTTTGCATTCTCACTGCCGAGGGCCTGGGTTCAATTCCTGGTCCGGGAACTAAGAATCCCGCAAGCCGTTTGTTGTGGCAAAAAAGAAAAAGAAAATCCAGGAACCCTGAAGTTTGGTCACATCTAGTTCCTCCTTTTTGAATATTAAAAAAAAAGAAAAAAAAGAAGTGGGTCTAGAGCATCTAACTATAGCTGTAACATTAAGGGCTTTAAGGGCAAAGAGATCTGAAGCATATCTGGCAAAATGTTAACATTTGTTAAATCTGGGTAGTGAGTACACATGGTGTCCCTTGTATTCTCTTAAGTCTGTAAATTGTAAATATTTCATGAAAAGATTTAAAGATATAAAAAATTTTATTCATAGTAGTAAAATGTAAATGAGAACATTATTTGGTGTGTTATAAATTCTGGAAATGATGTTGTGCTTGTACTTTTATTCAGTGACTATATTCTTTCTTTTGCCTCCAATTAGTAGTGAGTTGCAGGAAAATGACAACCTATATTCATTAACTGCATTCTTTGGATGAGACTTGTTATGGAAGACATAGCATCTGGATATGATTTAATGTAATTTCATGTTATAGCTATACCATTTCGAAGAATGCAGTATTCCTTAGACATATCGGTTTAGACAGATGTTTGACTTACAGATCTGTTTTTTTGGTTTGTTTGTTTTTTGTTTTTTTGCTCTATGCGGGCCTCTCACTGTTGTGGACTCTCCCCGGAGCACAGGACTTACAGATCTGTTTTTTTGGTTTGTTTGTTTTTTGTTTTTTTGCTCTATGCGGGCCTCTCACTGTTGTGGACTCTCCCGTTGCGGAGCACAGGCTCCGGAAGCGCAGGCTCAGTGGCCATGGCTCACGGGCCCAGCTGCTGCACGGCATGTGGGATCTTCCTGGACCGGGGCATGAACCCGTGTCCCCTGCATTGGCAGACAGACTCTCAACCACTGCTCCACCAGGGAAGCCCTGACTTACAGATCTTTAAGATGCAAAGTAGTAGTGAAATTTTTGGAGTTAAAAGTTTTTAAACTTTTTTTGGTAATTCAGTCAACAAAATTATTATTATTTTTTAAAATTTTATTTATTTTTGGCTGCTTTGGGTCTTCGTTGCTGATTCTTAACCACTGCACTACCAGGGAAGTCCCAGAGTTTTATGATTTTTAAAAATACGTTTTAGGTTTAACTTTTCTTATGGTGTAAGTGGTTTAGATATCAGTAATTCTTCATTTAGTGATTGTAGCCTATCAAGCCTTCTTTTCTCTTACCTTGTGCTAACAGCTTTTGCAGCCCTTAGCTAGAGCAGGTGTTAGCCTACTTTTTTTTTTTTTTTTTTTTTTTTTTTTTTGCGGTACACGGCCCTCTCACTGCCGTGGCCTCTCCCGTTGCGGAGCACAGGCTCCAGACGCGCAGGCCCAGTGGCCATGGCTCACGGGCCCAGCCGCTCCGCGGCATGTGGGATCCCCCCGGACGGGGCATGAACCCGCGTCCCCTGCGTCGGCAGGAGGACTCTTAACCACTGCGCCACCAGGGAAGCCCTTAGCCTACTTTTTTAGTTAAGGGCTAGATAGTAAATGTTGTAGGCTTTATGGGCTGGGTGGTGTTGGTCACAACTATGAAACCTTGCCCTTGTACCCCAAAACTGCCATGGATAATATGTAAACAAATGGGTATTAAAAAAATATTTATTTATTTATTCTCGGCTACGTCCGGTCTCAGTTGTGTCATGCGGGACCTTTGATTGCAGCGTGCGGGCTTCTCTCCATTTGTGGCGCGTGGGCTCCAGAGCACGTGGGCTTAGTAGTTGCCGTGCGCAGGCTCTTTAGTTGTGGTCCTAGGGCTTAGTTGCCCTGTGGCATGTGGGATCTTAGCTCTCCGACTAGGGATCGAACCCGAGTCCCCTGCTTTGGAAGACTCATTCTTAACCACTGGACCACCAAGGAAGTCCCCAGCTTTATTATTTTTTTGGTAACACTTTATTTACAAAATTGGGTTTCAGACCAGATTTGTCCACCTTTACCTCGCCTTTAGAAGATGCCTGATAAATACTTTCACTCTAAGGATGATGGCTTCTTAAGTATACTGTATTCCATTGAAACTTGGGGTGTCAAATGGGTTTCCTTTGTCCTCCTAGTCCACACCCACACTTTTGAGGCTTCGGAACTGTGGTATATGAGAAATGAACCAAAGACTCTTCATGGGCAAGAATCACAGTTGTTACATGTATTCATAAATGAGTGGATGAGTGAATTCACATATCTGTTTCATCTTTTATGCTATAAACTTAGGACTCTTGGGCATCTAGCTGGCCCATAAATTTCTTCATGTTCGTTAATAGAAAAGTCTATTGTGCTGTCCCATTTGGTAGCCACTAGCCTCATTGGCTACCTCAATTTAAATTAATTAAAATTAACTTAAAAGTTAATTTCTTCATACTAGCCACATTTCAAATGCTCAGCAGTTACATGTGTCCAGTAACTGCTGTATTGGACAGTACAGATACAGAATATTTTTATCTTGCTGAAAGTTCTGTTGAACAACACTGGTCTAGAATCCTGATTTAGGAGTTAGAGGAAACAAGGCAAGGAAATGTTATTAAAGCATAATGAGTAAATGATATATATTTTTTTATTTTCTAGAAGAGATAGTGTGTTTTACATTTCTTTACTGGAAAGAATTTTTTGCATGGCTAGGATTAGAAAGCAGAAGTACTCCTCGTTTTGTACAATATATGAACAGATTTTGATTTTAGTTATTTCTGTCTTTATAGTTGAAAATCAAAAGTTTGGAAGCATGTTATGTTTATACCTCAGAGTAACTAAGTGCATATAACATTATTTGGAAGAAGGTCATGCTAACTAAACAGTTGTAAAGAAAAAGGCATCATTCAGCTGATGGATGCCTCTGTGAGGTCATGGTCTCCACATCCAAACTAGGCCAGTGACAATGCCAGGTGGTCCTGTCTCCGCCCCCGCCCCCCGTCCCCCCGTCCCCCTTGCCCATCATTTTTATTTCAACTATTCATTAGACCTAGGGTTTCTGTTCCTCTTTCTCTAATCCTTGCTTTCCACCTTTTGAATAGATGACCGCACTTCCTATTTCACAGAGAAAATAGAAGCCATCAGATTGGAACCTCTCAATTTCCAGCCACTAATGCTGCATGTCACCCGCTAATGCTACATACCTAACTACTTACAGTTACTGGTGTTCAAAATTAATAGTCAATTTATTAAAGTTAAAAAGTGTAAAACTCAGCTTTCCTTAAGCCCTAAATTTAATTTATAAATCTCATTAGTCTATTCATGTATTCAGTACATTTTATATAAAAATATAAGAAAAATAACTTTCAAGATAGCTTTGATGTATGTTGATTAATTCAATTTTAACAGACCTAATTCCCTTTTAACGTCCAGTTCCATTTATGAACACAGCGAATGTTAAATTACATTTAAAAATTGAATAAACAAATGCCTGACTGGGAAAGCTTATAACGTCTTGAAACAAAATCTTCTCCAAGTACTTATACAACTTTTATAAAAATAGTTAAAAATACAGTGAATTTCCTTTAACCCAAACATGTCTTTCCTTGTTTTCCTGTTTCAAGAAATGCTGCTCATTTGTCTAAGCCAGAAACCCTGCATAGTGTAGACTCCCTCTTTCCTCCCCACTGTAAACCAGGCCTTCGGAGCACAGGCTCTGGACACGCAGGCTTAGCGGCCATGGCTCACGGGCCCAGCCACTCCGCGGCACGTGGGATCCTCCCGGACTGAGGCACGAACCCATGTCCCCTTCATCGGCAGGCGGACTCTCAACCACTGCGCCACCAGGGAAGCCCGTGTTTTTTTATCCCCTGTCTCTTCCCACTCCTGTTACTCTAGTTCAGGCCACTGTCTCTCTCCTGAGTTACTTTAAAACTTGGGAACCAGTCTGCTTGTTCAAATCGTGTGCCCTTCCAGTGTATTCTTCACCACTGTAGTCCTTTTGATCTTTTTGTTTTGTTTTGTTTTATAATAGCCCTATTGAGATTTAATTCGTATACCAAACTGTTTACCCACTTAAAGCATGCAATTCAATTATTTTTAGTATGTTCACAGAGTTGTGCAACCATCACCACAATCAATTTAGAACGTTTAATCACCCCCAGAAGAAACCCTGTATTCATTAGTAGTCACTCCCCATTTCCTCCCCACCCACCCCTTAGCTGTAAGCAACCACTTTCTATCTCTATGGATTTGCCTGTTCTGGACATTTCACATAAATGGAATTATACAGTCTTTTGTGACTGGCGTTTTGGACTTAGCGTAATGTTTTCAAGGTTCATCCATGTTGTAACATACGTCCGCACTTCATTCCTTTTTTTAAAAAAAATTATTTATTTAATTAATGTTTGGCTGTGTTGGGCTTTCTCTAGTTGCGGCTGTCTGCTATTCGTTGTGGTGCACGGGCTTCTCATTGCGGTGGCTTCTCTTCTTGCGCAGCCCGGGCTCTAGGTGCGAGGGATTCAGTAGTTGTGGCACACAGGCTCAGTAGTTGTGGCTCACAGGCTCTAGAGAGCAGGCTCAGGGCTTCCCTGGTGGCGCAGTGGTTGAGAGTCCGCCTGCCAATGGAAAGGACACGGGTTCGTGCCCCGGTCCGGGAAGTGGGCCCGTGAGCCATGACCGCTGAGCCTGCGCATCCGGAGACGCAGCGGGAGAGGCCACTGCAGTGGGAGAGGCCACTGCAGTGAGAGTGGC
This sequence comes from Lipotes vexillifer, assembly GCF_000442215.2. Classification (NCBI taxonomy): domain Eukaryota; kingdom Metazoa; phylum Chordata; class Mammalia; order Artiodactyla; family Lipotidae; genus Lipotes; species Lipotes vexillifer. Next base: position 3,091,705 of record NW_006780198.1, on the reverse strand, counting down.
CAAAAAAAAAAAAAAATTGAATAAATAAATAAATAAATAGCAGGCTTAGTAGTTGTGGTGCATGGGCTTAGTTGCTCTGTGTCATGCGGGATCTTCCTGGACCAGGGCCCGAACCCGTGTCCCCTGCATTGGCAGGCGGATTCTTAACCACTGCGCCACCAGGGAAGCCCTCATTCCTTTTTATTGTCAAACAACCGTCTGTTGTATGGATATACAACATTTTATTTATCCATTCATTCGTTGATGGACATCTGCTCTTTGGCTGTTAAAAAGTGCTTCTGTAAACATTGATATACAAATTTTTGTGTGGACATGTTTTTTGATTTCTCTTGGGTATACACCTAGGAGTGAAATTGTTGGGTCATATAGTTCCTTTATATTTAACGTTTTGAGCCAAATAGTTTTCCAAAGTGTCTATACCGTGTTACAGTCCACCAGCAGTGTATGAATGTTCCAATTTCTCTACATCCTTGATAACACTTATTGTTACCAGTTTTTTTTTTTTTAATGGTAGCCATTCTGGAGGGTGTGAACTGATCTTAGTTTTGATTTGCGTTTCCCTAATGGTGTTTAGCATCTTTTCTTTTACTTTTAGGCCCTTTGTTGTCTTCTTTGGGGCTTTTTGATATTTTAAAAATACAAATGTGACTGTATTAATTACCTGGGTAAAGCCCTGTCTCTCGTGGCAAACAGTCTTCCCTTTAGTCTTCCCTGCTTCTTTGACTTTTCAGCTGTTATTTAACTTTTCAGGCTTCAGTTTAGATGTAATTTCCTTCAGGAAGCCTTTTCTGACCCCCATTATTAGCATTCAACCCACCATGTTGTGATTGTTTATCTCTACTTCCTTTCCCAACCAGGCAGTTCCCTCAGTCAGCAGGGATTGTGCCTAGCACATAGTTGGCTGAAGGACTGAATATATGGATGAGTGTGGTTTAAAAAAAAAAAAAAATTTAAAGTTTAAAAACAAATTTTTAAAAAAAATTTTTGAATTTTATTTTTTTATACAGCAGGTTCTTATTAGTCATCAGTTTTATACACATCAGTGTATACATGTCAATCCCAATCACCCAATTCATCACACCACCACCACCACCTCCCCGCCACTTTCCCCGCTTGGTGTACATACATTTGTTCTTTATATCTGTGTCCCTATTTCTGTCCTGCAAACTGGTTCATCTGTACCATTTTTCTAGGTTCCACATATATGCGTTCGTATATGATATTTGTTTTTCTCTTTCTGACTTACTTCACTCTGTATGACAGTCTCTAGATCCATCCACGTCTCTACAAATGACCCAATTTCGTTCCTTTTTATGGCTGAGTATATTCCATTGTATATATGCACCACAACTTCTTTATCCGTTCGTCTGTCAGTGGGCATGTAGGTTGCTTCCATCACCTGACTATTGTAAACAGTGCTGCAATGAACACTAGGGTGCTTGTGTCTTTTTGAATTATCATATTCTCTGGGTATATGCCCAGTAGTGGGATTGCTGGATCATATGGAAATTCTGTTTTTAGTTTTTTAAATAAACTCCATACTGTTCTCCATAGTGGCTATATCAATTTACATTCCCACCAACAGTGCAAGAGAGTTCCCTTTTCTCCACTCCCTCTCCAGGATTTGTTGTTTGTAGATTTTCTGATGATGCCCATTCTGGCTGGTGTGAGGTGATACCTCATTGTAGTTTTGATTTGCATTTCTCTAATAATCAGTGATGTTGAGCAGCTTTTCATGTGCTTCTTGGCCATCTGTATGTCTTCTTTGGAGAAATGTCTGTTTAGGTCTTCTGCCCATTTTTTGATTGGGTTGTTTGTTTTTTTATTATTGAACTGCATGAGCTGTTTGTGTATTTTGGAGATTAATCCTTTGTCCGTTGATTCGTTTGCAAATATTTTCTCCCATTCTGAGGGTTGTTTTTTCTTTTTGTTTATGGTTTCCTTTGCTGGCAAAAGCTTTAAATATTGAGCTTCATGAGCTGTTAATATATTTTGGAGATTAATCCTTTGTCCGATGATTCATTTGCAAATATTTTCTCTGATTCTGAGGGTTGTCTTTTCGTCTTGTTTATGGTTTCCTTTGCTGTGCAAAAGCTTTTAAGTTTCATTAGGTCCCATTTGTTTATTTTTGTTTTTATTTCCATTACTCTAGGAGTGGATCAAAAACAAAGAGTGTTGTTCTTCCTATGTTTTCCTCTAAGAGTTTTATAGCGTTGGGTCTTCCATTTAGGTCTCTAATTCATTTTGAGTTTATTTCTGTGTATGGTGTTAGGGAGTGTTCTAATTTCATTCTTTTACATGTAGCTGTCCAGTTTTCCCAGCACCACTTATTGAAGAGGCTGTCTTTTCTCCATTGTATATCCTTGCCTCCTTTGTCCTAGACTAGTTGACCGTAGGTGCGTGGGTTTATCTCTGGGCTTTCTATCTTGTTCTGTTGATCTCTGTTTCTGTTTTTGTGCCAGTACCTTATTGTCTTGATTACTGTAGCTTTATAGTATAATCTGAAGTCAGGGAGTCTGATTTCTCCAGCTCTGTTATTTTTCCTCAAGACTGCTTTGGCTATTCGGGGACTTTTTTGTCTCCATACAGATTTTAAGATTTTTTGTTCTAGTTCTGTAAAAAATGCCATTGGTAATTTGATAGGGATTGCATTGAATCTGTAGATTGCTTTGGGTAGTATAGTTATGTTCACAGTATTGATTTTTCCAATCCAAGAACATGGTATATCTCTCCATCTGTTGGTGTCATCTTTAATTTCTTTCATCAGTGTCTTATAGTTTTCTGCATATAGGTCTTTTGTCTCCCTAGGTAGGTTTATTCCTAGGTATTTTATTCTTTTTGTTGCAGTGGTAAATGGGAGTGTATCCTTAATTTCTCTTTCAGATTTTTCATCATTAGTGTATAGGAATGCCAGAGATTTCTGTGCATTAATTTTGTATCCTACAGCTTTACCAAATGCATTGATTAGCACTAGTAGTTTTCTGGTGGCATCTTTAGGATTCTCTATGGATAGTATCATGTCAGCTGCAAACAGTGACAGTTTTACTTTTTCTTTTCCAATTTGTATTCCTTTTATTTCTTTTTCTTCTCTGATTGCCATTGCTAGGACTTCCAAAACTATGTTGAATGATAGTGGCAAGAGTGGACATCTTTGTCTTGTTCCTGATCTTAGAGGAAATGCTTTCAGTTTTTCACCATTGAGAATGATGTTTGCTGTGGGTTTGTCGTATATGGCCTTTATTATGTTGAGGTAGGTTCCCTCTATGCCCACTTTCTGGAGAGTTTTTATCATAAATGAGTGTTGAATTTTGTCAAAAGCTTTTTCTGCATCTATCGAGATGATCATACGGTTTTTATTCTTCAGTTTGTTAATATGGTGTATCACATTGATTGATTTGCATATATTGAAGAATCCTTGCATCCCTGGGATAAATCCCACTTGACCGTGGTGTATGATCCTTTTAAGGTGTTGTTGGATTCTGTTTGCTAGTATTTTTGAGGATTTTTGCATCTATATTCATCAGTGATATTGGTCTGTAATTTTCTTTTTTTGTAGTATCTTTGTCTGGTTTTGGTATCAGGGTGATGGTGGCCTCATAGAATGAGTTTGGGAGTGTTCCTTCTTCCACAGTTTTCTGGAAGAGTTTGAGAAGGAAGGGCATTAGCTCTTCTCTAAATGTTTGATAGAATTCACCTGTGAAGCCATCTGATCCTGGACTTCTGTTTGTTGGAAGATTTTTAATCACAGTTTCAATTTCATTCCTTGTGGTTGGTCTGTTCATATTTTCTATTTCTTCCTGGTTCAGTCTTGGAAAGTTTTACCTTTCTAAGAATTTGTCCATTTCTTCCAGGTTGTCCATTTTATTGGCATAGAGTTGCTTGTAGTAGTCTCTTAGGATGCTTTGTATTTCTGCGGTGTCTGTTGTAACTTCTCCTTTTTCATTTCTAATTTTATTGATTTGAGTCCTCTCCCTCTTGATGAATCTGGCTAATGGTTTATCAATTTTGTTTATCTTCTCAAAGAACCAGCTTTTAGTTTTATTGGTCTTTGCTATTGTTTTCTTTGTTTCTATTTCATTTATTTCTGCTCTGATCTTTTTGATTTCTTTCCTCTGCTAACTTTCGGTTTTGTTTGTTCTTTCTCTAGTTCCTTCAGGTGTAAGGTTAGATTGTTTATTTGAGCTTTTTCTTTTTTCTTGAGGTAGGCTTGTATAGCTATAAACTTCTCTCTTAGAACTGCTTTTGCTGCATTCCATAGGTTTTGGATCGTCGTGTTTTCATTGTCATTTGTCTCTAGGTATTTTTTGATTTCCTCCTTGATTTCTTCAGTGATCTCTTGGTTATTTAGTAACGTATTGTTTAGCTTCCATGTGTTTGTGTTTTTTACGTTTTTTTCCCTGTAATTTATTTCTAATCTCATAGCGTTGTGGTCAGAAAAGATGCTTGATATGATTTCTGTTTTCTTAAATTTACTGAGGCTTGATTTGTGACCCAAGATGTGATCTATCCTGGAGAATGTTCCGTGCGCACTTGAGAAGAAAGTGTAATCTGCTCTTTTTGGATGGAATGACCTATAAATATCAATTAAATCTATCTGGTCTGTTGTGTCATTGAAAGCTTCTGTTTCCTTATTTATTTTCATTTTGGATGATCTGTCCATTGGCATAAGTGAGGTGTTAAAGTCCCCCACTTTTTTTTTAAAGTCCCCCACCTTTATTGTGTTACTGTCGATTTCCTCTTTTATAGCTGTTAGCAGTTGCCTTATGTATTGAGGTGCTCCTATGTTGGGTGCATATAAATTTATAATTGTTATATCTTCTTCTTGGATTGATCCCTTGATCATTGTGTAATGTCCTTCCTTGTCTCTTTGTAACATTCTTTATTTTAAAGTCTGTTTTATCTGAGTATTGCTACTCCAGCTTTCTTTTGATTTCCATTTGCATGGAATATCTTTTTCCATCCCCTCACTTTCAGTCTGAATGTGTCCTTAGGTCTGAAGTGGGTCTCTTGTAGACAGCATATATATGGGTCTTGTTTTTGTATCCGTTCAGCGAGCCTGTGTCTTTTGGTTGGAGCATTTAATCCATTCATGTTTAAGGTAATTATCGATATGTATGTTCCTGTTACCATTTTCTTAATTGTTTTTGGGTGTTTTTGTTGGTCCTTTTCTTCTCTTGTGTTTCCCACTTAGAGAAGTTCCTTTAGCATTTGTTGTAGAGCTGGTTTGGTGGTGCTGAATTCTCTTAGCTTTTGCTTGTCTGTAAAGCTTTTGATTTCTCCATCGAATCTGAATGAGATCCTTGCCAGGTAGAGTAATCTTTGTTGGAAGTTCTTCTGTTTCATCACTTTAAGTATATCATGCCACTCCTTTCTGGCTTGTAGAGTTTGTGCTGAGAAATCAGCTGTTAACCTTATGGGAGTTCCCTTGTATGTCGTTTATCATTTTTCCCTTGCTGCCTTCAGTAATTTTTCTTTGTCTTTGATTTTTGCCAATTTGATTACTATGTGTCTTGGCTTTTTTCTCCTTGGCTTTATCCTGGTTGGGACTCTTTGCGCTTCCTGGACTTTGGTGGCTATTTCCTTTCCCATGTTAGGGAAGTTTTCGACTATAGTCCCTTCAAATATTTCCTCTGGCCCTTTCTCTCTCTCTTCTCCTCCTGGAACCCCTATAATGCGAATGTTGTTGCGTTTAATGTTGTCCCAGAGGTCTCTTAGGCTGTCTTCATTTATTTTCATTCTTTTTTCTTTATTTTCTTCCACAGCAGTGAATTCTAGCATTTTGTCTTCCAGGTCACTTATCCGTTCTTTTGCTATTGATTCCTTCTTGTGTAGTTTTCTTTTAAGTTATTGTATTGTTCATTTCTGTTTGTTTGTTGTTTAATTCTTCTATGTCTTTGTTAAACATTTCTTGCATCTTCTCGATCTTTGCCTCCATTCTTTTTTGGAGGTCCTGGATCATCTTCACTGACATTATTCTGAATTCTTTTTCTGGAAGGTTGCCTATCTCCACTTCATTTAGTTGTTTTTCTGGGGTTTTATCTTGTTCCTTCATGTGGTACATAGCTCTCTCTGTCTTTTCATCTTGTCTGTCTCTCTGTTAATGTGTTTTTTGTTCCACAGGCTGCAGGATTCTAGTTCTTCTTGCTTTTGCTGTCTGCCCTCTCTAAAAAATTTGTTTAACCTTGGAATCAGTATTGCATAATTTTTGTGTATGCTTTGTTTCCCTTCATGCTTTTATAGGTGACAGGAGGGTAAGATCATACAGAGGCCATGATGTGTGGCTGTTGCTCTGCATAGCCAGAGGCCAGCTGAAGCCTTTGTGCTCTCTGCTTCACAGCAGCTGCTGCCTGCCTGCCCCGGGGCAGGGGCTGGGGGAGCCGGGGTAGGTGAGTGCTCTTTGATCTGGAGTCGGCAGAGATAATGGAAAGGGAAGATGAAGAATGGGGACCACAGAGTTCATTAGAAGCCAGGCACTCTGAGTAACAGCTTTCCAGGACTGACACGGCATTAGATGGCAGAGGTCTGATCTTGAGTGATCTTTTTGCATAGAAATAAATATATTCAGTCAACTAGGCCCTGGTTCTGCCTTTAGTTCTTTTTTTATTATTTTTTAATGGTCTTTTATCTTATTATTATCGTTTTTTTGGCTGTGTCATGGGGCTTGTGTGATCTTAGTTCCCCAACCATGGATCGAACCCAGGCCCTGGCAGTGAGAGCACAGAGTCCTAAGCACTGGACCAACAGAGAATTCCCTGCTTTTAGTTCTTGAATTATACGCCTGACATTCTTTTTTTTTTTTTTTTTTTAATGAATTTATTTATCTTTGGCTGCGTTGGGTCTTTGTTGCTGCACGCGGGCTTTTTCTAGTTGTGTCGAGTGGGGGCTACTCTTTGTTGCGGTGTGAGGGCTTCTTATTACAGTGGCTTCTCTTGCCGCGGAGCACGGGGTCTAGGCGCATGTGCTTCAGTAGTTATGGTGTGCGGGGGCTTCAGTAGTTGCAGCACACGGGCTCAGCAGTTGTGGCTCTCAGCCTCTAGAGTGCAGGCTCAGTAGTTGTGGCACGCGGGCTTAGTTTCTCTGCGGCATGTGGGATCTTCTGCACCAGGGCTGGAACCCGTGTCCCCTGCAGTGGCAGGTGGATATTTTTTACTGCTGTGCCACCAGGGAAGTCCCCAGACATTATTTTTTAATACTGTAGGTAAAAATCTGATAATGGGGATAGATTTTTTTCCTTTTAGTTTTCAAGAAGGATCTTTTATTTCTGAACTGAAAAAGTGCATTCCAGCCTGATCCTTTTATTTGGTTGTATAAAACAAGACGGAATCTGGATTTGTTTCTGTGGTTGTGACTTTACTGAGGTAAATATATTATTCTCCATCAGAATATCTAGAAATAGTGTTCCATTTTCATTTTTCTCCTCTAAAAGTGCTGTAGTTTGCAGGTAAGAAATTTCACAGGATAGATGTTTCCTTTTCTCAGTTTACTAAGCCCTAACTTCTTTGGCTCTTTCATGCCTAGATTTTTGCTGATTGCCAGGTCATTATAATGTTTTAAATTTTGTTTCTTGCTCAAGCGTGTAACTTCACTGTGGAGGGCAAAATATTAATTTTTTTCATAGTCTAGGATTTTTAGGCATTTTAAACGCCTAATCTTTATTTAGATGGCTGAGTTTCTCCATAAATCATACCATTAGGGCTTTGTCGTACAGGGGTAAAAAGGGGACTTGACCTTATGCCAGAAACATCTAAATGTTTGAAAGAGAAGTTTTGGGGAAATGAGGAGGGTGTTTTAGACAGAGTAGTCATCTCAGAGCAGTTAGAGCATTGTCAGAAGAAAGGCCTCTTGAGGCTTCACCCAGTAGTGCCAGACCTGAGGCTTCATGAAGCCATGGCTCTTGGTCTCAGTGAATAGTAGGATTAGATATTGCTTTACCTAGCCAACTCATGCTTTTTTCTGTCCCTGACTAATCTAGGAACCAAGTAAAACTTTTCTTTTTTCTTTTTTTTTTTTTTTTTGCGGTATACGGGCCTCTCACTGTTGTGGCCTCTCCCGTCACGGAGCACAGGCTCCGGATGCGCAGGCCCAGCGGCCATCGCTCACGGGCCCAGCCGCTCTGCGGCATGTGGGATCTTCCCGGACCAGGGCACGAACCCGTGTCCCCTGCATCGGCAGGCGGACTCTCAACCACTGTGCCACCAGGGAAGCCCCCAAGTAAAGCATTTTAAAGAGCTGGTTCAATGGAAATAATGTTTATTTTTCACAGATTTGTATGCATGTTTTTTAAAAAATTGAGTAAATGGACACAAGTCTGTTTGCTAAAAAACTTCTGTTATAGCCTGAAAGGTGATTTAGAATTTTTTGTTCATTTATCAGATATTTGAGTACCTACCGTGTGTGTTGTTTTCTCACCAGAATCTGTGGGAGACTCAGACAAATTAGATGTTGACCCTGCTACTGTGGGGCTTGTCCTTTGGTGGGGAGGTGGCACATGTATGTAATGGAAATACAGATACTTGCCATAGGAGGTCAAATGCTATGAAGTGCGGAGGAGGAAGCAATGACCTCTCTTGTAAGGGAAGGGAATTAGACAAGATTGCGTGGAGAGGGAGGCATTTAATCTGAACATTGAAGTGAAGTTGTTTGGTGGAAAATGAGCTTTTTTGGGAAGGTTTTCCGGCATGAGAGTTACATGGTTAGAGTTGTGCTTTAAGAAAACTATTTTTGGGATGTGATCAAAGGTAAGAGAGTGGAGACTTGGAGAAAACTAATGCAGAGCTGACCTTTCTAAGTGGTAGTAGAAGTGGAGAGGTGCAACAGTTGTGAGAGACGCATAGGATCGGTTGGATTTGGCAGTTGTTGGAGCCAGGTGTGGTGCTAATTGGGGCTTTTAAGCATTGATACTTAGGGGTAGGGCAACGCCTTTAAAATTTGGGAACACAGGAGGAGAAAATGATTTGAACGGAAGAGAATAATAAATATAACTTTTTATGAGAAGTTGGGTGATTTTTGTTGTTAGGCCCGTGGAAATATTTAAGTAAAGCTGGGAAGAAGTCAAGGCTGAAGATAGAGTTATTGAGAGTGGGGGATTGAAGCCTTGAGATGGAATGAAATTGTCAAAGGATTTAGTATCAAGTGTGTCTTTACTAAGAATGTCACATGGCAAACCCAAAAATCCTCCAGTTTTAGGGAAGGAGTGCTCCAGAAGAGAGGGTAGTGTTTAAAGACCTCGGATGCTTCTTTGAGCTTTTATTTCTCTCTGGGATTCTTCTTTTTTTCCTAAGATTTAAGTTTATTTACTTTTGCCTGTGTTGGGTCTTCGTTGCTGTGCATGGGCTTTCTCTAGTTGTGGCGAGCAGGGGCTAACTCTTCATTGCGGTGCATGGGCTTCTCATTGCAGTGGCTTCTCTTGTTGCAGAGCACAGGATCTAGGCACACAGGCTTCAGTAGTTGTGGCATGTGGGCTCAGTAGTTGTGTCTTGCGGGCTCTAGAGCGCAGGCTCAGTAGTTGTGGCGCACAGGCTTAGTTGCTCTGTGGCATGTGGGATCTTCCCGGACCAGGGCTTGAACCCATGTCCCCCACATTGGCAGATGGATTCTTAACCACTGTGCCACCAGGGAAGCCCCAAGTTATCTGTCTTAAACCACTACGAAATACTCTCCAGGTTCATACTAACAAAGCTATTCTAGTGGCCCAGGACCTTTACTTTTTATTTGACTCGGATTTTGTTTGGCATCCTAATCCCAGGCTGACTTTTCTGGACTGTGGTGATTGATATAAATGATTATAATTGCTATATAATTGTTTGTTCAGTGAAGTATAAGTGATAGGCCTAAATTTACTTATTTGGTGGGAATTTATTTGGAATCATTTCTCAGGTAAATCTTTTTCCCATATGGGAAGTTGGCCTTGATCAGTTAGATCAAATGTAACAGTGCACTGATCATCAATAAATATATTAGTTATATAATAAGAATTAAGAATTATCATCCATGTGTTGGCAGAAAGCTCATCCCTCATATTTGAATTTTGTAGGTTTTCTTTTTTTAATATTGAATTCGGTAATGCTCTAAGTTCTTTATGGCTCTTTTGCTATTGAGCCTGGTGGGTGTATAGTTGTACGCAAGCTGCAGTCAAAGCAGCAGTATAACTTAGTTTTGGGGATAGAATTGGAAGCCACGTCTCTTGGTTTTGATTTAAAACAAAACAAAAAACTGTACTAAACCGTATTCCCTAAAGGAGAGGATAAAGAATTTTCTACTTTCCCTTCTGTTTTTCCTTACCTTACAAAGATCTTGATTTGAAAAAAATTTAACTCTTGTAAAGTAATTGCAGAGGTCTTTTCACCCTTTAAAAAAAAAAACCTATAATTTGAGCCTATACCAACAAAGGCCTAAGGTGCCTGTGTTTTAGTTGTGTACTTTTAGTCTTTTCCTTTCCAGTTGTTGAATATATTTTTCATCCTTGCCTGTTGAAAGGATGATGTTCCTTTCCATGTCACATCTAGTAAATTCTGAGATGTCGGGCCTGCTCTAATAATTTTCTCATTAAAAAGATTCTACATTTAGGGAATTCCTGGTGGTCCAAAACAGGGAACCTCAGGTTCAATCCCTGGTTGGGGAATTAAGATCCCACATGCCACGGGGAAGTTAAGCCTGTGCACCGCAGCTATTGAGTCTATGTGTTCTGGAGCCCGCTTGCTGCAACTAAGACCAGAGGTAGCCAGATAAACAAACAAATAGATAAATATTAAAAAAAGAAGTAAAAAATATTCTACATTTAATTATTATCTCAGGAAGAGGTAATAATTGACAGTAAAATATTAATTTTTAATTTTTCTAAGGAAAAATTATAACCTTTCAGTGATTTAAATACTTTGTTTTCTCTGATAATCTGTACTAAATATCTTCTTAGATTGTACCTTCTGTTGAGGTGAGAGAATAATCTCATTAAAGTCCTTATATGAGTATTAAATATTCAACATCTTTATGATGGGGAAGAGGCGTGTGTTTGGTAAATAGAATGTTTGGTTTTTGGTTGAACTAATACTTGGGAATGGAAAAAAAAAGGTGACGTCCAACTAAATAACAAGTTACCAGTATTTTGTACTAGTTCTCTTAATCCAGCTACAAAGTTTGATCAGCTGTTCGGAGAATTAAGAAGAACAGAAAAATATAAACAGCAACAATGAGCTTATCCTGTTTTCTTCTCATTGTTTTGTATTTGCTCCTCTGATAAGATTATGGGGAATCTGTAAACTCCTGGTCCCTTTTCTTAGAGCATCACATTAAGTATTACATTAGTGATGCTAAAGAGAGTTTGATTTTGCCAGCCTATGTAGCTCATTCACTTAGTTGTGGGTAGAGGATGAGAGTTTCCAGTGGTGTTTCCTCGGTGTTAATTTAGAAAATATTTGATTATTTACTGAAGAAACAATGGAGCAAATAATTTGCTAATCTAGGGAGGGAAAGATTATACAGGATAGTGGTTATTAGAGCTAAATTTCATTTAATAGCAATAGGAAAATGTTTACTTTGTGACACTTGCCATTTCGTTTTTGTGTGCCTGTGTTTTACATTGAGCAGCAAGTAGCTTCATTATCTTTCACTACTGGAAGCAGTGAAGAAAAATAAGTGACTTTCTAATGAGGGGATTATTTTCAAATTTTCAAACCCGCTAAAACTAAAGAGATTATTTTCGATACCAAATGAATATAATTGCACATTTTTCTCCTAATGTCAAAGTGATCCCGATCGTCAAAGAGAACTTTCAAAAAGATACAGTAGTTCAGCAAAGCAGACTAATACTTTAGAAAGAATATTACCAGTAATAAAAAGGACAGAATTATGATAGTTTGATGCATTAATTATAATAATTTTTCCCCCTTAGCTCTTGAGTCAAGATGAGAAAAGTTAAACAGAAGTATGGTTCTCATTT
>NW_006780198.1:3061563-3079760 GCF_000442215.2 Lipotes vexillifer | reverse complement strand
GCTCTTCCCCCTTCAGATGCAGAATCGGGGTTTAGTTCCTTTTTGTTTAAAAGAGTGTGGGTAAGTGAGGCTAATTTTCTATAGCAGTGGAATTAAAAATTCTTTTCACTGAATCATTCAAAGCAATGCAATAAAAAATGCAGTAATTTGAATATAGCAGTCTAGGCAGTAGTTATTTCAGTTACAAGTGGTCTTCTGCCTTTTAAAATAGCAGATTGTTAGAGATGATCTAATTCTGTTTTATGAAATAGTTGCTCATAAAAATCCTTTTTCCTCAGACCTCCCTGGTGGCTCAGTGGTTAAGAATCCTCCTGCCAGTGCAGGGGACACAGGTTCAATCCCTGTTACGGGAAGATCCCACACGCTGCGGAGCAACTAAACCCATGCACCACAACTACTGAGCCTGTGCTCTAGAGCCCACGAGCCACAACTGCTGGAGCCCACACGCCTAGAGCCCGTGCTCCGCAACAGGAGAAGCCACCATGATGAGAAGCCCGCACACCGCAACGAAGACCCAACGCAGCTTAAATAAGCTTAAGTTTAAAATAAATTTTAAAAAATTACTTGTTCCTTGTCTTGTAGCTATTATAAAATTGGTAAGTTCTTTTATTAACTTTTTTCCTTCATAATATAGTATTTTGTTCCAGTGGTCTGCCACAGATTTTGGGGGCTCTCCATTGTATGAATATGTTATAAGTGCATTCTAAGAAGGTAGCTTATTTTTGCTGATGTGCCTGCCTAGAAGTCCTTTTTTGCTCTTCTGCAGGTTGTCAGTTAAATGGTCTGATTTTTAGATTTTTTAAAAAAATTTTTGGCTGCGTTGGGTCTTTGTTGCTGCACTCCGGCTTTCTCTAGTTGCAGAGAGCGGGGGCTTCTCTTGTTGTGGAGGAGGGGTCAAGGTGTGTGGGCTTCAGTAGTTGTGGCGCATGGACTCAGTAGTTGTGGGCTTAGTTGCTCCACAGCATGTGGGATCTTCCCAGGCTAGGGATCGAACCCGTGTCCCCTGCATTGGCAAGCGGATTCTTAACCAGTGTGCCACCAGGGGAGTTCCCTGCTTTTTAGATTTTTAAATTCTTTGTACCAATTCCATGTGCCACTTGGTATACCATTTAGTCTTTACCTTACACTGCCTTTCAACCCTCCCCAGAGGTGGATTGTCCGTGGAGCTAATGAAGCTTAAACCAAAGGGACCCTCACTTGCATGATCCCCTTGGCATTTTAGAGACAAAATTTTGTAGTCTTTTTCTTAAAGAAGTCCCTGCAATTATGTAAACATTAGATCCCAGAAAACCTGCCTTTTCTAAAATAGAAGACTGTTAGATGAGAAACAAAAGTAAGTGTATATTGTTAGCTTAAAAAGAATACGAACAGAATATTTGAATGGGCTCGTGTGTGATGTCAGATTTAATTTATCATGATAACCATCAGTAGTGCACCAGATGTTTTGGCTGTATTTAGCTTCATATTAAATTAGGCATGGCCAGTGGCCTCCAAAGTCCATCTGTACTGCTGCCAAAGGTAGCACTGAAGACAGAGCCTTTCCTGCCTGTTACCACTGCTAGCTGCTCTTCCCCTCTTGCCATGATATTTAGGCTTTCGAATTGATCTTGTAAAAGGTGAGTCTTTGTAATTGAAATTTGTGTTCTCTAAATCTTCTCTACTGAATGAAATGGTTTGTATTTCTCTTTTCATTCCAATAGGTAGTCATTTAAAAATTTTGCTGATCCATGAACCAGTGGAAACAAATCAAATAAATAAGATTGGTTAGGAGTTTATTGAGGCCTGAAGTCTAATGAGAGGGAAGCCATTTATACACAAGTACAAACACGTGTATGCCTGAGAAGATTTTTCTGTACCTGCTACTAATCATGGAAAAAACAATTAACTTACAGATTTTGTCATATAAATATGTATTAAGATCTGAAAATCCTTAGTTTTATTTACACTCAGACATGTGTTAAAATCACTCATAACCTTTATAAGGATTTAAATGAATACACCTTGACTTTTACTTGATTCCTACTTCATCAGCGTAAAGAGAACGCATGGATTCTTTTCCCGTGAGTGAGGGTAAAACATACATCTGCAGTGTTCTTTGCGTGAGGATTATTAAGATGGCAGACCTTGCAGATCATACAATTTCCTCCCATACATGCTCTCTCACTGTTTCCTAGAAAAGCATTTAGACATCTCTGAAATTAGACCTGTAAAGCCTGTTCTAACGCCAAAACAAATATCTTGGAATTTTTATCATAATGTTGCTTTTTAAGGTTCTAAACGTCCTCTATTTAAAATGAAATTCTTTTGTATTAACTTCCTTTCATATGCTAGCTTTCACCAGACTGCAGAATTGCCTAATTTGACTTTCTAATGTAACTGTAATGAATCTTCTGGGAAGCCAAACGATTGAACACACGCGCTCTGCAACTCCATTGTAAGATATTCAGTCAGTCCTGTCGATGTTGCTGATTAAAAAAGGGAAAAAAATCAAAAAAGAATTGGGGGTGGGAGAGAAAAACGATAAACTCCCTAACACATATTAAGGCTTAAAACCAAACATATTCTCTCAGGGATTTCAGCCTTTACTAGACATCATGATGTGCAATAATACCTTGCTTGAGCGTATCCAGGAGCACCTTAATAAAAACATCAGGCTGCGGGGAGGCAGAGTCAGCTTTGTAAAGCCAGAATGAGGGCATATGATTACAGTCGGTTTTGACACGTTTATCTGAAAAGGCACCTGGAAAAAACCTGGTCCATTTGCACAAGCAGACAAATTGCTCTATGCATTAATGTTGAGTAACCAGCAGGGTTAAATATTTGCTAGCCAATAAATGCAGCAGCTACGCACACCAGAGTCCAGATGTTTAAAGGTGGTCTCTTAAATGTATGTTCCTTATGACATACTTGGGGTCTTATTTAACAGCCAGAGAAGCAAGAGGAAGGCTCTTCTATGATATGTTGTTGTAACTGATTTATCCCAGGTATTTATAATTGTAGCAATATGTGTTTGGCTTATCCATGTGAAAGAAATTGAACACCAGAGTTTAATAATTAAGGATTTATTAGTTAAAACTGCCTGTTGTAATGAGCCAGATGCTGCTGCACTGAAACAGCCATTTTCATTAGCATTAGCATTTTTAAATCGAATTTAAATTTGGAGTACCTTGGCTTTGACGAGTTAACATTTTAATATCCATCAAACAAAGGGTAGATTTCCTTTAATTTCAGTGAAACACCAACATTCACACTGAAATATCTGGATAGGTAAGTGAATTAAAGCCTCTTTTAAAAATATGGAATTCTATGTTTTGAATATTAAAAAATAGTCTTAAATGCTTATGAAAAGAAATTACAAAAATGTTTGGAGTGTGAAGAATTAATTTTACTTTTGACTGGAAAAGATATAAATCACTCAAATGGAAGACGCAGTGGTGAATGGGAATGGGAAAATTTTTTTTCCTTTCTTATCGCAGGGAAGCATTTTTAATAATAGCTTGAGTGGTTTGATAAAGCAGCCAAAGGAAACTCCCAGGAGAGGAAGATTATACTGGAGAGAGAGATCTCTCTATGAATCATTTACGCTAACCTCTTGCTGAAGCACAGCTTGCATTTTTAATGAAGGATGATTGCATTTCATAAACAGGCCTTTAAAAATTAAAATAATATTGATCCTTCCTCATTTAGACCTATTAAAATAGCATGCTATACATCTCTTTCTAATAGCTCAGGACAGGTTATTACTACTATTTTTACCAGTACATACACAGTTTAATAATTTCTAATTAGAAGTTTCTTTAAATAGGACTTTGATTAAAATGTTTTTGGAAAATATTTTTCTAAAGTAATAGCCATGAAAGCGAAATTTAAAAATTATGATATGGTTTAAAGTTTGGTGCTTTAAATTATTTTCAACATAAACTCTCTCTAGTAAGTTTATTTTTCTTTATTTCTTGTGATCACATCAGTTTCCTACAAAGGAAATGGATTTATTAATTAAAACATTGACTGTAGCTTAGGAAAGGGACTGGCTAGGTTTCAAAAAACCTTGGTTTACTTTCACGCTTATGACTGAAGGCAAGTCACATTATCTGTCAGTAGTCAATGTTCTTACTTTTAGATATGTCCCTTAGTGAGATAATATATGTGTTAAGTTACCTTGAAATTTTCTGAATTACCACTTTGCAGTTGTATATTATTTTGAAGACTCTTCTCTGAGCAACGGTCATAGGAATCGTGTGGTTTAGTGCCTTCCAGTCGAATATAACTGGAGGATGATACTGATAGTGTTGCTTTCTTTTTTTCTTTTTTTAAAATGAAAGTGTCCCTAAGCTGAAAGATTTAGTACAAGAACATAAAACTGAAAAGATAGTGCTTCTCTTAGGTAGTAGGATTAGAAATATAAAACAAAGTCAAAATTCAGCATCAGATGACAATATTCTGGGTGACAGCCAAAAAAATTTTTTTTTTGAAAAATGGCACAGTGTCATGCATAAGAGCACAGACTTAGGAGGCAGTCGGTCCGGATTCAACTGCTGTCTCTACCACTTACCAGCTGTGTGACACATGGGCATATTATTCAGACTCTGTTTCTTTTTGTTGTCTGAAAATGCAGATTAGTGATCCTTCAATGGCTGTTGTGAGGATTAAATGGGTTACTCCAGAGAGCTATGTAAGTTTTAGCTATTATATTATTTATTTTGATTTTGTCTTTTTTACTTTTTTTTGCAGTGGCTAAAGAAAAGTTATTTAGGGAATGTTCTTATAGTACAATGGAATAAAGGAAATTCTATTATATCTTCCAGGAATCAAGTTCTTTTTTTCCAGCTTTGCCTTTTATTTTACCTCTTTAGTGCCTTGTGCATCACTAGATGATGATACTGATAATAGAGTTACTTTTTTTTTTTCCCTTTAATGAAAGTGACCCTAAGCTAAAGATTTAGTGTAAGAATGTATAACTGCAAGGAAGGGCTTCTCTGAGGTAGTCTATGGAGTTAACATGAGGACTCTGTTTAGCTTGCTGGTTGCTATAGGAGTAAGCACAGTGGAATCTTTAGAATGCATATTCTGTGTGTCCTTTTGCCTGATAGGTTTTTTATCCTTGATAGGAAAGGATCAGCAGAGCAAAACTAACCAGGTTAGCATAATTTTAACTTTGTTACAGTTGAGGAATCTTGGCCAGAAATGTGGAATTTGCCCATCTGTACCCTGCCCTTTAAATTCTCTGTCAGAGAGGTTTGCAGGTAGGTGCCAAGTAATGAAAACATGCTTCCAGTCAGAACAGTGCCTTCATTGCCATACGTTGCTATTTATTTGGAGGTAAAATGACTCCATTGTTTTTTAATTAAAAAAAAAAACAACCAAAAACCCACAGTAAATTACATGTGGTCAAGGCTGATTGCTCCTGAAATACTGGGCTGCTAATTTGTGTTGATCCAGGCAGGGGCTGCACATTGTGAACCAAGATCAGCAAGGGTGTGTGGTTTCCCTGGATACTGTGGGGTAGGAGGGTTATTTGTTCCTATGCTTTACATCTTCATAGTGGTTGAAGGAGTGGATATTATGGGAAAATAAAAGAATGTAATTCTAGTTGAATTCATAGTATTTTACTAATGCTCTCCTAGGTCCCCCCACCCCCACCCCTTGTCTGATTGTCTGATGACCTTTTGTCTGAAGAAATATTATGGAGAATAGTTTTTTCTCCTCGGGAATAGTGCTGACCTTAGGTATAGTTAAGAAATGGACAGTTTGTTTTCCTTTTATAGGACCTTTTTACTTCCCCCACCAGCCCAAAGCCACTCTCTCTCCCCCTCCTGTGATGCTGGCAGCTTATTGCCCTGCACCCGCCTAGCTGTCAGGCGCTCCGTGCCGCACCTCAGCTTCTGGAGACCAGGCTTGAGTGCTCGATGTTCCTGCTCTCAGCCATCTGGTTGAACTGTTACACATTCAGATGTCTTGCCTGTAACCCCCAGAATTATTCACGTTAAAAGAAGGTATAAATAAAGAACAGACAGCCTTCATTGCATACCTGCTATGTGCCAGGCACTGTCCCGAGCTTCCTGATGGTGTGTTAGGGACATTTATCATTGCAGCAATACTGTGAAGGAGATATTGGTTGGCCAAAAGGTTCGTTACGTTTTTTCCATAAGATGGCTCTAGTAGTGCTTAGTTGTCTTCAACTTCGTTCGAAACAATTTTGTTACATTGTATTATGACAGCTGTCATATCAGCGTGCATTTAAAAAGAAACTTATCAGAAATGGTGAATTTTTGTGTAGCCATTTTAATACTGAAGATGGAAGAAAAATAACACTTTTGGCATATTACGCTTTATTGTTTCAAGAAAGGTAAAAATGCAACTGAAATGCAAGAAAAAGATTTGTGCAGTGGTGGAGAAGATGCTGTGACTGATGGAACGTGTCAGAAATGGTTTGTGAAGTTTCGTGCTGGAGATTTCTCGCTGGATGATACTCCACTGTCGGGTAGACCAGTTGAAGTTGATAGCAGTCAAATCAAGACATTAATTGAGAACAGTCAACGTTATACCATGCGGGAGATAGCAGACATACTCAAAATATCCAGATCAAGCGTTGAAAATCATTTGTGCCAGCTTGGTTGTGTTCATTGCTTTGATGTTTGGGTTCCAAGTAAGTTAAGAGAAAAAAACCTTCTTGACCGTATTTCCGCATGTGATTCTCTACTTAAATGTAATGAAAACGTTTTGTTTTTCAAACAAATTGTGATGGGCAGTGAAAAATAGATACTGTATAGTAATGTGGAACAGAAGAGATCAGGGGGCAAACAAAATGAACCAGGACCAGCCACACTAAAGGCCTGTCTTCATCTAAAGAAGGTGATGGGATTGGAAGGGAGTCCTTTATCTTGAGCTCCTTCCAGAAAACCAAATGATTAATTCCAACAAGTACTGCTCCCAATTAGACGAACTGAAAGCAGCACTTGATGAAAAGCATCCGGAATTAGTCAATAGAAAACGCATAATCTTCCATCAGGATAATGCAAGACCACGTGTTTCTTTGATGACCAGGCCAAAACTGTTACACCTGGGCTGGGAAGTACTGATTCATCCACCATATTCACCAGACATTGAACCTTCAGATTTCCATTTGTTTTCGGTCTTCACAAAATTCTCTTAATGGAGAAATTTCAGTTCCCTGGAAGACTGTAAAAGGCACCTGGAGGGCTTCCGTGGTGGTGCAGTGGTTGAGAGTCTGCCTGCTGATGCGGGGGACATGGGTATGTGCCCCGGTCCGGGAAGATCCCACATGCCGCAGAGCGGCTGGGCCCGTGAGCCATGGCCGCTGAGCCTGCGCGTCCGGAGCCTGTTCTCCGCAATGGGAGAGGCCACAACAGTGAGAGGCCCGCGTACCGCAAAAAAAAAAAAAAAAAAAATCTGTGGGGACTTTCCTGGTGGCACAGTTGGGAATCCGCCTGCCAGTGCAGAGGACACGGGTTTGAGTCCTGGTCTGGGAGGAACCCACGTGCCACGGAGTGACTGAGCCCGTGTGCCACAACTGCTGAGCCTGTGCTCTAGAGCCCGCGAACCACAACTGCTGAGCCCGCGTGTCACAACTACTGAAGCCCGTGTGCCCTACAGCCTGTGTTCCGCAACAAGAGAAGCCATGGCAATGAGAAGCCCATGCACCGCAATGAAGAGTAGCCCCCGCTCGCCACAACTAGAGAAAGCGTGGACGCAGCAACGAAGACCCAGTGCAACCAAAAATAAATAAATAAAATAAACCATGATAACTGTAGAAAAATGACTGATAAAAAGCTCCAAATATTAAAACAAAAAAAAAGTTAAAAAAAAGTCTGTGACATTTAATGTGAGCTAGTTAGTGGCAAGAATATGATTATATTTGGTGGCTAAAGTTAAAAAGTTTTATGGCAAAAAAGGGAAAAAGAGTGTAGAATTACACAAATCAGCGGCAGAGCCTGCTAGGGCACCATAACTATTTGTAGATGACCACTGCAACCTCAATGAACAGGTGTTTTTCTTATTATGATGCCTGATAGGAAAGGTTCTTTTTAGCCCTTGGCTTTTGTGAGGAGGGAATCTTATTTTGAGAGTAGATATTTTGAATTCACAAAATAGTGTAACATTTTATAGTTTAATTGGACTATTTAGTAGTTCTAAAAGGGACTGAAGTTGGTTAGCGTGGAAACTTAAGTTGTGTTGTCTTTTTTTTTTTTAAATTGTCAGTCAGTATTATTCTGGAGAAAATTCAACATTGTACCTTCCCTGATAAGAAATCTTAGGCATCGGCAGACTAATTTCTATCAATCAACTGCCGTAGAAAAGTTACAGAAGATCAAATACTAAGGCTAAAGAAACTGGTAGTGTGTGTAAGAATGAGCTGCTTTAGTTAAGTTCTTTGCAGAAGTTAAGAGTTGTGTAAAGGGATGTTGCAACTTATCTGAGTGAATTGATTGTTCACAATTCTTAAGTTCTTTTTTGGATATCAGTGGCATTCAATAGTTAGAGGAAGGGGCTTCCCTGGCGGCACAGTGGTTGAGAGTCTGCCTGCCAGTGCAGGGGACATGGGTTCGAGCCCTGGTCTGGGAAGATCCCACAGGCCGCGGAGCAACTAGGCCCATGAGCTACAACTGCTGAGCCTGCGCATCTGGAGCCTGTGCTCCGCAACAAGAGAGGCCATGACAGTGAGAGGCCCGCGCACCGTGATGAAGAGTGGCCCCCGCTTGCCACAACTAGAGAAAGCCCTCGCACAGAAACGAAAACCCAACACAGCCAAAAATAAATAAATAAAGTACCCTTAATTAAAAAAAAAATCTGCACATGGATGTTTAAAAAAAAAAGTTAGACGAAGAAAACTGCAGTGGCAGAATGTTGAAAAGGCTGAGAGGGGAGAGGAGCGAGGAGATGTTAGTAGGACGACAGCTGATGATGATGATGATGCTCAAAGTAACTTGCTGGTAAAGGATGGAACCAAGACCTGATTCTAGGCAGTTTGATTCCAGAGTCCAAGCCCTTAACCTCCACCTGAATGGGCAAGAAGCCTCTGAAAGAGCCTGGACACTGCTCAGTCAGAATGCCTGTTGGTTCTTGAAAGACCACTAGGTTTCTGGCTCTCCCCAGGTGTTGTATAGAGGCAGCACTGTTTGCACACGTGCAGCACTGTGCCACCCTAGTCTGTGTCCTCATCTTTTACTAGACTTGCAGCATTCATTCTTTCAACAAATCTTTACTGACTACGGACCGTGTGCCCAGCACAGCTCTAGGAGTGATAGCCTCCTTGTTCCCCTCCAGTCTTCCACTTTTGTCCCTCTGAAACCCATCCTTAAAGCAATGGGAGTGATTTTTTCAGAAATATAGATCACATCATTCTCCTACTTAAAACCCTTTAGGTATTCCTTGTCCCACTAGGCGTAAAATCTAGATTTCTTCTTGTGGCCATGGCCATCTGCCAGCTCTTCCAAGTCTTTGACGTAACCTCTGAACCCTGTCTGCTTTGCTCCTTCTCTGTTAGCTTCAGTCATGTTGGCCTCCTGTCTGGTCTGTGGTTTGAGGAACGGGCAAGTTGACCCTCACTCTAGGTATTGATATATTGTGTTTATCGTAACCCTTGTCGGGAATGCTCTTACATCAGGTTTTTGCTTTGCTTGCTCTGTCGTATAATTTAGGTCCTCCTTCAGTATTACTCCTTTAGAGAGGCCTTCACTGGCCCCCAGTCTAAAGTAGCCCATCGTGCTACAGCGCCTTATAGTGTCTTACTATTCTCAGATCATTTATTGTCTGAAATTAATGTTGTTTGCTTATTTACTTATATATTTTTGACCCCCTCCCCTAATTGTAAGTTCCATAAAAGGTCATCTAGGATTGAA
Organism: Lipotes vexillifer; assembly: GCF_000442215.2. Taxonomy (NCBI): domain Eukaryota; kingdom Metazoa; phylum Chordata; class Mammalia; order Artiodactyla; family Lipotidae; genus Lipotes; species Lipotes vexillifer. Next base: position 3,069,900 of record NW_006780198.1, on the reverse strand, counting down.
TTCCCAGTGCCCGGAGCAGTAAGCTCTCAAGAAATGTTTTGAAAATGAGTAAAGCGTTTAGTGATCTCCTCCACATATCTCTGTTAGAATCAGTTGCTGGAGTGGAGTTTTAGCAGTGAGCTGGTTGGGAGCACTGGCTCTGGGTTTTTCATCCTGACACCATTTACTAACGTGTGACCTTGGACATGTGTGACATGCTCCTTAACTCCTCCAGATTGCAAATTCCATATCCAAAGATTGTGATAAATAATAATAATAATAATTATTATACTCATTTCATGGGGTTGTTGTGATGATTAAAAGAGTAGATGATTAAATACTTGTAAAGCAAGTAAAACAGTACCTGGCACACAGCTTTCTAGATCTTGATAAATGTTAGCTATTATTATTACCATCACTGTCTTTTGCATCTGTCATGGGTCAGATTAGAGACTCATTTGTTTAATTAGTTTCTGTTTTAAAATATATATGCCCTGACCCCTCATTATGAAATACTTTAATCAAATCAGTACCTTAAAAAAAAAAATCAGTACCTATTGGGGCTTTCCAGGAATGGCAGGTTTGATTGGATAAGAGGAGACAAGAGTAATTTAGGAAAGTGGGACTAGGTGGGGTGAAGTCCTTGAGATGCTTAATGTCCCAGCCTTCGGGACTGGGAAGATGAAGGCTGAAAGGAAAAGTTGCACAAACATCAGGGTTTTCCTACTTGGCAACATTAACAAGAATCTTGAGGTTGTGATGCTGTGGAAGATTGCTTGGTAAGTTGCTGGTGCTAGAATGAACGCATCCATACTGATGTAGAAAGCTGTAGCCTGCAGCTTTTGAACTTTGAGCTCTGTTCCACTAATCCATAGGGTTCCCAATGCTGTGCTTGGGTTGGAGCACAGAGCTCGTGTTTAGAAACGAAGAGAGTGTCTGATGATGGCAAGGAGGAGGGATGGAAGGAGGACAGCATGAGGAGAGGCAGCATGACCTGCGAGGCTGTTGTGGTGACCAAGGGCAGATACGAGGAAGCTCTGAGCAAGGGGGATGAAGGTGTGAGGATGAATCGAGAGGGGCACGAGGCTGGTCATTCCTGATCTGTGAGGAGCGGGTCTGAGAGAGAACCTTAGATGATCCCCAGGTTTCTGACTTCCGTGATTGGGTGAATTAGGAGTGCACGTTTGAGTCTCAGCTCCACCACTTCCCAGCAGAGTGAACTTTGGCAATTTACTTCATTTTTCTGAGCTCAGTTGCATTGCCTGTAAAATGGCGGAGGTAACTAATGGTGTTTATCTTACAGACTTGTCTTGAGGTTATAAGACACTTAAATATAAGTGAGGTTATATTTAGTGTGTAGTAATTTATGTAGTAATAGTGAAAGTGATTAGTAAATATACCTTCTTATTATCTTTACTAACAAATAGGATTGGGAATAATATTGAGACAATCAGATTGGGGAGGAGAAGGTTTTGGGGGTAAAGTGTGTATGGGCCATGAGTTTAGGTAAGAGGTCTGGAGCTAGATAGCTAGATTTGGCCAGGAGGTGATAATTAAGAAAAGTGTCTTACGTATAGTAGATACTCAGCAAATCAGATATGAATGTCATGTGTTGATTTATCTTTCTTTCCAAAGTTGTAATTGGTAACCAAAAAATGAATTTTTTAAAAGACAAGCAAATTCTGGCCTGAGCCAGTCTCTTAACAGGTTTTGTGCTCCAAAGACAACTTCCCCTCCCCCACCCCACCTCACCCAATACATACCGTGTTTTCACAACACTGCAGGCAGTGATCTTTTAAAAACCTCACAACACTGCAGGCAGTGATCTTTTAAAAACCTAAGTCAGATCCTGTCCCTCCTTTGCATGAGACTTTGCAGTAGCCGGACATGTAACTCAGGAAGAATCAGAATCCGTACAATGCTGTCCAGCCCTTACCCGCCATCCCCACCCCTCCGTGCTTGCTCACTCACTCCCCACACTGGCTTTCTTGCTATTTCTTCCTTCTGCCCTGAGTACTATTACTATTATTATTTTTTTTTTGGTACCCGGGCCTCTCACTGTTGTGGCCTCTCCCGTTGCGGAGCACAGGCTCCAGACGCGCAGGCTCAGTGGCCATGGCTCACGGGCCCAGCCGCTCCACGGCATGTGGTATCTTCCCAGACCGGGGCACGAACACATGTCCCCTGCATCGGCAGGCGGACTCTCAACCACTGTGCCACCAGGGAAGCCCCCCTGAGCACTATTAATTATAATATACGTCAGATCATGATTTCAACTCGTATTAGTACTGCGTCAGTTGACAAGTGGCAGAAATCCAGCTCAAACAAAAAAGGATGTTAAGTTTGTATAATCTGGAAGCTTGGTGGGTGAACCTGGGTGGATCCAGAGGTTCAGAGAAACAGTGAGAATCTCTCTTTTCCCCCATCTTATTCCTTTGTTTTCCTTTGTGTTAGCTTCATTCTTATCAGGCTTTCCTCGTGTTGTAGCAGAGATGACTGTCTGCAGCTCTAGGCCTCAGCCCTCTAGCTAGGGGACCCAGCAAAAGAGATTATTTTTTCTCGTGGTTCTAGTAGACGTTCTAGGAAGGGTTCCAACTGGCTGTGCTTGGGACATGGGCCCATTCTTGAACCAGTTGTGGTGGCCAGGGGTATTTTAGCACACTGATTGGGCAGCCCTGGATCCACCCAAAATACATATTATCAAGTCCCCGCAAGAGAAAGGGATTCTTTTCTTAGAAAGGGGCGGGAGGAGGGTAGACAAACAAAAACTATCATCAGACTGTTATTTAACATGAACATAGATATAATCTGTTTTAACAGAGGTACAAACAAAATGCTTTCATAATGCTCAGGAAGCACCAGATAATCCTGAGTGTGAGGCTCAAAGGAATCTTCACAGAGATGATGTTTAAACTGGGCCTTTCAAAATTAAGAGAGATGTTGAAAAATAGAAAAGGAATGTGCTTTACGTGGAGGGAAAGTGTGTATGCCATGACGTGGCGGTTGGAACATGGAGAAGTAAGGGCTGAGACCAGAAGTTTAATCCTTAAAATTAGAGTGCCAAGGAGTTCAGACTTCAATCTCAGTGGGGAGTGGAATCCAGTAGAAGTTTTTAGGCAGAGGAGTAATTTCAGCAGACTTCTGTTTGCAGTGCTTTAGCTAGATGATCAAGAGGGCTGAACCAGGCCAGAGATAGTGTGGTATAGAAGGGGACAAGTTGGAAGACATTGGGGAGATAGAAATGAAAATACTTAATAATAGCTGGACATGCCAGGTATCAACAGATGGGGAAACGTAACCATGGAAATAATAATAATAGCCTGGGGTGAAGCTTCAACAGTGCCACTGATTTTAAAAATAAAAATCAAGTTCTAATATGTGGTGTCTGTTGTCTTGGGTCTAGGTGATTTAAAACATTTTCCATTTTAGACTAGGTACATTTTTCTCCATGATGCTGCAGTTCCTATTTATTTTGTCTCAGCTAGATTTTAAAAGTCTTTTAGTATGGAGACCGTTTGTTTTATTTCTTTTGTCTCTTGACCACAAAACTCAGTATAGAATTGTGCATTTGGCTTACTTAAATATTGAATATGTATTTGTTAACTACACCTCTACTTCTGTGTTTCTTTATTTTGTTGCCCCACTAAAATCTGAAGGTGATCTCTTCTTGACTAAATAAATGTTGTGAGCTATTTGATCAGTCATATTCCCTATTTTTGTTTTTTTGGCCGCCCGTGAGGCTTGCAGGTTCTTAGTTCCCTGACCAGGGATTGAACCCAGGCCACCGCATTAAAAGCACAGAGTTCTAACCACAGACCGCCAGGGAATTTCCCCTATTTTGTTTTAATGGCCAAATGGCATACCTGATAGTATAATTTTCTCCATCAGAGTTACTTGATTCAGAATTTACCCATTAATAATACTATGTACAGGACTTTCACGTAATGAGAGTATTTAAGAATGCAGTTACCATGACTTACTATAGTGTTTGTGAAGAGTTGTAGTATCAGTGGAATTATATCTGGAGAAAATTCTGTTACAAACAAATGTAAAACAGAATTCTCTGTATAGTTAGTCTAGACCTTATAATGTTATGAGACGTGTGATATAAAATTCCTAACTAGCCCCATATAGAACTTGTAGAATTTACGTTTTCCACAGCAGGGTTTTCTCTAGTGCTAAAGCAGGGCATAGAATTTGTTGCTTTTTGTTAAAATGTACTTGAGCAGTTACTAAGGGGCAGCAGCCTTAGTGATCTTTGGGTGCAGCTTGAGTAGCAGTTTAATTTGTAAAGTCCTTTGGGCTTTAAATTAAGTTAAAGAGAATCACCTCTTAAATATATGTCCTTTTCCCTTTTCACTTAACAGCCTCAGTATTCAGATCAGTTTCTGGGACTCTGTTTTCATTCATTCAACCAATATCTGTTGAGTACCTACCTTGTTTCACACATAGTCCTAAGAGCTGAGGAAGCAGCATTGAATAAAACAATCGAAAACATTCTTTTATTTCTGGAGAAACATTTTGGTGGGAGAAAACAGACAATAAACAAAGGAGTACAGACATGTTGTTGATGGTAATAAGTGCTGTGGAGAAAAAAAGGGGCTGGAAAGGGGGAGAGGGAGGGCCAGGATTTGGCTGACGGCGTAGTAATGGTGGGTTTGAAGAGTGGTTGGGGAAGGGGACATTTGAGCAAAGAAGTGAGTCATGCAGATGTCTGAGGAAAGATCATTCTTGCTGGAGAGAATAGCTCTGAGGTCTTTTTTGTGTTTCATCTTATTGATTGGCTTTTCTTGATTAGGCTATGGATGTATGTATGAAGAAACTTTATAGAAAATGAAATACATCAGTTGGAATAAAAACAGTTAAAAATAATGACATGAATGTATTAGGTACTTGAATCCTTTTCGTGATTTTGGACCAGTATTAAAAATATGTGTGGAGTGTGTGGGCATGCGTGTCCCAGGCTGCGTGTGTATGAAGGTTTTACCAAGGCAGCCTTGGTAATTATATTGAGGCATTTCTTCCAGAGGAAGTTTTGATTAGTCATTTGAGTCCAGCAGTCAGCCTGTGTTTATTATGCTTCTGCTATTAGAGTAACACTGTACTTAGTATTGGGGGGATAGAAAAGTACAAGACATTATGTTCTGCTCAGATTGGCCAGATTGTTGTCTGTACCGATAGAGTAAAATAAACCAGCATGGCTGAATGGGAGCAATGCTGGACCCGCAACCCTAAATACCCTTCACATTTGCAGAATAGCTCGAGATGCTGATTCAGCTCTGTAGCTTTTGCTCCTTGGAGCCCTGTTCAAGTTTTTGGAGAGTCATCAGAGAGATTCCCTTTTGGAGTAGGTGTCAGAGAAGGCCTGGTTTTGATTTCAGATGGGTTCAAAGTGCTTGAGAAGACTGTTTACATTGCATAATGATTCTAGAACTGTCGTTGGGAAAACAAGTTACTGAAAATGAATATGATGTATTGATTTTCTGCTGTGGAAGCATGATGTGCTAGGAATGTCATGTTGTAATATTTGATTTTCATTATTAGGTGTAAATAAACTAAATCCTTTGATATACACACTACATTGGAATTGCACTGTTCACTTTGAAAGCTAACAGTCTTTCCCCTTATTTTATACAATATAATCATACCAATTTATATTACCAGCTGATAGAATTAGTTTCTTTTTTTTCCCCCTAAAAAATAGACTTTATATTTTGCTTAGTTGTTAAGCATGTAACAAAGGCATTTTCTTATCCTTAGAATGATATATGGATAATCATATTGTATCTACACTGATCAACATGTCAGGTATAATGTCAAAACCAAAATCTTTTCCTTTTAAGCTGTTATTCACTTCATAAAGTCATCCTCCTTCATTCAGGATTCATTAACTGAACTGATATTCATTGAGTGCCTGCTTTGTGTGTTGTGAGCCAGGACAAGGGCATTAACAGTGGGAATGGAGAGAAGTGGATGGATTCAAAAAATACTTAGAAAGTAGAACGTATAGGACTTGATTGAAGGAAGAATCAAGGTTGCTGCTAGGTTTCTGGCTTGGGCCAGAATGATGATGATGATGATGGTACTTATGTCAATCATCGATTTATTGCCTCTCACCTCTAAGTTTGCCCTATACTGCCCATTCTGTGAAAATGAATGTGGACCCTTTAAATAGTTTCCCTTGCCAGCTGACAGGATGTTAAGAGAGAGACTGAAGGAGGAAAGAGTTTTACTCCATGGCCCCAGTGTCTTGCCTGGCAGGCTCCTGTGGCATGTGGGGCTTCTTCTGTGTCTGGGCTCCTGCAGCTCTTAGTGGCCGGCTGCTTCCCCCCACTCCCACCCCCTCCCTTGGGCAGTTTGGTAGCAGAGTGCCTCCAGTGAGATGCTTCCCCACAAACAACTTTCTTTGTTATTCTAGAGGATAGATTTCTGGCAAGGTTTAGAGGGCAGATTTCCAGAAATTCTGCTGGATATGAGCCCTCTCCAGCAAGGTCTGGATCTCAGCCCTAGAACTGGGGAAACTCTTTTTTGGGTGCTCTGTCTCAGCCCCAAAGGTAGTGGCGATGATTTATTATGCTGTATATATTATGCTGTTGTATTTTGTGTCATCTATGCGTTTCTTTTTTTTTTTAAATAAATTTATTTATTTTTGGCTGCATTGGGTCTTCGTTTCTTTCTGCGTGCGGGCTTTTCTCTACTTGCGGCGAGCCTGGGTTACTCTTCGTTGCGGTGGCTTCTCTTGTTGTGGAGCACGGGCTCTAGGCGCACCGGCTTCAGTAGTTGTGGCACGTGGGCTCAGTAGCTGTGGCTCTTGGCCTCTAGAGCAGAGGCTCAGTAGTTGTGGCCCACGGGCCTAGTTGCTCCGCGGCATGTGGGATCTTCCCGGACCAGGGCTCGAACCCGTGTCTCCTGCATTGGCAGGCGGATTCTTCACCACTGTGCCAGCAGGGAAGCCCCTGCCTTTATTCTTTAGAGTTCTTTTTACTTCTTGCTAGCCAATTCCTTATTACTTCAATCCCCTGTTGTAGTTAATTATTATTTATCTTAAAAACTTTTCTCGTTTGAATTACTGTGTGGTTTCTCTCTCTTGATTGGATTCAGGCTGATACAGTGCTCTGATATGGTCCCAGAGGAACAACTTATTTGGGGAGAGGGACAGACAGTGAACTTGGTTTGAGACATGCTAAATTTTGAGTACAGGACTCGTAGGCGGAGATATCCAAGAGCTGGTGGTACATATGGGTTTATGAGCTCTGGACAGAAGATTTGGGTTTGGAGATTGTTCAGGGAGTGTGTGAGGAAAGAGATGAAAGTAGGGCCCACGATAGAGTCCTGTAGATCACTGTCCTGAGGCATGTTCAGATGCAGAGGAGCCTATTAAGGAGCCTCAGGGAGATTGGCCACAAAAATAGGAGAATAAGGCGTCAGTGAAGAAGTGGGTAGTTATCGGTGTTGAATGTTACTGAAAGGCCAAATAATAGAAGGAATGGAAATTGTCCACAAGTAGCGAAACTAGCAAAAAGCATATGCAACCTTAAAAATATTTGCTTGTTTATTTAGAAAGGATCACTGGAAATTCCATCCAATTAAATTTACCAAGTGTCTTGGTCCCTATTAGCATAGAAATTAAGGGTGTGGGTTCTGGAGCCTTAACTGCTTGGGTGAGAATGCCATTTCCACCAGTTATTAGCTATGAGGGCTTCGATAATTTATTAAGCCCTCTGTGGCACTACTCCCTCATCTGTATGTAGATGAAATAATGTACTCTTCCCAATGCTGGAATGGTATGTTGTTCATAATGTGTTATTCCTAGGGTTGTAGTGAGGGTGAGATGAGGTAATGTATATAAAGCACGGAGCAGTATCTGGCACACAAGCCCTTGGTGAATGTGGCTGTGGTATTGTTGGCACACTGGGCATTGTGGTGGGTGACAGGCAGGGAAAGATGACCAGGACTGCAGGCTCCACCTTGAGGGCGTGGGGAGGGGGAAGAGGCTTATTAATGTGATATAGTAAGTGGTAGGTGTCAGGTAAAGGCCTGAATAAGGTGCCAGAGGGATTCTGATGTGGAGTCCCAGAGGAGGTAAGGGCTGAGTTGGATGTTGGAGGGGTGCAGTTTTGCTCCCCGGGGGGATGGTGGCTCTGAACAGAACACAGCATTGGTAGTGGAGGACGGAGTGTGCTTGATGGTGTGTACAGTCCCACAGCAGGGTCACGGCTGGCCTGTGGAGTTGAGGTGGGATGACAGCAAGGGTGGACATACACCCTCAGAACAGGTGTTTAGTCCACATCCCTATTTTCCATAGTGTATTTCACCCTTATTTCTAGATTTATTGCTCATCTCTTTTTATTATTTCTG
>NW_006780198.1:3052183-3061553 GCF_000442215.2 Lipotes vexillifer | reverse complement strand
TGCTGAACCATTGCTAGTTAACAACAATCTAAAACTTTTGTTTGGTGTCAACATTTTGCATAGGCTTTCATTGACTCTGAGCTTTGAGTGTTCTAAGTTGGTGTTCTGGAAGAGAAGTTGGAATACTTCAACTAGTGTCACTTCATTGGATTTTACTCTCAGGGTTGAATAATTTTGCCTGATTCCTGGACATTGATAAAGCTCACAGCAGTTAACAGTTCACACGGGTTCTCTTTAACTTGCAATTCTTTTTGAAAATTTCAAACAACTGAAGAAATGTAAACTCCTCAAAATTATATGACTGCTCTTTCAAGAACTTACATTTTTGGAGATTTAGGAAATAACAGTGTAATTAATTTTTGATTCCTTGGAGGAAAAGAAGAAGTCCTCCCCCAAAGTTGGTGAACATTTGGTCCTACCAAAGTGCGGTCCTACCAAAGCGCGGTCCTACCAAAGCGCGGTCCTACCAAAGCGCTGTCCTGAGATAAGTCTGTTGTAATGCTTTCACTGAAGACCCTTAAGTCAAAAAGCAGAAACCAGCCAACAGACATTCCTTTGATTTTGTTATCGTACGATCTGGGATGAGGAGGTCGCTTGGCTGGAATGGCACTCTCTAATCCAGAAATTCTCTTGAAAGTTCTGCTTCTGGGACTTCCCTGGTGGCGCAGTGGGTAAGACTCTGGGCTCCCAATGCAGGGGGCCCAGGTTTGATCCCTGGTCAGGGAACTAGATCCCACATGCATGCCACAACTAAGAGTTTGCATGCCACAACTAAGGAGTCCACATGCTGCAACTAAGGAGCCGGTGAGCTGCAACTAAGGAGCCCTTCTGCCACAGCTAAGACCTGGTGCAACCTAAATAAATAAATAAATAAATAAAAAGAAAGTTCTGCTTCTGAATCTTCAGAGGAAGGGTGAACATATTCTCTAAAGGAAGATTAGAAGAATCATCATTGGCTACTTCTCCACCCCCACAGAAAGAAAAGTTAAACCGTTCTTTATTGGCTAGGACTTTTGGGAATTATACAAAGGAAGGAAGCTAAGAAGGAAAGATGTCAAACTGTGACCCTTTGAAGATTTTTGTTTTTGTTTTCCCCTTGCTTTACTTAGATGTAGCAGAGACTTATAGGGAATTTTGTTTTTGGTGAAAACCAAGTGTTTATGTAAAAGAGCGTTGAGAGACCAAAGAAAAGACTCTTGGGGCAATTTTACTTTGCTTGACTATGCCTTGTATAAAATAACAGAAGTTGAAGTGTTATTCTTCTGTTAATTACCTCTTTTGCAAGGGCAAGAGCAATTTCCAGATTATTATATTTTTGGAATTTTTTGGTTTTGAAGGTTGATAAAATATTTCATATTGGTGATTTATTGGAAAGTTGAAAGAAAAATATACTCACTTTAAGTTGAACAAGTATAAATTTCATAGCTGAAATATAGAAGCTGAATGTATAGAACCATACATTTTACTGTATGGTTAGCTTTCTGTATCTGTGGTTTCTGCATCTGCGGATTCAACCAACTGTTGAGATATTTGAAAATATTTGGAAAAAAATTCCATAAAGTTCCAGAAAGTAAAACTTGAATTTTCTGCTCACCCAGCAGTTATTTACATAGCATTTACATTGTATTAGGTATTAGTAAGTAATCTAGAGGTAATTTAAAGTACACAGGAGGATGTGTGTAGGTTGTATACAAATACTATACCATTTTATAGAAGGGACTTGGTTAAGTCCTTGAGGACACCAAGGGGCAACTGTATTTACTGTATGATATGCATTTACTATATTAATGTACTGTATAATCATATATCTTCTATCCATACCTTTATTTGTGTTGAAGGATTATCATTGCAGCATTATAGCAAAAGTTGCAAACATATAGGCTAATAGTTAAATGAACATGGTATATACCCATACAATGGAATTCTGTGCAGCAGTTAAAAAGAATGAGATACTTTGTGTGCACTGACTTGAAACAAACTCCAAGATAAATGAAGTAAACATAAAAAGGTTGCAGAAGGATATATGGAGTATATTACTATTTATTTGTGTAAGAAAAAAAGTTATTTATACTTGTATCTGTATATGAATGGAATATCTCCAGAAAGCTTAAACAAGAAGCTGATAAAAGTGGGTGTGTGTCTGACACCCTCCTGCAGTTCTTTGTATATGTATATCTATATAAAAACTGTAGCCTGCTTATATTGACTGTTAGGAATTTTATGTGCCTCCCTCACATATTTCCAGGATGTCAAGATGTTAGATTTTAGGTGGTAACAAACAAAAATTGCAGCCAGACAGCTCAAGCTTGAATTCCTGCTCTGTTGTGGTATAAATTCTGCTGTCAATAAAATAAAAATAGTAAAAATTGAAGAGGTTTAACTTAGGTTGTCCATGTAAAGTACCTAATATAAGCACAGTGTCTGGCACACAGTGCTTGACAATCAATAAATATCAATATTAGGTATTATTATCAAGAAGTGTACAGTTTTATGGGAAAGGCAAATAATAAATTTAACTGTTTTATATGGGTGTTTCTGTGGGGACGTAGTAAGTAAAGGGGAAATCAGAAAAGGCTGTATAAAAAAAGGAACTTTGAAAAGTTTAAAGTGTGAGAGAGTAAGATAAATTAAGGAAGGCCATTCCAGGTATGAGGAGTTCTCCTTATACAAAAGTAAGAAACAGTGTGAGTGAGTTTGAATAGTAACTAATAGTTCATAATGGCTTGAACCAGTCTAGGTTAGGAGAGGGGAAATGGCAGATGATGATGATAGCTAACATTTATCAAGCACTTAGGTAAGGTACTGCTCTAAATGCTTTTTATGTTTTAATTAATTAAATCCCTGTGGTCACTATGATATCAATACGGTAATTAACCTGATTTTACTGATGAGGATACTGAGGCAGGGAGGTAAAGTTATTTGTCCAGAAGATCATATAAAGTAGTAAGACCATGTCTGTGTGTACCCATTCTTCATTCTGCCCAGGAGTCTAGTAGCTACAGGAATAGGGCAGACCTTGAACAGTGACTGAATTCACTCTCATAAACTTTGGGACACTATTGAAGGATACTTTTAAGCAATAAAGTAAAACTCTCAGATTTGTACCCGAGGATGAACAGTACTGGCTTAGGGGAGATGACGAAAGTTTTGCTCCTCTTTTCTTTCCCTTCTCCTTCCCACATCCTTTACGTTCTGAAGAAATTGTGCAGTTAATTGTAATACTTGGAGAAAACTGAAGGAGCTCTTTAAACCGATCTTCACTTGGTTAATGTGGAGACAGTTTTAGGACTTCTCTGACTGTATCAGAATAAAGATAAGGATGAAAAATAGCTCATCCTATTATGTACATATTTTGGATTAAGCTCCTATATGATCAATTGTCGTACAACACATTACCCCAAAACAACAGCTTAAAACAGGATTCAGCGTTATTATCTCACACACTATTTGGGGGTCAGGAATCAGGAGTGGCTTACCTGGGTGGTTCTGGCTTGTGGTCTCTTCTGAGGTTGCAGTCATTGGAAGGCTTGACTGGAGCTGGAGGATCCAGTTTCAAGTCGCTCACTCACCTAGCTGGCGAGTTTGTGCTGGCTTTTGGCAGAAGCCTTAGTTCCTTGCTGTATGAAACCTCTTCATAGGGCTGCTTGAGTGTCCTCATGACATTGCAGCTGGCTTTCCAGAGGTAGGGATCTAAGAAAGAAGAAGCTACAATGTCTTTGATGACCTATAGCCTAGACACAGTCGCTTCTCCAATATTGTATTGATTATTTAGGTCAGCCCAATTCAGCTGTGGGATGACATCATACAAGGATTTGAACACCAGGAGGCAGAGATCAGTGGGAGCCATTTTGGAAATTGGCTACCATAGTTCCCATGAAAACATTACGGAATAGAATGATAAAAGCTAGAACTTGATCAGGCAGATGAAAACCTGCTCAACATCGTTATTCCTCAGAGAATTGCAAGTTAAAACCTCAGTGAGATAACACCTGTCAGTATGGCTATCATCAAAAACCACAAATAGCAATTGTTTGTGAGGATGTGGAGGAAAGGGAACCCTGGTGCACTGTTGGTGGGAGTGTGCAGCCACTGTGGAGAACAGTATGGAGGTTCCTCAAAAAATTAAAACTAGAACTACCATATGACCCAGCAATTCCACTCCTGGGTATTCCACTGTGGAGAACAGTATGGAGGTTCCTCAAAAAATTAAAACTAGAACTACCATATGACCCAGCAATTCCACTCCTGGGTATTCCACTGTGGAGAACAGTATGGAGGTTCCTCAAAAAATTAAAACTAGAACTACCATATGACCCAGCAATTCCACTCCTGGGTATTCCACTGTGGAGAACAGTATGGAGGTTCCTCAAAAAATTAAAACTAGAACTACTATGTGACCCAGCAATTCCACTCCTTGGTATTTGTCTGAAAAAAACCCAAAAACACTAGTTCGAAAAGATACATGTACCCGTGTTCATAGCAGCATTATTTACAATTGCCAAATTATGGAAGCAACCCAAGTTTCCATCAGCAGGCGAATGGATAAAGAATTTGTGATACACTCACACACACAACCATACACACACAACCATACACACACAAATACTACTCAGCCATAAAAAAGAGCAAAATTTTGCCCTTTGCAGCAATATAGATGGACTTGGAGGGTATTATGCTAAGTGAAATGAGTCAGAGAAAGACAAATACTTATGTGTGGAATCTAAAAAATAAAACAAACTACTGAATATAACAAAACAGAAACAGACTCACAGATAATAGAGAACAAACTAGTGGTTACCAGTGGGGAGAGGGTGGGGGGAGGGGCAAGATAGGAGTAGGATGTTAAGAGGTACAAACTACTATGTATAAAATTAATAAGCTACAAGGATATATAGTACAACACAGGGAATATAGCTAGTATTTTATAACTATAAATGAAATATAACCTTTAAAAGTTGTGAATCACTTGTACACCTGAAACATATATTGTATACCAACTATACATCAATTAAAAAAAAAAAAACAATTAGAAGTTGAAGGAGCCCTACCCTGGTGGTTTCAAAGTGTGGAGCTAGACCATCAGCATCACTTGGGAGCCTCTTAAAAACGTGAAATCTGACCTGATGAATAAAGACTTAGAGTGATGCCCAACAATTAAAAAAAAAAAGATTTTATATTTTAGAACAGTTTTATTAGATTTATAGAAAATTTGAGTTGATAGTACAAGAGAGTTCCTATATAGCATGTCTGCACACACATGCACACACATAAGTTTTCCAATATCTTGCATTAGTGTAGTGGTATATTTGTTACAATTAATCAACCAATATTGATAACACTATTATTAACTAAAGGTTTACATTGATTCACACTTAGTGTTGTATAATTCTGTAGGTTTTGACAAATGCGTAATGCCATGTATCCACCATTACGTTATCAAGCAGAACAGTTTCACTGCCCTAAAACTCCCGTGTGCTTCACCTATTCATCTCTCTCTTTTCCTCCCTTGAACACCCGGCAACCAGTGGTCTTTTTACATTCTGTAGTTTAGCCTCTTCCAGAATGTCCTATAGTTGGACTCATGCAGTATATAACCTTTCGGACTGGCTTCTTTTACTTGGCAATATGCATTTAAGCTTCCTCCATGTTTTGGGGTGTGTATGTATGTGTGTATACTGAGAACTCGTTTCCTTTTATTGCTGAATAACATTCCAATTTATGGATGTACCAAGTTTGCTTATACATTCACCAGTTGAAGGACATCTTGGTTGCTTTTCTGTTTTTGGTAATTATGAATAAAGCAGCTGTAAACATCTGTGTGCAGATTTTTATGTGAACATAAGTTTTCAGGTCAGTTGGATAAATACCCAGAAGTGCAGTTGTGGGATTGTATGGTAAGACTGTGTTTAGCTATGTAAAAAATAGCCATGCTGTTTTTAATGTTACCTGTAGGTGAAGGTGCCAGATATTTGAGCTTCTGGTAGTTTTCTTGATTTTTTTTCCTCCTCTGTTGTCTTTGGGTTTCCCTAAGAATTCCTTCTTAAATAGAGTCTTGCCTTGCAGCTCTCTCAGTTGTAAGCCACTGTTACTTATGCTGGAGCCCTGTTCATTTGGTGGTAAGGCACTGGGGAGGGGAAACATTCTATAATCTTATATTAAATCTCAGTTTTTTAGTGGGTCCAAAGTCCATGGGCTATGACCTTCAGAAGTTTCTTAGCCTTTTTCCCCCTCTTATTTATTTATTTATTTATTTATTTATTTATTTTTGGCGGTACGCGGGCCTCTCACTGTTGTGGCCTCTCCTGTTGTGGAGCACAGGCTCCGGACGCACAGGCTCAGCGGCCATGGCTCACGGGCCTAGCCGCTCCGCAGCATGTGGGATCTTCCCGGACCGGGGCATGAACCCGTGTCCCCTGCATCGGCAGGCGGACTCTCAACCACTACGCCACCAGGGAAGCCCTTTCTCCCTCTTCTTAATGTTAAGACAGGAAGGTGAGAGGGGACTGGAGTTGACTAATTGCCTTTGCTCTGGCAAAGTAGTTTCCCTTAGAGAACAGGCCTTTTTTATGGAGAATGAGCTGAGCTATTTCAAAATGGTTATTCTCCCCTCCCCCTGGACAAACTATTAGGGAAATTTCTCTGATCTTCATGTGAGAACCTGGTGGGTGTCCCTGAGTCTGGACCGCCAGGAGTTTTTAACTCTCAAGCTAGTGCTTACTCAGAGTTTGGAAATTTGTCAAAATTACCATTTAAGCATTCCTACCAGTTAACTGGCTCTTGTAGCTTTGCTTCAGGTCAGCTGATCTTGGCTGTGTGGCTTTCAGTATTTTCTGTCTCTCCAGATTTTCGAAGTGGTGTGATTTTAGTTCTCTGATGGATCTAAGAAAAGTAATTGATATCAGTTTTTTAGCTTTTTTCTTGTTGTGAAGATGGGAGTAGTGATTTCCAAGCTCTTTATATAAGAGTCAGGGCTGAAATTGGAAGTCTGGTGTCCATGGGTCTTTGCTTAAACAAATACCTCTAGGTGATTCTGATGAATGCTAATGGTTGAGAACCACTGATTTAGCCCAATTTCCTCATTTTACAGATGAGAACACTGAAGTCCAAAGAGGGGAAATGACTTTTCTGATTATGCAGAGTCCAAAACCTAGACTAGAATCTGGGTCTGTTGGCCAGATCATCTTCATACTGTTTTTTCTATTTACATATAGTTCCCTTCAAAGGGATTAATCATATTTCATATTGAAGGTTGTGGGAAATACCTTCATTTTGATGGTTCACTGATTTAAATCCTTGATATTTACCTCCAATTCATTCTGGGATCTGGTTTATAATTATGCTCATTGTTGTAGCTATTGCGAAGCTCGCTTGAAATGTTCCCTTTGATATCAATCTCAGACCACCTCAGAAGTGAGCCCTTAATGCAGCCCGGCTATGAGTAAAATAGTGTCTAAAAGAAAACCCTGGAGTTCTTCATTCAGTCTTTCGGAAAGCCTAATGTGAACCATTTATGTGGCATGACTCAGCTGCATCTGTCACTTCTTCCTTCCCGTACATTCCCATAATTTTATTTCCTTAATTTTTGGTATGGAGTGGATAGCAGCTGTAATCCTGTTTTCTCCAAACCAGCCCCTCTCCTGTGCTTGCGCATCTGACATGCTTCTTAATCTCTGTCTGGGGAAGCCTCGGAATATTTGTTCTAGAGCAGGACCTGGCAGACTTTTTCTGTAAAGGGCCACATAGGTAATATTTTAGCCTTTGCAAGTCATGGGATCTTTGTTGCAGCTACTCAACTCTGTTCTTGTAGTGAGAAAGCAGCCAACCTCACGCAGTATGTAAGCGAACGGACGTGTCTGTGTTCCAGTAAAACTTTATTTACAGAAACAAGCTGCTGGCCCATGTTCTAGAACTTCTAGAAATCCTATTTTCACTTTTATGTGCCAAAGGATGCTGGTTTTTTTTTTTGTGGTACGCGGGCCTCTCACTGTTGTGGCCTCTCTTGTTGCGGAACACAGGCTCCGGACGCGCAGGCTCAGAGGCCATGGCTCACGGGCCCAGCCGCTCCGCGGCATGTGGGATCTTCCCAGACCAGGGCACGAACCCGTGTCCCCTGCATTGGCAGGTGGACTCTCAACCACTGCGCCACCAGGGAAGCCCTTTTTATTTTATGTATGTATGTATGTATGTATGTATGTTTGTTTGTTTGTTTGTTTTTGGCTGCGTTGGGTTTTAAACAAGTTTTGAGCAGGGTTGAGACCTTATGGTCTTGTGTGAATCTAGATTAAAACAAGGGGGAAGAAACCCCCGCAAACCTGGTTATTTACTGTAACAGCTAAGACAGTCTATACTGCCAGTGGTGTGTGGTAAAACATGTCTTTTAATAAGTTCTTAAAGATAAAGAATAGGGGCTTCCCTGGTGGCGCAGTGGTTGGGAGTCCGCCTGCCGATGCAGGGGTCGCGGGTTCGTGCCCTGGTCCGGGAAGATCCCACATGCCGCGGAGCGGCTATGCCTGTGAGCCATGGCCGCTGAGCCTGCATGTCCGGATGCTGTGCTCCGCAACGGGAGAGGCCACAACAGTGAGAGGCCCGCGTACCGCAAAAAAAAAAAAAAAAGATAAAGAATAATAGAAAATCTCAAGTTATGGTGTGTTATAGGTGCCTATGGAGTTATTAGGTTAGAGGGATGGTTTTAATTTACTTGGAGGCCTTGGTAGGTTGCTTGCATGCTTAGAAAATGTGGATATTGGTGTTTGTGCTCTGCAGCTAACACAGGTCTTGGTTGCCATGGCTTCTCATTAGCTCCTTAAGATCCCTTTAGGGCTCTGGTTGCCTGGCTAGTGAAAGGGCAGGAGTTGCTAGGAGCTGAAAGGACAGATGCAAGCTGAGAAGTAGCCCCAGGGAGCACTCGCTATTTGGGGCGAAGGTTTGTATGTTATGTCAAAGGTATGAACTTGAAGTTTTGCTGGAGAGAACTCCTCGCTAACTGGGTTAATTTATATATGCTACAAGTCATCTTTGTTTCAGAGATCTCTGCAATTTGAATTAATTAAAAAATTAAAAATGCAGATTATAAAATTCTGTTTTGGGTGATTTGCTGTCCTTTGGGAAGTACTTCTGACCTTTAATAATGGTGGGTAATTGAAATAAGTTTTAGTAATGAGTGCTACCAATCCATTTAAAAAAGGTCAGTCTACAGTATTAGAATACTGGAAGTTTGCTTATTAATTAGAAGGGTCTTATGATTAGAATTTAATTATTATGGGCTAAAAAGAATATCACAAGGAGACTCTAGAGGGCAGTGTAACTCAGCATGTTCGTGCTTCTGGCATTAAGTTTAGCTTTGGAAAAATAACCTATGTGTTCTGAACTC
>NW_006780198.1:3049479-3052173 GCF_000442215.2 Lipotes vexillifer | reverse complement strand
CTCTTTCCCCACTACACCGTAGAATGTGAGTTTTGGAAAGAAGTGCTCTGGTTTGGCTTGGAGAGGTTACTTAGATAATATATCATAATTATTGGCCCTAGAGAATATCTGTGCTTGGCTTAAAACATATTGGCTTAGAAAACCCGGAATTCTCTTATTGATTCAACTAAATTGAATTGAGTTTGCTTTTCAGGCATTTGTGGAACATTAAGCAAAAGGAATGGTATATCTTGTGTTTTCAAATATTTTTTGAGTAGGAAGTAATGTACCCTCTATTAGAGAGTTCAGACAAGTGAAAAGAGTTTGACTTATTCTGACACATTTAAAACATTTCTTGAAAGTAGAAGGTTGCAGCTGGATGCTTGATTGGCAGATGTCTTAATTAGTGTTTAACTTTTCAAATGTATGCATTTAGCAAGATCCAAAGGCCAATCATTTTTTTCCTTTTAATTTTTTTTTTTTTTTTGTGGTATGCGGGCCTCTTACCGCTGTGGCCTCTCCCATTGCGGAGCACAGGCTCCGGATGCGCAGGCTCAGCGGCCACGGCTCATGGGCCCAGCCGTTCCGCGGCATGTGGGACCCTCCCGGACCGGGGCACGAACCCGTGTCCCCTGCATCGGCAGGCGGACTCCCAACCACTGCGCCACCAGGGAAGCCCTCCTAATTTTTAAACTTCCATATATTGGGGGGAAATCTATTTTTTGACTCATTTACACATAAGTCATCAAATGTGGTTTCAAAAAATATTTTTAAGTCTAAGGAGCTTTTGGGTCATTAAAATTTTTTCTCCATTAAAAGCAAAAACTGGGAATCACAAAGGACAAAGTAAAGAATCTCCTAGAATTTTAGATTTGAGATTTAAACTATTAATTGTAAACGTAGGAAACTGATTCTGTGATCGCGTTTCCTGGTGTTATTATGCTGTGGAAATTAGTATGTCCAGCCGTTAAGTGCGACACATGTACATCTGGGATTTTGAGCTTTTCATTTAAATTTTGACCTATTAGAATGACCTTAAAAATCTACTTTTTTTTAAGGTGTTCATTATCTGATCTAGTATAAGTAAAGTTTTCCATTCATGGTTAAAATGAATGCGTTTGGTAGAGCACTATGAAATTCTTGGATGAAAGGCCTTATGTAAGTGCAAATACTGCAAATTTAAGAAACATATTATGGGGATTCTTTTCCTAGTGTTTGTTCACATTGGTTTGTTCACATTGGTTTATAGATATCAACCAAAGGATCTTCTTTTTGTTAGTTGTCTTGTCTTGTCTAGTTATTTATCTTTCCATTGCGTTCTACTTCAGGTTGGGTAAAATCGTTATTTTGACCTAGTTCTTTGGAAAGAAATAGATCAGAAATTATTTAAACGATAGTGTTCCTCACATTTTGAATAATGTTAAGACTGAAATACTTTTGGGAAACAGGTGTAAGTATTGTGTATTAGCTTTGATTACTGGCATTGGGTATTAGCTTCACCTCTTGTATCACCTGAATATGCATCTTTTTTTATTTTAATCACGTAAAATAATATATAATACTATTTATGTGTATAAAATGTATAACACATCAGAGCTTTCACCTGAAATTGTGTATTTTAAAAAATTTGTACGAATTGGTATGGTATGTAGGTAAACAAAAGAGCTTTTTTTTTTAAAATGAAGTTAGTAACAGAGAGTGTTCTTTGGAGAAGGTTTGAGGTTATTAGTTTACACTGTATATAGAAATAGAAGGTAACTTTTTCTTTTTAAATAAATTTATCTCTTTATTTATTTTTGGCTGCATTGGGTCTTTGCTGCGTGCGGGCTTTCTCTAGTTGCGGCGAGCGGGGGCTACTCTTCGTTGCGGTGCACAGGCTTCTCGTTGCGGTGGCTTCTCTTGTGGAGCACAGACTCTAGGCACGCGGGCTTCAGTAGTTGTGGCACATGGGCTCAGTAGTTGTGCCTCACGGACTCTAGAGTGCAGGCTCAGTAGTTGCGGTGCACGGGCTTAGTTGCTCTGCGGCATGTGGGATCTTCCTGGACCAGGGCTCGAAGCCGTGTCCTCTGCATTGGCAGGCGGATTCTTAACCACTGTGCCAGCAGGGAAGTCCCTTTTTTTGGTTTGTTTTAGTCTAGCAAATTCACAGACCATTTACTTTGGTGTAGATAGTATTACTCAGTTGTTTTTTTTGAATTTTAATTTGTCAAAGTCTCCTGGTAGTTTGAAATATATATGAGAAATTTTCCTTAACCTAAGATTTAAATACTATGTAAGTTTATTCTATTCAGTTTATGTATTCTATTCAATATATACACTCAATTTATTACTCACACTTTTGAAAACTTCCCTATGTACAATACCTTACCCCCATCCTTTGGAATAAATTTTTAGTTACTGTTTTCCCCCAGCTTCCCCCAACCCACTGTTTCGGTTTCCCCAATTTACCCATTTCTCCAGTTTACCTGTTTCGTTCTCCATTTTGTTGATTTTGTTTTTTTTTCCCTTTGATGGCAGTGGCTCCTTTTGCTCAAGAGAAAAAATTTCTCAAGTCTGATTATAAAATGTCTTGAATTGTCTGTCTAAATGTTTTGTTTTATATGGATACACGTCTTTGGTTATAATGTAAGAGAATCACAAGTTATGGTTATATGGCAATTTCAGATCTGGGATACTTCATGAAATAGAGATGTCAGCTGGTCAGTGCCAGCAGGA